>NW_027468689.1:14065225-14415225 GCF_046254945.1 Alosa pseudoharengus | reverse complement strand
GGACGTGTGTGTTGACAGTGCTTTGGAGAGAGGCAAAGTAACGGGAGAGGAAACGCTTCATTCAATTTTCTGAAGGTTTTCTTCGAAGAACTTCCGAGGAGGGGGTCACTGAGTCAATGTGGTTCGTGGTGCCATCCAAAATGACCCCTCTCTGTGGTCAGAGTCATTCACAGCACTGGCCTCTCGCAAACTGTAATAATCATAAATCGTTTGTCATGAGGTTACCCTTCCAGAGGATTCTGACTTCCTTTTTCTGATATGTGTGATTTGTTGGTCTTGTCTCACAGTCCTATTGGTTGTGAGTGTGTGTGTGTGTGTGTGTGTGTGTGTGTGTGTGTGTGTGTGTGTGTGTGTGTGTGTGTCCTCTTTTTATCCCTGCATGCTAATTCTCACCCTTTCTCCCTCTCTCTCATCAATTTCTTTGTTTCCATTTCTTCCCTTACAGTGTTACTCTCTTTTCTCTCTTTCTCTCTCTCTCTCTCTCATACCCACACACACACACACACACACACACACACACACACACACAAATATACACAATCATATTCCCTCTCTAATACACAACACACACACACAGTTCTCTCTCTCCCTCCCTGGAGTGGCATGCAGGTGTACAGCGCGGTACAATGAATGCGGCTTTAGACCTGATTAAGGTTTTCTCCCCGCGAGGGCACATAGAAGGGGGAGGCCCGGGCCTCCATGCAATTAAATCAAGGCCTCTTTTAATGAGGAGCATGTTTATTAAGTCCATTCAGGGAGCCGGCAGCCCGAGCTGTTAGCGCCCCGCTCTCAGATAAGGTGCGGCTAAGTAGGCAGCGTAGCAACGGAGGCAGCAGTGAGGCGGGTTTGCATTGTTTGTGTTGTTTTGTGCTGTGGCTGGGCAGACTGCTAATATGTCACGGGTGAATCACACAGACTCTCACCAGGAGATGGACAGATAGGAGGAAGAGAAGCTGGTTATACATGCGCAGCACATATGCATCACTTACACAGAGAGACACTCAGAGACAGACCGACAGAGAGAAAGAGAGAGAGAAAGAGAGAGATAGAGAAAGATAGAGAGAGAGAGAGTCTACGAGAGGCCAAAAAGGCATTGCATAATTTTGCAGGTGCTGTTTTTAGTGAAGGGAAAACTTTATGAGTCAGAGACCTTGATAGAAACTAGAGCGACAAGGCAAACATGAGCTCTCAGAGGAGTTGTTCCTGGTGAGTGCTCACTACAACACTGCCACCTAGAGACTAACTGTGGGTGTAGCAACCTCAAGTCAGATGGTGTATGGAGATCGCAGAAGGTTCCAGATCTGGAGACATCAGCCATAGCTTTCTATGACACATTGCTTGCCTTTAACAATCCTTAATCCTTAAATTAGGATTAATGCATTATCATACCGGATATGTAATCATCCCACCTAACTTTCACCTCAGGTGGCTTTAAACACCATGGGCTGTATTTTGGGTCACCAGCGCATGGCGTAAAGTTCGTTATTCACCGGCGCGAAGTTGAATTCGTTATTTTGCACAATTATTTTTTAAGCATTGCGCCCAGGGGTGTGGCAATTAACAACCTAGGGAGGGACTGGGCGCATTGTCTAAAAATCGCTATCATACACCACCTAAACCTGGTCAGAAGTCAATGGCGAGTTGTTCATATGCTATTTTAAGAGCGCATGTCAACAGTCATATTGGCAGGTGCACGCACCATCCTTCTATCATTCATGAACGCACACCAGCGCACGTCCATGCAAAGCATTACAAATTGCACGATTACAATGGTAAACATAATTAGAATAAACATATTACGAAATACTGTACATCTCATGATGAGTAGTTATTCACCATCATTTGCAAATTGGTAATGACGCTTAAAAGTGATTAGGGGAGAGGCGAGAGACACGTATGGAGCACAGCTGAAGACGCACTGTCACGAGATATAAGCAACTCCTCTGCAGGATAAATGTTGTTTTATTCAGTCATTTGAGAAACATTAGGGTAAGTGTTGCTTTTTCCAGCCTATGTTTTCGATGGTAACCCATTGTCAGTCAATAGTGAAAGTAACTGCATATAACTGTCTTGTCGTTGACTGACTCCTTGGTGAAGTTAGTTTCACTTTGCCAATGAGTTCAAATAATAGACGAGTGCAAATGCGTGAAGGCTATGCTAGGTTTTAGTAAAGCATGGTTTAAGAATGACTATTCCATATGGTCTCGCAAGCAGCCTCCTTCAAATGCGCCGTTGAATGCCAAAATACCGATGCATTTATTTGACATATCGCGCGTTGCGCCGTTAAAGGGAATGACAGATGTCATTCTCATTGGTTTAAAATGATGTTACGCCCCAAACACACCCATATGACTCATTAAAATACCTAGGAACACCTTGTTACGCCATGCGCTCCACTTTTGAGAACGAAACCCCTCCCAATGTGAACTGGACATCCTACTAAATTTGAATAGACTTTTGACGAGTGACGATGCACTTTAGAATGTCATGATAGGGCCCCATGGGCTATATTTTGGGTCACCAGCGCATGGCGTAAAGTTCGTTATTCACCGGCGCGAAGTTGAATTCGTTATTTTGCACGTTTATTTTTTAAGCATTGCGCCCAGGGGTGTGGCAATTAACAACCTAGGGAGGGACCTGGCGCATTATCTAAAAATCGCTATCATACACCACCTAAACCTGGTCAGAGGTCAATGGCGAGTTGTTCATATGCTATTTTAAGAGCGCATGTCAACAGTCATATTGGCAGGTGCACCATCCTTCTATCATTCATGAACGCACACCAGCGCACGTCCATGCAAAGCATTACAAATTGCACGATTACAATGGGAAACATAATTAGAATAAAGATATTACGAAATACTCATGATGAGTAGTTATTCACCATCATTTGCAAATTGGTAATGACGGTTAAAAGTGATTAGGGGAGAGGCGAGAGACACGTATGGAGCACAGCTGAAGACGCACTGTCACGAGATATAAGCAACTCCTCTGCAGGATAAATGTTGTTTTATTCAGTCATTTGAGCAACATTAGGGTAAGTGTTGCTTTTTCCAGCCTATGTTTTCGATGGTAACCCATTGTCAGTCAATAGTGAAAGTAACTGCAAATGCGTGAAGGCTATGCTAGGTTTTAGTAAAGCATGGTTTAAGAATGACTATTCCATACGGTCTCGCAAGCAGCCTCCTTCAAATGCGCCGTTGAATGCCAAAATACCGATGCATTTATTTGACATATCGCGCGTTGCGCCGTTAAAGGGAATGACAGATGTCATTCTCATTGGTTTAAAATGATGTTACGCCCCAAACACACCCATATGACTGATTAAAAGACCTAGGAACACCTTGTTACGCCATGCGCTCCACTTTTGAGAACGAAACCCCTCCCAATGTGAACTGGACATCCTACTAAATTTGAATAGACTTTTGACGAGTGACGATGCACTTTAGAATGTCATGATAGGGCCCCATGTCTTATTCTCTACACCTGACTATCATATGCATTTGTATACAGACCTTACTGTCCTGTATTTGACCCTAGGCAGATGGGTCAGGCCCTTGAGTCATGGATCTGCTCGAGGTTTCTTCCTATATGTATCTCCAATTCTAGGGAGTTTTTCCTCGCCCCTGTTCCCCATAGGCCTTCTTTCCTTTTCTTTTTTCTTCTTTTTCTCTGATTGTCTACACTTTGTAAAGCGCCAATACATGATACATGTGTAATGTTTTGGCGCTCTATAAGCACAATTAACAGCAACAGCAAAATTAACAGCAGTCTATAATCATATACTCATTTTATTTAAAAGAAATGCTAGCAGTGTATCATGCTACAGATTATAGTAATGCATACATTTATATCAATTGACTTACTTTTTTATTGATACACTGTGAGTAACTGTCGGTATACAGTGAGATCAACTGCATGTTCAGACTTCTAAAACTGGAATAAAGGTCCGAGTTCAAAATATGTTTTTCAGAGACAGAGAGGGAGAGGGAAAGTGAAAAGCATTTCTCATTTCATCTGACCATTACTCCATTCACAGATCTATACTCCAAGATACCCACTTGGCATTCAACACATCACTTAATATTCATCACTGCCACCACTTGGGTATTAAAACTTCTTCAAGTGGAGGGTGGCAGGGATTATACCTGCGCAATTACTTCTCAGACTGCGCCTTTATTCCCCATAGCCTTGATAATTATACAGACAATAGGTGTGTGTGAGAGAAAGGTTTTTGTTCAAGCAGCCCCAGGCGGCGTGCTCCCTATCACACACATGCAGCCGAGGTTCAGTTATTCAAAGAGCAAAACCAACTGTAATCACGCGCATCCGAAACATAATGACCACCTACATCCCGACCCTTGTGACCGTGTGACAATCAGCAACAAGTTTTAACACACTCCATTGTTGTAAACGCGCGCCCCCTTTGCCAATGTAAAAGAGCTCGAGATTAGCAAAAAACGGAACCTCACACTTCACCTGAGGAATGGAACGATATATTAGTATTCCGTCTCTCCACTTGGTCCATTCAGAAAAGGAAAAATAACTGCCTGATTATTCTCACCCTCCCAATTACACTGAGTGAAGAGGAAGCACAGAGAGCAGCCGACGTGTTGTTGCTTCCTTATTTATTTATTTATTTATTTTCTATTTACATCCTGATCAAATTTTCATAACTCAATTTGGCAGGATGCTAGTGGGGAGGAGGTGGGGAGGTTCGACTTAGGTGTGACTCACCTTGTTCCTGATCGTCCTTCTCCTGATCCCATCCGGTCTCCTTTGTCTGGCATGCCTCCACTTGGCAACACGGCAAGGTTCTGTCTTTCTGCCTTCTGGGAAAGAATTCAGGGATGTCCTTTACACAGCAAGTGTCTTTAACTTACAGTTAAAACATCTTTGCAATGCCAAAATGATTTTAATTATGTGTTGTAACTGAAAAAAAGACAAAATGAACTGCAAAATAGTTACATTTTAGTTTTTAAAAAAAGTACTAACATCTTTGGTGGTCATCAAGGTAACATGTGTACATACAACAATATATCCTTTCAAGATAATGCAGTGTTTCCCTAACTTTTTCTGGGGACCCACTTTTTAAAAATGACAGACTATCGCGACCCAACTCGTGACTGTGGTAGTTAACAAACTAGATCCTAATAGAAAGCTGTTAGCTTTCCTAAGCTATATAAGGTATAAGCTAGGGTTATTACACAACATAAATTGTCACTAGGCTATGCTGGCGACCCAAATAAAATCTCCTACGACCCACCTGTGGGTCGCGACCCAGTCTTTGGGAACCAATGAGATAATGCATTCAAACTCAACATTCCAACTTTCTGCCCTGCATGTCTGCCAATATTTTAGTTGATTATTTTCTTCTGCTGGGATTTTTCTGTGGTTGAAATGACTAAAATGACAAAGCACATTATTTCAAAAAAGTTGAGTGAGTGAGTGAGTGAGTGAGTGAGTAAGTGAGTGAGTGAGTGAGTGTTGAGTTTTGCAGTGTGCTGTAGCCGCCATAAAGCGAAAACAGATTCATCTCCCAGGAGTCTAGACTGTGTTATAGAAACAGTCATCGCTTTCGATCTGACAGGCAATCGTGCACTCCGAGCACACTTAAGGACTACTCCCATAGTGCCTCCCAACAGGTCCTAAAGTGACCCGCCTTGCTGTTCTCTCTCTCTCTCTCTCGGCCTAATGGCAGTGATGTGTGACGGACGGGGAATTCTCTGTGTTCTCCCACAGGCACTGGCCCCACAAACCCCCCACACCAACCCCTCACCACCACCACCACCCCGTTTCTATTTCCAGACGTGTAATGGCTGAATCCAGGGCTGTGTGTCAGGGACCGGAATGTTCCTTATCTCATCTGTCAGGCCTGGACACTGAACTTCACAGATCCGCTTTCCAGCCAGATGGGCTGTGTCGGCCATTTGCATGGATGTAAATAGCTCACTGGGTTGTGAAGGGTTAATGTGTCAAAGTGATTTTATTGCTGTGATGCCTGAAACAGGCTACTCTATCTTATTTTCTCATACACATATACATTTGGGTGGGATATCAGTCTTCAAAATGGTGGGCTCTTCTTTTAATTATAGGCAAAGTACAAAGTCATTAAGTCTAACTAAAGCTAATTTAATAACCAAGCAAAATCAATTTGCAAGTTTATCTTCATGGATAAGAACATTGATGAGTCAGCTCAATGCTTTCACATGCCACACAATAGGTAGTTCATGGATGAGAACTTTGCTTGTTGATAGACTTTGCTCTTTGCCCACCATTTACATTAGGGCCCAGTATCTTATTATTAGCATTGTATTAGTGTTTAATAACAATGTTATAATACTATTGTATGTTTATACGCCATCTATTATTGTGTATTATAGAATGCTCATTATGACTGAGGTGAAGAATTTGACTGCTCACCCCAAAGGATCCGAGAGTATATCCTCTGTTTTGTTCTCTTGGAGACAAAGTCTAAATGGTCATTCCAGGTTAACAGGTGATCTATCCATACGCCCAAATACTTGTAGCAGGGAACCTGCTTGATTGTTTTATTGTGGATTAGAATAGGGGTTCTGTATGAGTCAGGTGGTGACCCAAGCACAATTTCTTCTGTTTCCTTTGCATTAATCTTAAGAGCATTAAGGTCACACCATTCTACCATTTTATGCACCCCCTGCTGGTGTATCTTGGGGCAGTTGGAATTATTCAGGAGAGACTTTATAATATACTGGTTAGGTGTTTCTGTGCGACAGTCGTTGGTGTATAGGGTAGAAAGCACTGCTGAGCTCACACAGCCTTGTGGGGCTCCTACATTGGTTATGGTGGCAGATGAAAGGGTTCTATTAACCGTAACTATCTGGATTCTGTTGGTGAGAAATGAAGCATACCAATGGATTAGGAATGGGTTTATTTTCTGCTGGATCATCTTGTTCACTAAAAGATTTGTTTGTATTGTGTTAAACACTGATGAGAAGTCTAGGAAGAGAGCTCTGGCGTAGGTCTTAGGTTTATCCAGGTGTTTTGTTATGAAATGGACCAGGGTGGTGACAGCATCTTCGGTTCCACAGCCCTGCTTGTAGGCAAATTGGTATTGGATCAGCTTGCTCTTTCATAGGGTCTGTACGAAGCGGAAGGCAGCTGTCTGCTGCCCCGCTGTCTTCAGCTCTCTACCGAGTCACTTGCCGCAGCAGGCATCAAGGTACCGGCTACGAACTTTGTTTCGGACAGCCTAGCAAGATAGCAACACAGAACACCAGAAAGAAGAATAATGTAATGTTCGATTGCTCACAATAAAATAGAATTTTGGACGTTGGAGGCAGCACAAAGGATACATCTATGCTGCCTTCAAAATTGGGCAAAACGAAGATATCTTATAAGGCAGCATTCGGACATGCCACGATGCCTCGCTCCCCTGTTAGATATCTTAAAGGCAGCATTTTTTCCTGTTTCGTACAGGCCCATAGTGTTGACCAGGTGGCGAAGTAGAATTCTTTCAAGAGACTTCATAATTACTGAGGTCAAAGCTATTGGCCTGAAGTCACAGTATGTTCTTTTGGACATGGGGTTTTTGGTATCGGATTGATGTGGGAAGTTTTCCAAAGTGAAGGAACAATATGTGTTTCAATGGATGCCTGGAAAATTGGTTGCCGGACTGGAGCCAGTTGATAGGCAAAATTCTTCACAAGAAAAGGAATGCATTCATTTGACCCTGCTGCTTTCTTTGGGTTTGTGTATTGAAACGTTTTTCTTACATCCTCGGTAGTCATGATCATTCTGTCTGTCTGTACTATCGGTGTGATGGTTATGAGGATATCTGGATATCTGGTTATGAGGATATACCTTTGTTTAAATTGATTCAAATCTGGAAAATAATGTATTTAAATCACTGGCAAAGGAAACCTCATTATCAGTAGAGATGAAAGTGAAAGTGATTGATAATGACTGACTGACTATTATTGTGTTACATGCTTCAAATGTAAAACACTTTGAGCTGCATTCTGTGTATGAAATATGCTATACAAATAAAGCTTAGAAAATAAATCAATCTTCCAGACTTCTTTCATCTCCCATACTCCTTCAGCTCCTTGTAAACAGCAACTTTTACATACTCAGTTGTTTGCTCAATGATCATTGACACTCACAGGTTTGCTTATATTAAGTATACATGTAAATTTCCCAAAATGTTTGTTGCAAGTTTTGGTACATAAATATATGTTCTAAAGCCACACACATCATTGTATTCTTTACAAGGTCACAAACTTGTGTTCGAACTTGTGTGAGTGTGTGTGTGTTTGACAAGTTTGCAGCAACCGGTAAAGTATACTTTGGCGACTCCCAAATATCCAAGTACTCCTCTGCCATTTATTGGTGGTCATAGTACACATTGCTGTGATGTACATCTATTTTTACATACATTTTTACAGTGTGTGTGTGTGTGTGTCTTTAAAACCTCTGTGTACTGCCAGTATGTCTGTGTGTGTGAGTGTTGATGTGTCTGTGTGCACAGTGTGTGTCTGTGCTTGAGTGTGCGTGTGTGTCTGCGTGTCTCTTTCTGTGTGTGTGTGTGTGTGTGTGTGTGTGTGTGCATGAAAATCACACAAATCGCATCTTGTGATCAAGTTTACAACTTTTTACTACAGCAATGCTATAAGGTCAATATATATTTATTTCTCTCTGCATTTTAATATAACCATGAAAAACAAGATATATGTACAAAAAGTATTCAAAAAAATACCAACCTCTGGATTTGTTGTTTTATAGAAGGGTTATAATGACCCTCAATGACTCACAACAGGGAAGCTGTTGACGGAGCTGTCGTTACCCACCCAGGCCACTGCCTTGCCCGCCAGAAGCTGCTGGCAGATTCGTCTGTGATGGAGGTCTCTAGATCAGCTACTGACTGTGCGGTGTCAAGACCACCACAGCTGGGCAAGGGCGCTGGAAGGGGGGTGCTGAGGGTGTTGCAGCACCCCCTGCTGGCAGGAGATAGATTATAAAAAATGATTATATATATTTTTTTAAATAATTACTAATTCGCTGTCTGACATTATTTATATTTTTGTATGTGAAATGATGAGTTAAGTAGCAAAAAAGGGTTATGGATAGGTTCGAATATAGGCTACTAAAAATGAACAGTTATATAGATCAACGTGAACGTGAGTCAGTTACTGTAAGAACCGTAGTGTGGTTTCAGCTATGTGATAGCGATCAAGTGTGTAGGCCTACGGTTGATATAGGCCTACATATTCTATGCGATATATACACGTTCAAAAAAAGCATGGATAAGCTGAAAGAAACTAATAAATGTATAGCTAGTGAAATTATTTCACTATCCTAGTCGCTAAGATAGAAATTATTAGGACACATACTTGCTGTGGAGACGACACACTTTAGGCTATTCAGAAATTATTTGTGAGATCATTGCAGCCTGATTATTAGCCTATATTTAAAGCTTATACCATGGTCTAGGTTGAAAAGTGTGTCGTTTAAAAAGTGATATACTACACCTATAAAAAGACGTTCCGTTCGAATTGCCTGATGACAGTTCTAAATCACTGTGCTGGCTCAAACGCTAGTTGGTAACCAAGGCAGCATTATCAACAATCAACTTATCAACATTCCACAGCGTTGCAATAAACAGCTGAAAAAACTAACGATTTCAGCTCTAAAACTCATTTAATATTAATAATTGATTTCATATTTATTTATTTCGTAAGTGACCATGGTATAAACGGGATAATGCCCTTCGATGCGTCCATTATCAGAAAAAAAGGGACTTCGCGGAAGCAACCGTCCTCCGCTTCGCGTCGGACAGTTCACGCCTCCGCGTCGTCCATTTATTTCTGATAATGGACACCTCGTCGGGCATTATCCCTTACTTATACCATGGTCTAGGTTGAAAAGGGTGTCATAAGGCTACGTTTATACGGTGACGATGAAAAGAAAAGACGCAGAAGTGGCGTCTCGTCTTCATTTTTTTATTTGCGTTTAGACGAGCATTCTCAGGGGGAAATCTTTGTTTATATGAAGACGCAAGAGTATGTGATATTCGATTGGATATGCATTCCAGACCGCTGGGTGGTGGTGTGATAGAACCCCGGTACGTCAGGCGCAGACATTCTAATTTGACAGTTTAGCCAGAGAGGTAATCAAGGATCTTTGGTTTAGCCGTTTAGACGGAGACGCAACCCGGGTCGTCTTCAAAACTCTACACTCTGGAAGGAGTCTTCAGATTTTTGGGTCTTCAAGCCCCGATGTCGGGGTCGCCGTGTAAACGAAAGGCACTTATGATAAAATATTTTGTCGTCTTCCTTCGCAATCGTTCTCGTATAAACGGCCCTACACCTATAAAATTATTATGACGTTGCATGAGTTAGTCCGCTCAGGTGTGACCTATCAACATTCCACAGCATTGCAAAAACAGCTAAAAACTAACGATTTTAACTCTAAAACTCATTTAGTATTAATAATTGATTTCATATTTATTTATTTCGTAAGTGACCGACGAGGTGTCCATTATCAGAAATAAATGGACTTCGCAGAAGCAACCGTCCTCCGCTTCACGTCGGACAGTTCACGCCTCCACGTCGTCCATTTATTTATTTTAACCAAAATATTTCCTATATCAGCTGGTTGTATTCTAATAAATACATAAATATGGAATGATAAATATGTATGCATTTGCTAATACAACAAATCTAATGGGTGCCCAAGACTTTAGTGCAGTAGGGATACTGTATGTTAGCCTATCACGCATTACCAGAGCAAATCAGGCCTCATGCCTCAGAGACTCATGCTTAGCAAAATGAGATTCCAAAACCACCAGTGTACTTCTCTGCTGCTATTTCTGAAAAATTCATAACTCTCCCAGAGACATTCATGGAATATCCCTAGTCTCCGTCTTCATCTTCTCTTTCCTCCAGTCATACAGATCCTCTCGCGGTGATTTTTAAACATCTCAAAAGGATCTGTAGGACTGAACCCTCTGAGCAAGCATGTTTCTCCTGTTTGTTGTATCACATTACTGAGGGAGAAGACAGCGAGAGCTGGGGAATGATAATTATCTGAGAAATAGTCAGTGTCAGCCTATGCATATTTCACAGTGTGTGTTTGTGTGTGTGTGTGTGTATGTGTGTGTGTGTTTGTGAGAGAGAGAGAGAGAGAGAGAGAGAGAGAGAGAGAGATGGTGCTGTGTCAAAGTCGGATCTAAGAAGTGTCCGTCATGATTTGTCACTGGAGTCTCACAACACTGTCAGTGCACCGTGCTTCCTTCCTCGGACAGCTGGAATGCATAGAATAATGTATGTATCTGCAAGAAGGTTGTTATCTTGTCCTAGTTTTCAGAATATCTCTCTCTCCATCTTACTCTCGCTCTCTCTCTTGGACAACATCTCCAGGATTCAGCTGTGTGAGTCCCTGCAGGTTGCTGGGGGGCTGTTAGGAGGTTGTGTCAATTACTATATGTTTACGTGCATGGCACCAACCAGAATTGTGGCAATGAAACAAATCATTAGAAATGTGAAGGACACAGTCTTGGTCATGTCTGAACGCCTGGAATGCTAATACAATACCGACCCTCTGGCCTCCTGTGCATGCGGAAATGGTGACATAAGATTAATATTTATCATTGGAGTATCAAAGTAATATATTCAATGCTGACATTGTTCCAATGACAGACACATGCCTCTTCACAGTAAATAATATAGTCAAGTCCCAGACCAGGGAAGTAACATATGAAATATGTATGATATATCATGTATTGTAGGATACCAGGTGTTATATTAAATATGGCCTCAAATATGCAAGAAAAAAATGTGTCAGAGAAACAAGCACCTGCTGATTCAGAGCAAGTCGCTTGCTATTTATTTATTTATATATTATTTATCCATCTGGGCCAGATGTATGTTCCCTGTGGAAAGTCGAAGGCAAACCATTTGGGAATGCTCGCATCTCCATGGCAGCGACATGTCCGAACCCTTCAGTGCTCTCTAAACTCCAATCCCCATTGCGATCCCCATGACGATTGCTAATCCGTTGGAAACGCGGTCGCTAGCTCACCTTATCAGCGCCCCTGAGTGGCACTGACAGATCAGCCGGCACGCGAACTCACTTCATGATGAGGGATTAACGTGACATATGGGAGAGCACACATAAGCACTTAGTCATCAAACAATTACACCGTGATCCTGGCGTATCAGGCAAATAATGACAGTGGCTAATGAAGCGCGACCGCAAAGAGGGATTTCAATTTCCATCCCGACAATGGAGCTTCCAGCAGATGATTTAATCTGGAGGTCTATAACACTGAAAAGATGACAGTGTTTTGGTACCTCTAAGACACGCATCTCTGTGTTTTGTACATGATAATGCATTGTACATGATGTACACTGCGCTAGGAACCACAAATCCACTATATGAAGAAATTGGTGAGAGATAAAGTAACAGCCAGTTTCCTTATAGGATGCATTGTTGTAGGCTATGTTCCAAGACAAAAAAATATTATTTCTAATAGGTCATATTTTTTAGCTCAATCTTTCAGATGATCTTTCATCTTTTTTAGCTCAATCTTTCATCTTTTTTAGCTCAATCGTTCATATTTCATGTTATTTTATTGCTTCCAATTAGTTGGTGGACGGGGTGGGTCTTCTTTCCCAATGTGTGGATCTTTTTAGTGGGTGTGCGCAAGTAGCCTACCAGAGTAGAAGTACTACCATATTCCCAGCTAACAATTTTTGGTTATAACAGGGTTCCTACACATTTTCCATTTCAAAATTCCATACTTTTTCCATACTCAAATTTCCAAACTTCTCGGTAGATTTTTCTGACCATATTCTCGACATTGCGGCCACTTCTGGTTTGGGAAACCTCGGTGAAAACAAAGGTATGGACAACTGAAGTGAATTAAAAAAATGACACTTAATATTCGTCCATTTAGCTTGGTCATTTTTAGTTGTATCATAGTTGTATCTTGACGATGGGGACTGACAGTTAAGCTACACAACAGTAGGAATGGTTCATTATGACCTGAGTGAAGTGATTAGTACTGCAAATGCAATAGTCTGGAAACACAAATATTTCTCCAAACCCTTGACTCTTTTTTCCATACTTATCCAGACCTGGAAATTACTAAAATCAAATTCCATACTTTTCCAGGTTTTCCATACTGCGTAGGAACCCTGTTATAAGAACCGTATGTTTGGGGAAAGTTTTTTTTGTTTTTTTGTTTTGGGAACGTTGCTTGAAGGTTGCTTTGGTTGTCCTATGGTTTGCCAGGAAAGTTTTTCTGACGGAAATTATATGTTAGATTTTGGTTATGTCTTTTGGTTTACAGAATGTTCTCCCGACGTTCCTCTAACATTTGCTTTATGGCAACCTGGGATAACCTTTAGATAACATTTCCATTTGGTTGCAGTCATAGACTGTGTAGACAGTCTATGGTTGCAGTAACGTTCCACCAACCATGTGAATAAAAAAAAACCTCTGAAAAGGAATTGAGTCTTTTTAATGAATACATAAATGAGACAGATCCTACTTTGAGGTTCACTATGGAGTATAGCTGTAAAAGCATCTATTTCCTAGATCTACTAATTACGATCAATAACAATAAATTGGAGACCTCAATTTATAGGAAGGAAACTGACAGGAACACTATCCTTCATTTATCAAGCTTCCACCCTGACCATGTAACTAATTTTACTAATGTAACTAACTGGCTATCGCTTTGGACAAAAGCGTCTAATACCATAACCATAACTATTCCTTATGGTCAGTTTATAAGGCTTAGAAGAATCTGTAGCATTGAGGAAGACTTTAAAGTTAAAGCCAAGGAAATGTCTCAATGATTCACAGAAAGAGGATATGTCCATACAGTGATTAATCAGGCAATTGTAAAGGCCAGCCAAAAAAATAGGAATCATCAAAAATCAGAGAGTACAGTGACCTTTGTGTCCAAGTACTGCACAGCCTCTAAGCAGGTGAAAAGAATTATAAACAAACATTGGAAACTCTTTGAATGTGATCCCAGTCTGAGCCACATATTATTTTAAAAGGGGTAAAAATATTAAAGATTTAATAGTCAGTTCTATGTACCAAGAACCTCCAGTTACAAATTGGCTGACTAAACAAATGTATGGTAATTATAGGTGCGGCAAGTGTGCACACTGTTACTTTGGACACCAAAACATTCACCCATCCTTACTCAGGTAAAAAGTATAGTATCAAACAATTTATCAATTGCCTCTGTACACATGTAGTGAACATGTTAAAATGCCCTTGTGGCTTGATGTATATAGGCCAAACAAAAAGAAATGTGAAATTAAGAATTGCTGAACACAAAGCTTCTATCAGAAATAACAACAAGGAGTACACCATTGACAGACATTACAAAGACAAAAATCATGGTTCAGCCACTACACTGAGATTTGGTACTGAGAGGGTAGAACCTCATCCAAGAGGGGGGTGATTTGATAAAACAATTGTTAAAAAGGGAGGCCTTTTGGATTCAAGGACTAAATACAGTCAAACCATATGAACTTATTAAAAACCAAGATGAGTGTTTTTGTGAGAACTGGCTTGCAATTTTGAAAAGGTCTATGATGGCATTTTAGGGATTTTGACTATGCTGGACTATGATATATATATATTCAAACTAATAGTGGTGATGTACTGTCATGCACATCTTGATATTGTGATAGTTAATTAATTCTTTACACTGGCTATTTATTTACAGATTCTATTTTTGTATTAACAATGTATATGCTGTCTTAATGTGATGCCCACATCCTGATATTGTGATTGTTAATTAATTAACAATCACAATATTGTGATTAATATTGTGATTGTTAATTAATTAATTAACCTAAACATTACACAATAAGTGTTGTTACCAAATAGTACCAGCAGGTTGCATATAACTATGTATTAATGTTACTGAGAATGCATGTGATGTTTACCTGGGCCATAGTTTGGTCAGTAGCTTGATGCTCATGATGGGGATGGTATTGAGGTAGTGGTGTTGCTGCTGCTGGCAGAGTAATCATTTGACCTGTGACAAAAAATGAAAAATGTAAAGTTCCTTTTACAGTGTGGTCGTTTATCCTAACTGATGTTAGGCTCTATAATCTAGTGTGTTGTCTGACATTATTGTGATGTTCTCTTCCATGTGTAGACTAACCAGTTTGTTGAGGGAAAAAAACAAAGTTTACTAGAAATAATAATTCAGGCAGGTGACATGCATACAGATGTATCGTTAACCAATACATCATGTAATATGATACCTGGCTTCTTCATATGCCATACTGTATGTAACTGTGCATAACGGCAGGCAGTCACGCTATATATCACTGTCATAAAGCACTTTATAATGTTTAACACGTTCTCTTCAGCATCATGTGATGTGAGACAGCTTTTAACTAACCCACTGTTGTTTTTGCTTAGGACCTTTCTCATGGTATTACATTTGTAAATAGATTTTGCATATTAACCAAGCATTAGACTTCACACTTTGTCCAGCATTTAAATTAGGGCTATTGATGCATTAGAAATTGATAACTAAAGACAATGGGAGGGAATATTGAATTATCTTACCCAATCTCAAGGTGAGGCTGCCAAATCAGAGGTATTCTAGATTGTGTGTGAGAGAGAGAGAGAGAGAGACAGAAAGAGAGAGTGAGAGAAGGAATTGACATAGCCTTACCATATTTCACATCACATATCGACCCCACAAGCACAGGTGCCATTTTTTTGCAGTGGATAACACATCCCTTTTTGGAGGTCCTTTTTCACAGGGTGGGCCATGTTTTGGAATCTGTTTTTAGATACAGGCAGACAGACAGACAGACAGACAGGGTGTGGAGATGGAGGGCAGAGCAGAAAGCTTTATACCAAAAAAAAAAAAAAAAAAACCCAGTAACGTTGTGTGAAAAGCACAATGCAACCATAACGTTTGTATTTTTAGTTCTTTAGTTCTGCGTGATAACCTGGAGCTAACGTTCTCGAAACATACACAGAAGGTTATTGAAAAACTAACCACAGGAGAACCTCTCGTTAGCCGTCTCGGCTAACGTTACTTACAGTAGTCAGTAGAACGTCATGTGTTTGCTGTGGGTTACCATTTATTTTCACAGCAGCAAAATCGAGTATCGTGTAGCCTATTTTATGGTATTATGTACAGGTCCTGAGGAGACTAGTTGGACTATTATATAACTGTTATAACCGTCCATCAACAAAAGAGTTGAGGCAGAAATGTGGACCTTCAAAATTACGCTACCCTTACATTTTATATCCTGACATTATGCAAATAGTTAATGTTGCAGTCTGTGATTCTGTTTGTTGTCTGTTGATATATGTCGATATATTTATACTTTAAGTAGAGCCTCTAGCCTGTATTCTTTCAGGACATCCACACACAGAGCCCTGAGAGCACACACTCTTAAAACGGATGTGTTAGAAACAACACAAACTGTTGTGTTATCTTTTAACACATTTGTTTTAAGAGTGTACACAGTATAACAAAAGATTGTGTTAGAAACAGCACAAACTGTGTTGTCCCTATCTGGACATAGAGATGTGTTAACAAACAACACGCATTGTGTTATTTTCAACACATTTGTTTTAAGAGTGCATCTTTTTTCTTCCCGCTCCAGCTGCCTAACCCCCCCCCCCCCCCCCCCCCCTGTTTACATCCAGGTAGATTTCATTTCATTATGGTGTTTCTGCAGTTGCTGCAATTGTTTTCTTCTTTTTTTTTTTGCCATTTCTAAAATGGTGACCCATAGCCTGTGAACAGATTGGGTGAATAGGGCCTGGCCATGCTCTATTGGGGATTCTTTCCAATCCTGATGGGTGTACCTCGGGTTAATCAGGTGACTTCACCACTCACTGCGTAAGCTGATAGCCTTTCCGAAACCGCAAGGAAGGAAGAAATGTCTTTGCACTTGATGAATACATTTGCTTTTTCTTCAACTCTCTTTGCTACTGAATTGCTATAGGCTACTGTATCTCTTCATAGCTCAGTGCTGTCATTGCTGTAACTTTAAAACAAACACTGATTAGAGGCCACTCATAATGACCCATGCAGCGATTCATTATGTAAAGAAAGTTTCCATAACCCCAGTGTGTTAAAAAATGACAAAAAGGATCACTTCACATGCAATGGCTATTCTTTCTACCACCTAAAATCTGTCAGTATACCCAAATCAAAAGGTATTTTTTGAGGCCTTTATTTAAAAGCAATAAGATGTAAGAATTGCTTATTTATTTTTTGGCATCAATATGCACATATGGTGCATCTTTGCCTAGCATGTTGGAAAATGACACTTAAAGAGTACAGAGGTCATGCTCGTTACACCAAAGTAGTGCAGATCTTCAGAGCAGAGTGATAATGACATTGGCATTCTCCCGAAAGGCTTCAGTTACTGCCTTCAAAATAAGTTAAGGTCAATTTAAAAAGTGTTTCTTAAGGTAAAAACTAGGCATTATGTTGCTTTAAGTGTGTAAGACTTATTTTTCTTCATGAACAAGATGTATATTATACATAATGTACAAACAGCCTAGGCTACTTAGTTTTCAGGTTTCTGTAGGCCTACTTAACTTGAGTAGGCCTAAGCCATTTATTTTTGACAACTTTTTACTTTTACTCCCCTACATTTTACAGAAAATATGTAGCCTATAGGCCACTTTTTACTCCTTACACTCAAAACAGACTTGCCTACTTTTGAGTTAGGTAGGCCTATTGTCACTGATTTCACATCATTGCTTGCTTGCTAACAAAGGCCGATTTCCATCTATGGATGGGACAATACTGGCGCAACAGGGGGGTTGCTTTTGCACATGTGGCAGCACCCAAAACATGCATGGCTTCATCATAACGGAAAACGTCTTTATAAGTGTTTTAGCAAAATGTGTACCGACGACCAACCACCCTATTCAATTTTTTCTTCCTTATTAACACGTGGGGGGAAATCTGATATTTTACTAGCATATTCTGCTAGTGATGATCACCTCAATCATGTTTGTCAGCAAGTTCATCCTTGGGTGGGAAGGCAAGGCAAGGCAAGCTACCTGTTTTCTTTTTTTATGAAACAGTGAAATGTAATCTTTGTCGGCTACAGTACCCTACGCTTACGCAAAGTTAACAACTTTGATACGTTTTACGTTAAATACTAGATTATGTAGGGTACATTTCTGAGCCTGTAGGCTACTTTACCTGAGGTCAGTGACATGTTCAACACGCTGGTTACGGGACCTGCCTGGCTCCCGTGCGCCTCCCGACCACTGGATGTCACTAATACACATAGCGTATACAGTTTTGGATAGCGGTAAAACGCACGAAGAAAGAGCAGATTCAACAACAGTGCGGCAGGTAGCACTAAGCATTGGTATGTTTGCTTTAAATATTCCATTATGTTGAAACTTATGTAGGATATATGATTAGTTGAAACGCGGAACTATATCAGTGAATGCTCAAATATTGAAATCAGCGACCCGGTGTATTGAGAAAGAGACCCTGTAGCTTCAATAGCTAAGGGGGGCGTTTCAATGGATCCATTTTTGACAGACTTGCCAGCTTGCTAACTTGATCACGTTTGCCACTTGGCAGCTAGCTTGCTAATGCTGGCTTAAATCATGTAGCATCAGCTAGTTGTTCATGTCTGCATGTTGTCTTATTGAGTAAATTAGACTTCTCAAATGTCACTTCAGCATCCAGATGCTGAGCATCCTGCATTCTGCATCATCATTTGTCTGTCTCCTGTCTCGATTCTCCAGCGTCTGACCTAGAAAGCAGAAAATGCCTGACGAGCGCGCTTTGAAGAACCCCTACAAAGATTACGATGGCACCCAAACCTTGTTTGACGCTCAAGGAAACGTAAGTTTGTCGTCAATGTACCGTAACGTCATTGTTCTCCTTTAGAGGCAACAAAGTGACTGCACAATTTGCCATCATCTGATCTGTCAACATGCTTGAGACAAAGTATAAGCATCCTCAAAAACTGCAAGACAGTTCATCAACATTTCCTACTTTTGTTGTAAAAGCCCTTCATTCATATTTAGAGCATATTATGTCGTCCTGAGTCCAGATAGTTCAGGAAAGGTGAGAAACACCTAAGAGGCACAGATTGTGCAGTGTATCAAATTGCATGTGCTGTTTTTCTGTCTCCAGCTAACGGCATCCTTTGCTGGCCGAATCACACATAAGATCAATGACCTTCTGACGGCCATGGAAAAGGGCCTGAAGTCGGCCGATCCCAGGGACTGCACAGGCTACACAGGATGGGCCGGTAAAGACAACATGTTTCTGCATACAATTTGGACTTTATAGACATCCATAAACAATTAGTCAAATAAATCGAACAACTACTCTGTCAATACAAAAAGAGTTTTTGCTTAAGTTAATTTGTTTTAATTAATTGTTTTTTTTTTTTAATCATAAGTGTTCACTAATTTACAGAACTCAGTATACAGCTTCCTAATAAGTGGTATGCAAATACACTCCCCCTTTCTGAAACTTTCTTCTCTTTCTCTCTCTCTCTCTCTCTCTCTCTCCTGGCACACACACATGTATGCAAACACACACACAAACTCTCACACACACAGGCATTGCGCTGCTCTATCTGCACCTGCACGGCGTGTTTGGCGAGCCCTCTTACCTGCAGAGGGCGCTGGACTACGTGAGCCGCAGCTTGAGCCTGACTGGCCGCTGGATCACCTTCCTGTGTGGTGACGCCGGACCGCTGGCCATCGCTGCTGTGGTCTACCACCGCCTGCAGAGGAACCAGGAGGCCGATGAGTGCGTGAACAGGTGAGTCACATCATGACTGCAGTTTAGGTTGTTTTTATTGATCATCTTATCCACAAATTGTGTACAGCCGGAAAGGTATGTAAGCATTTCACTGCTTATTATACTTTTATAATTGTGTTATGTGAACTTCTTGACCTCTGTCACCTTACCACCTTGAGAGATGGTTGATGATTGATCACAGTTGATATTGTGGTCATTTGGCCATACATTGCTGTAGGAGATTCATTTATATCTGTATGATTCGTTTCATGCAAGTCTCTAATGCTGAATTTACCCCGTCTATTTTAACACCAAGCAAATTTCCCATGTGCTTTGTCTGACTCATTTTCATCTGCCAGTGTCAACGTTTTGTGAATCAAATGCAATAGATAATGTACAGCCAGTCACTGCAAAACAAGGTCACCAGGTCCCCTGAGGAAAAGTGTCCTTGTTTAGCCCATAGACTCAGAAAGGATTTGGTTTTCAGTGTGTCTCTCTGTGTTGTGTGTGTGTGTGTGTGTGTGTGTGTGTGTATGCCCAGGCTGCTGCAGCTGCACCAGAGTGTGGTGAAGGGCGTTGGGAACCTGCCTGACGAGCTGCTGTATGGCCGTGTGGGCTACCTGTACTCTCTGGTCTTCATCAACCAGCAGTTCGGCCAGGAGAAGATCCCTATGCAGTACATCCAACAGGTGGGACCCGGACACCTGGCACACCTGAAGCAACACCTCACATCAACATTGACAATCTACACTTGTGCATGTTTACTCGGCATGCTTCTTGCACTTCCCATTGTTGTTTTGTGTATATTAGAATTGGCCCCGGGTAGCACTTTTTTTGTAACATAAAAAAATTACCAAAATCATGGATTGACACGAGATAGATATGATGGACACAACATTAAGTGACAAAAAGTAAAGTTAACCCTATTCCTTCAAAGTTCAAAATCCCTGTGCACAGCCCTTCTTTTTTTCCAGGTGCTGATGATGTGCAGTAGAACTATTGAAACCTCAAAGAAAGAGTATACATCACAGCTTTAATAACCCTATTCTTCTTTGCTCGGTGTGTGTGTGTGTGTGTGTGTTTGATATATCTCTGGGTTAGATCTGTGACGCGGTTCTGGCCTCGGGCGAGAGTTTGGCGAAGCGCAACCGCACCCAGGAGCAGAGCCCTCTCATGTACGAGTGGTACCAGGAGCAGTATGTTGGCGCCGCCCACGGCCTGGCCGGCATCTACTACTTCCTCATGCAGGTACCGTCTGATTGGCTCAGCAGGTTGTCATCATGGCCGTTTCTCGATATGGACAGTACAACAAGAAAGAGAATTTAAAAAACATAATCAACATGGTGAAAACAAATCCTATGAGATGTATAACCATTACACACATATGTTAGCCTAGAAATCTAGACACACCCTAGCGGCAGCAAATATAATTTGAAGGTAGTCTAGCAACTCTCTGTTGGCTTGCGAGCTGGAAAATTGAAACTTCAATCAGGCCAATCACATTGTGTATAGAGTCGGTGGCGGTTCCGTGTGAATTCCCTGCTACTTGAAAACAATGAAGATGGATGCTGCTGCTGGCGAACAGCGGTCTTTGAATCACGATTCGAGTTAAGCTTTCTTTTAAATTGGCAAAAGTTTGATCAACTAGCCAACTAGCTCCGCTGGTGGGAAAATGCATGGGAGTTGTAGCGTAGCGTTGTAGCATTGCCAATGGTAAGTTCCCAGAGCCTACATTTTGATGTGGGTCTGGCTCATCAGGCTACACATATGTCATTTCAACGAGGATTTCAACGTGTTGGCCCACTAGTATTTTGACCTAAACCATCTGCTTGGCTCAACTGTCACTTGTTACTAGTAACATAAGCTAAACATAATATGCAAAATTACCTACTCACTTAAAGCAACACTACGGAGTTGATGAGCTGAAACCCTGAAAAGGCATGTGCCAAAACCTTGAGCAACGCCAGAGCCTAGCGATTGACATCAATAGATGCTTGCTGACATACTACAGTGTAACTGTTGTCTGTGGCGATATAGACAGCAATGTCATGCTGTGAAAGGTTTTCTCTCCCTTTTGTTGCGTGTTTCTACCCAGAACACAGAACTGCCAAGTGTGGCCTTTTCCTTCTTCTTTTAATTAGTTATAAGTTCAGTCCAGCACTAAGAAACTAAAGAGACTGATTGAAGCCTGCTCCTATGGCTCCTGTATTACTTTAGCAAGAATAACCATAACGAAGACAAATTGCACGAGACATGGCCTGAAAGGTTGATGATATGTCTCAAACTGTGGAAGAGTCCTTGTGTGTTATGAGCGCCAGTAGTTTGGCTACTGAACAAAGTCCAAGTTGGAGTTGAGCTGCGCGTTGCACTCTCATTGCGTGTGTAAAAGTGCATTTTAAGGAGAGGCTGGACCACTAGCTGTTCCCAGTGGGTAGGGAGAAGCGCTTTGCGTGTCAGCTCCCTGGCTGGTAGGCATGAACTGTGAATCATCTTGGGAGCGTTCGGCTAAGTTGGAGAAGCACTCAAAGCGGTCTGTCTACCTCTTGACACTCATGTTGATAACATCTTTCTGAGTTTGGCCTCAGTTGATCTCAGGTGCTCTGGAAAAAAAAGACCCATCAGAGCAGCGAATGGGATGTCGGGGCTAAAAGAACCCAAATGTGAGCTAGGACCACTCGAGTGGTCTAAGAAAACCACTTTCAGATGACTCATTTGCTTCAAAAACATGGATTTTTCTAAGAGAGCTGCAGATCACGGGCTATTGGTGCTGTTCTTTTGAAGCCCCCCTAAGGTGACTTTGATGGAGCTCCCTGTAGCAAAGAGTGGAGAGTGGTGAAAACTTCTCTAAAGCTAAACCTTGTTGTTGCCATTGCTATCCTGCATTCCTAACACTCCTCTCTGTGTGCGTGTGTGTTTGTGTGTGTGCGTGTGTGTGCGTGTGTGTGTGCGCGCGCACTGTAGCCAGGCTTCGTGGTGGGCCAGGAGAGACTGACGACGCTGGTCAAGCCCAGCGTGGACTTTGTGTGCCAGCTGAAGTTCCCATCGGGCAACTACCCGCCTTGCGTGGGCGACGAGCGCGACCTCCTGGTGCACTGGTGCCACGGCTCCCCGGGGGTCATGTACATGCTGCTGCAGGCCTACAAGGTGAGTCTGAGGGCAAGAGAATAGAGAAAAGAGGCTGAGGAGAAAAACAAACCTTTGTAGTTTCATTTTTTGATTTATTTATTTATAAGATATCAGATTACAAGGTAGAGTGGCTGCAGCCTGTGGTATGCATGCAATACTAAAGTGTAGGCTGATTAAAGTGAAGCTGTCACCAAGCAGCACTACCCTGGAAATCCAGAGTTCTCGCGAGAGCACAATTTGAATTTGTTCAGCGAGCGAGTCTGGCGAGGAATAATGATGTTCATTACCTATGCCCATGTAGCCGAGCTGCACCAATCACATCGGTGTATCTGATATAGGCGGGCCAGAGGCGAGGTAAACAGATGACGACAGCGCTGCAACACCGAAGTCCGGAATCAGTCAGTAAACATTGGTCATAGTGTTATCCAATTGCGTGCAGTGATATTTTCAAATGCATGCTTGGTGCCACCCCTCGAGTTGGGCCATTTTCACTACTCGTACCCAGACCCTTAATCTTTTAGATTTTGGTCTGGATTTTCCAGGATAAAGCAGCACTATGCAAGCAACAGTTCTTTTTAATAATAGTAGCAGTTTGAAGTCAGAATCAGACAGACTGAGCACACCATTAGATTTGTCAGTCTCTTTTGTAATCTGACCTGTCAGTGTATTGACAGATCTATGTTTGACAGTTGCAGTTTGTGCTTGGCAAATAAATGTTTTTTTATTTTGCTTATATAATCGCTTTCTCCAATAAGCGATTTATTCTTCTTTATTCTCTTTGGGCTATTGGAATTCATTTTGGGCTTCGGTTCCATTCCAAGCAAACTCAGAAGTTGTCATTTTCCACCATCACCGTTATCTGAGATTTCCCGACACCCCCCCCCCCCCCCTACCTCCTCCAACCTTCTATAAAATCAGGGAAAATTGGTCTACCCCAACTTCAAGGAAATATCCAACTTCCACGAGTTCTCTGGAGTGCAGCAGCACAGTATAACGCCCCACCTGGTTCTTGATTAGCTGAACACAGCCGGAGTAGTTCATCTAATGAAGAGCTTAATGATGATGTGATGAGATCAGTCGGGTGGGTTTGTGCAGGGAGAGGTGTGAAATATGCCCAAGCAGCTGGTCCCCCAGAGGAAAACTCAAACAAAATGACTTCTGTGCATCTGTGTCCTATCATTTATGAAATTCAAATCATTTCTCACATAAACTGTGTTTATTTTATTCAGCGGCTGCTATGACTGTATGGGTTTAAGTACCAATGTTAATTCATTTAGTGTTTATTTAATTGATTAAAAGTAGTATTCATTCCTTTCCCAAAGAAGTCATGGTCCCATGAAAAATTAAATATATTTCATTGAATTACATGAATATAAACCCTGTGAAAGCATTTTCATTGAATTCAAACCATTACATTACAGATAATAGAAACTTAATAGATTTGTATTACTATTAAAAACACACCAATTATTACTGCAGAATCAACAGGTTTGTTGATACAAAACTTCCCTAAACTCTCTGGAAGAGCATGATACTGCCATTGTGATGCTGCCATGGTTTTGGTTATGAAAATAATCTTAGCAAGCTCTGGATCTATTATTGAAAGGGTATTTTTCAAAAATGAATCAAATATGTTGTCTATATTAATTAAACCAGACCCACTTAATTGTTAATTTCACTAGATTATTGCTTGTGTTCTTCACCAGCTGTTGTTATGTCTGAAACAGCAGTCATAAATCAAAAGTCATATATGTATGTGTATAATCAACTGTCATAAGTCATACGTGTACGTACCGTAAAACTTCAAATAATCGCCGAGTCCCTAAGAGACGCCAGTCTCTTTTAAACGCCTGGCGTGGCTACAGGTTTGGGTTAAAGGCCGGTCCCCAGTAGAGGCCTGGTCTGTTTTTTAGTTTCGGTTGTATTTAATCTTCTAAAACCCGTCAGATCGTCTGTTTAAAGATTTGCAATGACACGAAACCGTTACAGAAAGGAGGTTACAGCAGTGTGAATTAGATGTTGCACGTCGTTACAAGCCGTCGCAAAGCATTCACATGTCTGGTCACAGTTGCAAGGTTTTAGAATGTTGCATGAAGTTGCTGCTCATCTCGTTGCGAATCTTGGGTGTGATTTGGGCTTAAGTATGGCGCAGACTGCGCACGTTATGATTAGATGGCATTAAAAGACTGCGGTGGGGAAAAGCTAGAGTTCCAAATTGTATAACTTTTTTCCAGTATGAACTATGCCTATATGTCCGACTTCGTCATCGTTCAATTCATTCCTTGTGTTTAAAATTTGCGGATTTGCCGATGGTAAGCTTGTTTTTATGCTGGCAACAAAACCAGAACGGTTCGCGAACGTTATTCTTTATTCTAAATGCCATGGCGATAAAGAGAAAGAAGTCAGAAAAGGAATTTACCTTAGACTAGGCTATATCAGACCCCGTCTACGGACATTCTCTGGCTATATAACCTACTGAAATAGGTTAATGGTGTAAAGTCAAGTGCGCTTCTATGGGACTGCTGTGTGCGCGCACAGTTTTTATTGATGAGTCGGAGTGGCAAGTGCTGCGCATAGTTGCAGTGGAATGTGGCTGCCCAGGGCCTCACAAACCTACTCATACACGGCGGTGAAATGGCGTATTTAGCTGTCTAAATTCGAATCATATGCTGGGGGAGAAATCGTCGGACATCCATGATTATTTTGTTATTCAGCACCCCTGGTCAAAAATATGTTCCCGCGAGCCTGGAAGTAGGCTATGATTTGAATGTAGACTGTTGTCAAATTTGGCAAATACAAAACGGGAGAAACAATATGGTTCATGCTCTCTCATGCTGTTTCATTCGTGCCGAAAAGGAGGGAGTATGAAACATTAAGCACGTTCCACTTTTGCAAAAATAATAGTAAATAAATAACAGTTTTGGTCAGGGCTGATAATGCAACTGTATTTGACAAAGGACCGATATAGGCTATTTGCTAGTGACAAAATTCAGTGTGATACGATCTCTTTGTAGATTACGTTTAATTAAAACGTGTTTCATCTGTTCTGGCTATCCCCTCTATTTGGATCTTACTGTATCTCACTCAATGAACAACATCTCAACACTAAATGAATGATGATCCGTAATTGTCATCAGATAGCCTAGTCATATAGGTAGACATTCAGTGTGTTTGAAATAATTAATTCGATAATATTTTCCATCTTTGCAGAGGAAAAGTTTTGTGTAAAGGGAATTAAAGGCCTGTCTCATATAGACGCCTGTCTCTAATACTAGCCGGTGCAGTTTGGCGATTTGGGAAAATAAAAGCCCGGGCTATTATTTGGAGTTTTACGGTATGTGCATACTTTCTGTTCTTCACATGATAAGGCTATCAATGAGAGCAGGTGACAGATTTAGAGCAAACAAAGGCCTTCAGCATACAACATAGCAAATCTAAATTAAGAAATGTATCAACTAGAAAGGGGTGAATTTACTCCTGATAGGCACGATAAGTTATGCAACTGTTGACTAGAGAACTAGTTTATTCACAATTTAGTGTTTCCGACAAAGTTCCCTAGACAGCCTGAGATTTCTGTTTGTAATTCACAGAGCACAGCTGATGGAAAGGTATACAGACCTGCATTTTAGTGTAATTTTCACGAATCCACTTAAAATATCCAAATGAGTTGCATGGAAACTCAGTCACTGTGACCAATGGAGACTTGGAACGCGTTACTGCCACCTGGTGGCTGTCACTGACAACTGAAATTTAAACACATGGTGACTTTTAAATGTGATTCAGATGGTAGAAAGCAGAGTGTGTAGTTCCTGTTCCTGTAGTTTGAGAAACAAAATTGAATTATGAATTATAAAAAATGATTGTTCATTCATCATTCAGTTTTCTCATTGTGCTTGGATGCTTTTGCCTTTTACCTGATAGGTATTATTGTAGTGGGGCAGCCGTGGCCTACTGGTTAGGGCTTCGGGCTTGTAACTAAGGGGTTGCTGGTTTGATCCCTGACCAGTAGGAAAAAGGGGGCGGGGGAAGTGGTTGACCACTGCTCTCCCATGCCCACATCCACGGCTGAAGTGCCCTTGAGCAAGACACCTAACCCCCTCACTGCTCCCCGAGCACCACTGTAGCAGGCAGCTCACTGCGTCGGGATAAGTGTGCTTCACCTCACTGTGTGTTCACTGTGTGCTGAGTGTGTTTCACTAATTCACGGATTGGGATAAATGCAGAGACCAAATTTCCCTCACGGGATCAAAAGAGTACTTATACTTATACTTACATTGTCTGTATCTATACACTAAGGTAGAGTCTTCTGGATGTTCTCTACAATTTTCTTGAATAGAAACAGTCAGAGGTGCAGAATAAGTTTATCTGAAATGTCTGACAATTTTACATAAACCTTTTGGTACATTTTATAGCTCTGTAGATGTTTCTTTGATAAGTGTGTGTGTGTTTTATGTCATCAGAAATGAAAGGAAAGCTTATTTTTGCTGTCACAGTCACTGCCAGATTTTTGTGTAAACCAGCCATCACCAGAGCTCCCCTCTCTCTCTCTCTCTCTCCCTCCCTCTCTCTCTCTCTCTCTCTCTCTCTCTCTCTATCCCTCTCATCTCTGCAGGTGTTCGGAGTGAAGCAGTACCTGGAGGACGCTTCCCAGTGTGCGGAGGTGCTGTGGCAGCGTGGCCTACTCAAGAAGGGCTACGGCCTGTGCCACGGCGCCGCTGGCAACGCCTATGGCTTCCTGGCGCTCTTCAAGGTCACCCGCGAGGCTAAGCACCTCTACCGCGCCTGCATGGTAAGAGGGAGAGAGAGAGAGAGATACCCACATGAAAAACGGCGAACAGTTGGTTTCTTTTCCTATTCTAGTGTTATGTCCTATTCTAGTTTTATGCTTGTCTCCAAAATGTGCAATTTGGATAAAGAGGGACATTTTGGAAGTAAATGGTGTGTATCCAGGTGAAATTACACAATGCAATGCATTGCCATTTACTGGCTATGCTTGCAGTCCTGCCAAGGCAATGTGCCATACTAGTCTCAAATGTGTTGGGCAGGAGAGGTGGGGGGGGGGGGGGGGGTTTTGTTTTGTTTTTTCCAGAAGGTGTTGGCCAGTGTCCTAGACAGGTCGTGGTGATTGCTGTGAGAAGTGCATTGGTGCTTCTCGAGGGCACACACAGGCACACCACACCGCCGTTGCTGTGCAGCCAAGCGCTGCCTCCTGCAGGCTCTGGCCGCCGTCCAGGCCTAAATGGAAAAATTATACCACAATTTGAATACGTCTGATTCCGCAGGAATGTCCATCTCTTATTTACATAGACGATTGGTAGGCCGCTCTCTCTCTCTCTGGCATCAGAGGAAGGGGCAGGCAGCTGGGGGGGGGGTTGGGTTGGAAGGTGGGGGGGTGGTTGCCTGTGGAGGGGGGGGTGTAATTTGGTCCCCTTGCACCGCCTGGAGGCCCTCCAAGTGGCAGGCGCCCTCGAGGGTAGTTTCATCGGGCGGAGGGTATTTATATCCGTCCCCCAAAATAGACGCGCCTACTCCACACGGGCCAAGGCTGCAAGCATACTCTCACACTCACACTCACACTCAGCTTTGTTCTGCACTGCTTTCCATTGGGATTGTGTTTTCGATGGGGATCTGTGTGTGTGTGTGTGTGTGTGTGTGTGTGTGTGTGTGTGTGTGTGTGTGTGTGTGTGTGTGTGTGTGTGTGTGTGTGTGTGTGTGTGTGTGTGTGTGTGTGTGTGTGTGTGTGTGTGTTTGTATGTGTTAACATGTACTCTGTGTGTGTGTGTGTCTGTGTGTGTTTACATGTACTCTGTGTGTGTGTGTTTGTGTGTGTGTTTGTTTTTGAGGGATGGTGGCCTGCTTTTGAGCAGCAAAGTGTGTGTGACATTTCTTGACATTCAACTTTGATTAAATTGAATCAGACGAACCTTTGAATGTGATAACAGTTACTGTAATAACAAAATATTTCTCACAGTGTTCCCTTCAAGCTGTGTTCACTTCTGAAATGTACTCCAGATATGTGTCTTGTCACAAACAGTCTAATGACGTTGTTGATTGGGTTTGAGGCGAGGGATAATTCCCTCAAGGTTGTTGGAAAGTTGCCTGATGACTAATAGCGTTTGTCTCCTCCTGCAGTTTGCGGACTGGTGCATGAATTATGGCAAACATGGCTGCCGAACTCCAGACACTCCATTCTCTCTCTTTGAAGGTAAAACCGACCGAAAATTCATGCCAATTCATTAAGTTGATGATGCCTCATTATAATCCGCACTTTTTTTAATAAATGTGCCTCCCTTGCTAATTATGGGTAATTAAACTTTGCTGCCTCCTAATTACTGCCTTTTTATTGTTCATCACCCTAATTTTGATTTACTCAGGTCACAGATTAGTTTAGCACTTACTGGCAGGAGTCTTTGCCATTAGTGAGCAATTACGCACAAGCTTGCAGAAATGAGGTTGTGGGCTACTGAGGCCTTAATTGCCTGTATTACGTCGCTTATTTTAAATACTTAGCCCCCTGATCTTCGCCAGTGTGAGCATCGTGTAAAAGAAATGCATAAGTTAAGAGCTGTTCTCCAGTCTGTTTAATGTGCCCTTCTTTTAAATGACATCAGATTGTTGTATTGATGAGGTATGTGCTCTATCAGTGCATTTTTGCTTAGGGAGGCAGTAGTCCAGTATGCATAGCTGATATGCATGGCTAGGGGGTTAGGCTGGCTATCGGAAGATTGCCGATATGAATCCCAGATGGTCACTTGATGTTGTGCGTCGTGCCCTTGGACAAAGCACTTCATCTGCATCATCTCGGTGTGTAGGGGTGTAGTTTGATTAAATGTTGAGATCAAATATTACAACCTTTCACAGACAGCATATTTAAGTAAGATGAGGTTATTAAAGGTTTAGATAAGTTCCTGTTTGTTAAGAAGAGTTCTCTAAATTAGAACACAATTGTTATCTATGCCCCTTAGCGTCAATATGCAACGCCACTTAGTGCTAAGACGGTACCCAGTTAGTCATACATTGATTTAAAAAGATCACAATCCTATTGGACCGTGATCCTAACCACGTTAAAGTGCAATATCAAGTGTTCCTTGTGTGCAGTGCCTTCATACTATAAGTGAGGTTAGGTAGATGAACTGCATTGTGTTCAAGTGCCAATGATCCTGGTGTGTAGCTTGTGTCAAGGCTTTTGCTACAAGTGTGATTTATTATGCTGACACTCTTTTCTTTTCTACACAGGCATGGCAGGCACCATTTACTTCCTGGCTGACCTGCTTCAGCCTATGAGGTCAAAGTTCCCAGCCTTTGAGATATAAAGGTATCCATGGCCACCTTCATCGAGTCCAAGGCTACTTCAACTACCATGTTTTGGAAGGCTCTTTCACGTCTCTCTCTCTCTCTCTTTCTGCTTGCACATGAGAACTCTAAAGTCTTGACACACATTAGTTGTCATGGCTACATGCTTTGAAATTTTTCTTTTTTTTTTCCAAAAAAAAAAAAAGAATTGGCATGAAACACAGAGATGACAAAACAACTTACATCACTACACACACACATTCTGTGACCACACATGGTAACGTGATGTGCAAGTCAGTGTGAACCCACAGAAGTCTCAATATATGTCCAAGTCCTGGTATAATTTTCTATAGTCTGGTCTTGAACTCATGCCTATTGCCCATAGGTGTATGAATAGTCATTGGACTGCTCCAAAGCTTCCAAGGATTTAAGAGAAACCGTGTAAGAGAACAGTGATCTGTAGGCGAACACCCTTTGCACTTGCCGTGTTGGTTTGCATGCTAAAAGCTTGTAAGTGTCCGCCGGCATCATAGGTTTCATAAAAAAAGGAAAAAAAGAATATTACTCTGAATTAAGAGTTGTCTTAAGGAAATGTGTGGGGAAGGGGGAGAGAATGTTGCAATGCTGTCTGCTGGTCATCAAGGTGTGACTGAACAAAGGCATAAGTAGTGGTGTTAGGAATCAAATTCATGTATGGTACCTAATTGTGTGCATAAAATGTGCTGCCCATTCATTTTTATATGTATGTTGCTTACAAGCAAAAGGAAAAAAAAATGTTTCGGTGTCAGTTGTATTGTATGTGGATATAGCCAGTGGGATTGAACGTCACTTGCGCAATTCATAATGACTCTGTTTTTTTTCCCTTATTGATCTCTTTTTTCTAAGTCCTTTATTCACTTAGCATGGCTATGTATGATTTTTTTATTTGAATTTGTCATGCCTGCTATTTACACAGGCAGTTTCTTTTTTATGGCATTAATATGGCTTGTAAATAAGTACTAAACAGTGTAACTGTAAACCTGTTCACTGAGCTAGACCATGTAGGTGCAACATTGCCTGACCTTTGTTTCTTACATCTCCATTAGCTCAATAATAAAATAATATTTTTACGTCTGTCCATCTGTCTTCCACTTTTTATGCACCGTTGACAATGTTTACTTGATTTAGATTTATTAATTTAGCAGATGCTTTTTATCCAAAGTGATGTCAATTAAATTACAAGGGCAATTCTCCCCAGAGCAACTCGGGGGTTAAATGCCTTGCTCAAGAACACAACGGTAGAACCCACAACTTTTCAGGCTACTACATGCTAGCCCAGCTCCTTAGCCACTACGTTACCTTACCCTTACTTGATCACATAGCAGTTGTTGAACATTTTAACTATTCAAAACATCATCTTGTATGTGTTGAAATCACCTTTACATATCTATACAGTGATGGCCAAAAGTATTGGCACCCATGCTAAAGTTGACTGAAAAGATGAATATAAAATCATCTTTTGGAAATTGATCTTAATGCCTTAAGTGAAAAATGAGGAAATATCTAACCTTTAAGGACGCCAATTTTCTTAGTGAATGAATAATGTATCATAAATAAATAAATGTTCTTCCTTAAAATACAGGGGTCATAAGTATTCCCACCCCTATGTTAAATTCCCATAGAGACAGGCAGATTTTTATTTTTAAAGGCCAGTTATTTCGTATTCGTATTATTTTGTAGAAAGAACATTTATTTATTTATGATACATTATTCATTCACTAATTTCCAAAAGATGATTTTATATTCCTCTTTTCAGTCAACTTTAGCATGGGTGCCAATACTTTTGGCCATCACTGTATACAGTCACTGGACTTGAGGATGCCACAGCAAGAGCAAGTCAATACAAGTACATCAGTTTCCCGTATACTTCATAATCCTCTAGCATCAAGAAAGTTCTGTTGTTGTTGTTGGTGGTGGTGTGGTCATTTCCTCTAGTTATAGGGTTAGGATAACTGTTATTTAGGGGAAAGTACCAGAACAATTTTATAGAAAGACAGAGATTGAATTTAAATGTCTAATGGAGCCCTGCATGCATTAAGTCATGAAATGACATTCTGCATAAAGTAAGGAGTTCCACCTTTGGGTCAGTTAAAGTAGCATAGCAAGCCTGTAGTAGCAGAGCTTTTCCACAAAGTGGCACTACTTATCTGCACGGCACTAATCTGCACTTGAGAGGCAGAAATGGCACTTTTGACAAGATGTGAACCAAGCGAAGCCTGCCACATGATCATCTCAGACCAGGATGTCTCGGGGGATGCTCTGCAGACCTGGGTTTCTCAGAGTGAATGCTGTGGTGTGGTGTGGTGCAGTGGAATATTTTCATCACTGAATTTACCAGTGCCACTTTGTTATATCAATTCAAACATCAGCTACACAAAATTATTCTAAATCGGTTCTAACCAAAATGGATATCCTCTCGAGTTATGTTGTATCATGGACTAAATGTTTATATGCCCATTTCAGTTGACATGTTTTTCGATGTCAGAATTAAAACTTGTAACTGAATTAAAAAGTTGTGGTCACCATCTCATCACAATAATAACAATAGTATAGTATAATGGTAAAATATGGACCCATCATACTACTAAACTTCAAAGTAGTAAAAGATGGCAGAAACATAAGAGGCTGAGAGTGAAATGAAAAGAATGTATATCAGAGGTGCCATGGATAAAAAAGATAGTGTCCAGATAGTGTCCCGTACTTGAAACGTTTGGAATCATCAAAAAACCATCAGATCATTAGACAACTGTTTTGATGTCTGTTCCACTGTTTTGCAGCAAAAATAATTGACATGAAATGTGATGTAAGTCAGGTGAAAAGTAGACACTTGATTGAAAGTCTTGTGAGATCATTTGACAAACAGTCACACGTTTTTAATTCATGTTAAATATTTTTGAGAGTTCATGACCTTTCTCTAGAAATATATGATCAGTGATAGCAGTGGTATTTTGTTTCTCATTTACATCTATATTAGCCTACAACCAATGATTGGAGCTGGCACTAAACACATGTTTTCACGTTCAAGTGTAATTTCTCAATATCTCATCTCAACTTCTCTGAAATGTTGAAAGTTATTAAAAGCTTGTTAAAAATATTTTCACCTTTAGAAACTAAATATGTGTTGTAGGTTTAATAACAAAAAGCCAACTGTGTGTGAATGTGAGAGTATGTGAGAGTATGTGTGTGTGTATGTGTGTGTGTGTGTGTGTGCGCGCGCGCGCGCGTACGCTTCTGGACAAGGGTTGAGTGTGGGTGGGAGTGACAGACATGTCGCCAACCCCTTGAGAAGCTAGCGACCTGTTCAGAATACCTCTGAAGAAACACGACACGACAGAAGACGAAGATCCTAAATATAGGACTCATCTGCTCAGGGGCGCGGCCCCTGCACCACTTCTTCAAGACCGGAACACGGAGAAACGGGAAGGGGTCAGGCTGCGAACTCCACTGTCATTTTGTCCGTCACTGCATTGCTTCTACATGATGGCTAGTTGAGTTGATTGTCTCTGTCAATTCTCTGTTACAACTAACTTTAGGTGGCAATAAACACTTGTGTTGAGCGTTGAATATACTGTAGCCTACGCGCGCGTGCACGTGTGCCTTTTTGGAAATGCACTCAGAGGCTAATTCGAAGTTGCTTTATAGTAGTTTTAAAGCATTGTATGGTCGCACACGTGGGCTCATAATAGCGTAGCTGATAAACCACACAGATATAGGCAAAGTACACTGATATTGTTTAAGGACGCATCTTCCAGTTCCACAGGTCACGAGGCAAACTAGCTGGCTTATGCTTACAGAGAGGTCCGTAAAGTTTTTTTTCTGTATTGACGTGCTATCACATACTGTATAATGACTGTGAAAATCGAAACAAACATAATTAAAGTGAGACCACATATGTATTCTAGTAGTCTTTCAAAAGAGGCTATAAAAGTGCATCACTGCAAAGGATGGAACTATTGCATTACCACAACACAACTTCATTATCGCCTTTACTTCGCCGATGGTTAGGTCCTCTTGGATGCATAAAGAAGCTGCGTTACTCTGTGTTACCCATATAATTATGTAACACGCGTCGAACAGACCCTCTAACACGGTGTCCACTGTCGAGGTTGTTTCCCCCCCTATTCTATGCTGTTTCCGCCAACAACATGAAACATTGTTGCACTCAAACATCCATATTTGCTTTCCATCAGCACCACGGATAGCTCCAAAAGCGTCCAATTAAATCAGTGGCTCTCAGAAGCTGGCATGTTACATAAAAGACCTGTTCTTGTGACACTGGATAGCACATATGCAGTCGCTACATACAGCAGAATATAAATATTCTTGTAAACAAATCAGTGGCCCCACAAATGCTGTGTGAATTGTAGGCTAAAATCTTAAAGTGTTATATTAAGCTTAGATTCAAAGAAAGATTTGTTGACTTGCCTGTTTTCTCTTTGGTTAATGTAACACAGTTATAAGCTTTGATGTTGGTTTATAGAGTGGCCAACTGCCTAACAAGCAGCATCCAAAGCTTGGCACATGAAGTGGAATTTCACACCCTCCTAATGTATTGCGTGTAAAGATGAAACAAGAGGAAATCAGAGAACATAGTCTTTTCACTTTTCACTTCAGCTTTTTACTGCACCCATGATCCAACCATAAGAGGACGAGTCGACCGTCTTATGGGTTAAAAATATCGCACCATGCAAACTAGACGCATAGGTTAGGAATCATTTCACAATTACAAGCAAATCTTACAATGCTGAATTATGCATTTCACATGTCAATTGTGCTGGACACTAGCATCAAATCTTATATGCCCCCAAGACTAACCCATTATTCAGATTTGAGTAATTAAATTGCTGAACCAAGCCAAGCAGTCTTCAAACAGTCCTTGAACGTGTTCTAAATTTATCACCCTCCCCTTCTGGAGCGGTGTCCAGCCCCCTAGCCAAGGCCATCGGTCTCCTTCCCCATTTGCCCTAAGAAAGCTAAAGAACCTCCAAAGCGACACTTGATCCGACATGTGACATCACAGTCTGAACTTAAATAAGAAGGGCCTAAGCCCATGGTTCAGGACCACTCTCCTGGGACTCCGGCTTCTGTTGACTTCTGCCTAACCGCTCCTCCATCTACATATCATCATGGTGTGTACTGTGGATATTTGCATTATTCTATGGATTTCTTTTTCTCTCTCTCTCTCTCTTTGTTTGGATCTGTGGCTGCCAACACATCTTTTGCGAATATAGGATACGTCTTTAACCAAACTGGTCAAGGCATGCAATTCAACTCTGCAATTGGTTCTGAATAACAGATATTGGACATATGCAGGGATGATTTCATATCATATAATCCAAAAAAAAAGAACAAAAAAAGACTTTTGTCAGAAAATACATACAATTTATGAAAAAAGAAGTATGTAAGAAAAAATAGAAGACGTTTCAGTTCCTACACTACCATTAGTAACTTCTAGATGGACTTACAGTGTTTGACGGAAGAAGATGTGTACGTCTATGTAAAAGCTTGTGTGTATGTATGTGTGCGTGTGTGTGTGTGTGTGTGTGTGTGTACTGTATGTGTGTGTGTGTCTGTAGTGATACTCTTTAGTAGTAGAACTAACATGGTGCTTGTGCCTGTGTAGGGTGATGCTCCCGCTGAGGCTCCCGCGGCCCCCGCTGCCGCTGCAGGTGGTGACTTCTCCGCTGACCAGATTGAGGGTAAGTCTCGACTTTATAGGAAACCAACAGTATGGGAAGCATTCTAATTTGGCCAGATTGAGGGGTAAGTCTCCATCGCTGGACAAGACTTTATAGAAAAAGTACAGTATGGAAAGCATTCTAAATTGCCCAGATTGAGGCCTCTATTGCTGAACACAACTTTATAGGAAAAGAACAGTATGGGAAGCATTCTAAGTTGCCCAGATTGAGGCCTCTATTGCTGGACACGACTTTGAGGGTATGCCTCTATCACTGGACATGACATGACAAAGTACAATAATGTTACAATGAAATAAAAATGTTTTATTCATAAATCTAGCATCAATATGAATACTTCATGTGAGTGACATGATAGTATGTGCTCTTTCACTTTCAGTAGAAGGTAGCTTGGTGTGCTGTTGATCAGTTCTAAAGTTTCAGAATCAACATACTACACTACAAATTACAATACTATGCTATTCTATCACTACTACGACAACTATAGCAAAAGTACAGTATTGGAAGCACTCTCAGTGCATCTTTAAACGGCATGGCATTGTGCACTTATAGTAGGCCACATGGTGTACTCTGTGTAAATTAGTTGCTGTACTGTCTGTGAATTAGCCAATGCTCTGTGTACCCTCTTTGACTGAAAAAAACAAGATGCCGGAGTGTTCAGGCATGTTTGAGGGCTAGCTAATCTTACAGTGTTTAAATATATATATGTACCAGTTGAAGGATGGGTCGTCACATGTGTTGATTGATGTTACAACACAGTTGACAAGATAGTTGACACTCAGACTCTTGTTTCCTTGTTGTAGATGTAGTGGTTGTCAATGGACATAGCTTTCAGGATAAAGAAGAGATTCCATCTTGAAACTCTTCTCCATGATATATAGAATTATTGTCAGAATTACTGTTAAGCATGAACAAAATCTCACAAAGACAATGTGAAAAAGTCTGTTCGGAAGACTTCCATAATACCCAGAGCAGGTAGATGTGTTATTTTGGGGAGTAAAACCACGAAACCACAAAACATTTTCTCAGAAAGAGAAAAAAATTATTTTGTTATGGGACTTGTGTATCCAAAATAAAAACATGCCCAAAAACACCTGCTGTCTTGGTAGCAACACAAAGTGTTGGAAAATGTTTCTCAGCTGTTGAGGCCATTCTTAACTATTCTATTCCCAGTGGTGGTAACACAGGCTTCAGTTGCACAGTGGTCCTTGGACTTTGTACTAATCTCTAGCTACGGGCTGAAGATTCAAAGATGGCGTAGGGTCAGTTTTCAAAATACATTTGCACCGATGCCCTTGCCACCCCATCAAGTTTTTTTCATTCACTGAACTTTACAGCCCCTTGCTAAGATGTCCTTTATTAAGACATCCATTGAGGATCATTTAGAATAATTCTTAATTAAAAAAGCAGTGTGCTCCAAAATATATATTTATATTAGATGTAAGACAATCAATGGGGAGTAAACATTTAGTAATATACATATGTTCTTTAGTTTCAATAAAGAATAGAGAGGTCTTTGTGAAAAGTGCCTACTGTGTTAGTAAAATCTCATCGCTAGATTAATTAGAACTGTGACATGACAAGTACATCAGTCAGTTATGTCGGTGTGCAGGCTTTGAGCTGCACCTTCCTCAGCAAGAGTCCATGCTGGCGGGTGTTGATTACGCTGCTGTCAGCATTCTTGTGTGCAGCTTGGGTCGCAGCGAGACCTCCTGCCCTTTTACGGCCAGGGTTGGCTTCTTGGGGCGTATCGATTGCCCAGCGCACTCCGTTAAATGCCATCTAAACATGATCTGCCCCGCAGCAGCTGGCCTTGCTCAAAATCATGCATGGCCATTAATCTGTCAGCAGATCCCTGTCAATTTCACAACCCCAGTGGATCCCATACACATTGCAATCTCTTGTTTTTCACTCCTACAGACGTCGCCTATGCGGTACCTTCCGCTTGGGCGTTGTATACACAGCTGTCCAGCTCAATTAGTGGAGGAGGACAGAGAGACACAGAGAGAGACAGCAGAGGAGAAATGTCTTTGAACTAACTGTAGGACAGGTGGTAGGAAAGCATGGTACAAAAACATGTGAGCAATGTGTGGCTTGAAATGTGACGAGGTCTCACCATGTAGTATAAATTACCACATATCTGGAAGGGCAAAGACATTTTTTTAACAATGTTTGTTTCCTGAGTTGTTATGAGAGGAACGCCTATTGCAGTACTAATGTGCACTTCCAGTCCTAAGTAATAGCAATAGTATCGTACCTAGGAGAAGTAGAGAGCGGAAGTGTACTAAGTGTCCCTAAGTGCACTAAGTAGACTAAAACCACCATGTTTTATCACCCTATTAACACTCTCATCACCTCTCTCTCCCATTGTCCAGACTTCAAGGAGGCTTTCGGTCTTTTCGACAAAGTTGGTGACAACCAGGTTGGATACAACCAGGTTGCCGATATCATGCGCGCTCTGGGCCAGAACCCCACCAACGGAGAGGTGAAGAAGTTGCTGGGCAGCCCATCCGTTGAGGGTAAGCCACTACAATATACATATTTTAAATCAGCTATTGAATCATGCTTGACTGTTGAATGTATTATGACACATATTTGATATCTACCCTTCGATATGTTGCAGTGTGCAAAATTCCAGAATTGAATTGAAACTGACTCTTAAATTCCAATTCAATTCTTGAATTTCACTTCCATTTCAATTGAGGTAGCAAACAGGAAGCAGAATTGCAATTTGAATTTTGCACAACCCTGCTGGATACATGCCTGTTTCTCACTGAATAGAGTACTAATTGTTTTACAAGGTTTTACATTTACATTTCAGTTTTGTATCATTTAGTGAGTAAAGTATCAGCTCTATTCTATATCTATAGGCTTCCATCAGTTCAGTATGGACCCTTTCAAGAGAGTTCCATTATCAGCATCATAGTTGGCCCCACAAGACTTCCGTTTTAACATTCCATATGAAGTAGATTGGGGCCCAAATAGAACGTTCAAGCATTGTTTTTGTTTTTATTGTTGAAAGGGTCTATTCATCGAAAAGGTGATAAAAGCGTGCAGTGCCCGTATCTGTGTGTGTGTGTCAGACATTAACGAATGTTGGTTTGTCCGTGTGTCTTCTCTGGACAGATATGGCCAACAAGAGAATGGGCTTCGACGCTTTCCTGCCCCTGCTGGCACAGCAGGACAAGGTCCAGAAGGGTACCTATGATGACTACGTTGAGGGTCTGCGCGTCTTCGACAAGGAGGGCAACGGCACAGTCTTGGGCGCTGAGCTGCGTATCGTGTTGGGCACAATGGGTGAGTAGTCACACCAGAGAACCATGGGAGATTGTCTATTTTTTGTCTATTTTTAAACTACTAGCCTATCTAAAGTATAGACTAAGAACTACATACATTAGCATTCCCTTAGATCACTGCCTATTTTCTTTCTAATACCCACAGGTGAGAAGATGAAGGAGGATGAGATTGATGCCCTCATGACAGGTCAGGAGGACGACAACGGCTGTGTCAACTACGAGGGTAAGTTTTGTCCATACTTTCACAGAAGATTTCTGAATGTTCTGACATTTTACATGCCCCTTTCACCTCAGTATATTTTTAATGTCGGGATGCACAGACACATATGGTTAGCCTACTGCAGTCTCAGGCCTTCCCAGTGCCTGACACGTTTATTTACAGAGATGTCCTTAAACGGAATATGGGGAGGCGCTCTAAATGGTATTTTCTCTCTCTCCCCCCCCCACCCCCTCCCCCTCCCCCTCCTTCAACCTTCAGCTTTCGTCAAGCACGTCATGTCTGTGTAAGAGGCCCCCAGGTGGGAGTGGTGAAGAAGATGAAGTCGATCTACAAACCCTCAGGGTGTCAGGACATCCAACTCTGTTTCTAAGACCAACCTAAGAGAATTAAAAGGACTATGGGATGTCACCATTCAAGAAAAACACTTTTTTTTTTTTCTTTCATCCACATCACCTTCTTTCCCTTGTTTTCTCCGCTCAACCTCTTTCTGGACGTTACCGTTCTCTCTCTCTCTTCTTTTTATCCCCCTGTGCCGCCCACTTCACTCCCCTCCCCACCAGGGCGGCGCTCCCTGGCTTGGCGGGAAACGGGGGAGGAAGGGTGGGCCACCCATGAAGTGGGGGTCTCCCCCTGCCTTGCCCCGACTCGCCCCGGTCACTTCATCACCGGTCAGCCGTGCTAAAGGCACCTGGCACGCCTGTGGACCGCTCGCCGAAACGTTCCCCTCCCAGACACAAAGTCATCTTTTATTTTCACTCAGAATAAAACCTTTTCCAAAAGTACACGCTCACCTTGTTCATTCTTGATCTTTTCCACTAACTTATTCCATTATTCCAGTGCTAATGTTCCAATGTAATAAATATATATTTTATTCATAAATCTAGCATCAATGTGTATACTTCATGTGAGTGACACGATAGTATGTTCTCTTTCACTGGAAGGTAGTTTGATGTGCTATTCATCTATCGGAAGTTTTAGAATCAACATACTGTACAAATTACAATACTATTGTAATTAAATAATACACACCTGTATCACACACTACATTATTAATTTTATTTGGTGTAAGTACAGATTTATGATAAAATCAGTGATAATATCTCAAACTAATTTTCCAGGGGTAAATACAATATCCATATGGTACCAAACAACTTTATCAAATATCACCTATAGTACAATATATTTTAGCAGATATTAGATATCTGTATTTCAGTGAGACATAATTTGAAATCGAACCCATATGAATAAATTTGACAGCACCATGCTCTACCAGTTTAAATGAGTAGGCTACACCATGATTTATGAAATAATAGTGTTGGTTCACCACTGAAGTTTATTAATACACAGGAGAAATCGGCATTGCATAGAATATTCTCAGATAGAAATAGCTATCAAGATACCATACAGTTTTGTGATAAAGCAATTACTTCACTGAATTCTGAAATCTTCTGAGGCCTGCATCCATTGTTCCCAATACTGCAAAGTCCCTAAGTGGAAATGGAACTGATGTGAGAATATGTTTGACAACGTAAAATGTTCCTTGATCTCCATGTCAGATGTTCTCATTAGCATTGAGATGTAACTGTATTTTAGTGATTCAACTACACAGAGATCAACCATTAAAAGTGAGTACAGCTGAAGCGTGTAATATCTGAATACAGTGCTGTTAAATAGCAAACAGCGTGTAATATCTGAATACAGTGCTGTTGAATAGCAAACAGCAAATAATGCTTTACTTTCGAATGGAAGCAAAAAATGTTTTACAGAAACTTGCATCTCTTGGTTTGTGCGAGTACTGTAAATGGCATGTCATAGCACAAATCATAGGGCAACAGCGCCCTCATGTGGTTTCAAAGACCTCTGCAATGGATGGTGGATAGTTGTGGCTCAACAGTCAACATGAACACAAATAACTTCCTCAGGTTCTGTAGCCTGACGTTGTCATACTCAAAATTCTAGTCAGTCCAAAACCGCTCTGGTTCTGGCATACCAGACCGAACTTCCCAACCTCAAATGTTGTGGGCAGGGCTAAATTCGGCTGGCACCCAGGCTACAAGTTCTGCTTACCAAAGTCCTTTTAGGCAAATCCCTCCTTTTAGGCAAATCCCTCCTTAATTCACAAAAAAAAGATTCTAGTCTTACACAGCCATGTAAATGGTTTTGCATGCTGTGGCTCAGCACATCTTCAAAGACAGTAAATAACAAAATTATTTATTGCCATAGAAATGACAAGCAACAACTTTGAACTTTTGAAACTGCTGCTTTATTACAGATGGTTGAGCGCTTTTTACATATTATCTACAGGATACTGTGCACCCTTAATCAATGGCTGTTTACACTTGCCAGCTTTGTCACAAACTCTGGAATGGCACATTTGAACCAAAATGCTTTGAACATAACTTCATGGTTGCAGACGGAAACAATCCAAACTATGATGGGTGGCGTAGGACTACATCAGAGGTGTTTGTGCGTGTGTGTGTGTCTGTGTGTGCGTGTCTGTGTGTGCGTTGGGTCTCTAATCCCATTATGACTGACCTATGTAAGTGCAGATTCTGCTGGTCTATGCCACATCCCTGTGTGGCAGTACTGGACACAGAGTGACCACAGGTGAAATGAGGCTGAGCACAAGACCACCTCTCCCGGTTCACACGACTCCAGTCCACACACGAGTAAGAAAACAAGTCTTCTCTCAGACTGTATACAGCCTTGTAAGGTATTCAAGGGACAGTAAGTAGAATTAGCAAATATAAGGTTGCAAAGCATGAACATAAATACATCAATGCACAGTGCGCACGTTAAAACAACTTCATGTTTGTGTTGTGTTCAACTGTGTTCAGATGATCTGGTTTTCAAAACTGAACAGATATCCCTTAACAACTGAGGTTCAGTTCAACTGATATTACCTTATCATATCTAGGGAGAAAAAAGAACAAGGTCTGCTGCTGTGTTGCTTGAAATCCAACTTAAAATGGTTCCTTATGTCCACAAAACGCCTTATAAACATGGAAAAAAAGCAATCTTAACATTTTCTGTTGAGGTCTGGTAGGTGAAGATTAGATAGAATGACCAGACATGCCATACTGAGGTACTTCGGATCCTAACAGACACCAGTAACATGGGCATTTTTGTTTTGTTTCTCAGTTCAGTGCAGTGGATGTTGGTTGGCAAAATGCTAAATAAGTGTAAAAATATATTCAAATTACATTAATAAAATGTTGCATTATCCCATCGGTCATGGATCTGTGAAAAAAGAACTATAAATGAGGCGGATTTTTTTTTTTCTTTGTAAACAAGTTGTTCTCCCCTCCTGACCAATCTTTAAATGTTTTTCTTCATACATCTAATAATACATCCATGTCATAGGAAAAAGGTCAAGTCTAACAGAAGCGGTTTCTGTAAAGTCTTCGTGTTGGGTCTCTGACACAACTGAATGACAGTTTGAACTTGGGAACTGTCCACTTAGGAAATGACCTTCCAAGAAGAACATGTGTGAAGTTTATCTACAGAATGAAGTGGTGGACAGAATCCGCCAGAGTTGCAGGTCGGCCAGATATGAACTGTCATCTGACTGCAACTTCCACGTTAACGTTTTGAAAAAAGAACTGCCCCTTGCTCCTACTCCACCGTAGCGGTATTTCTTCTTTGATCTCTCTATTGGATTGAGCAACATTGTCTTATGTTTCTGTACAACCACATATACAAGTGCTTATTTGTACACCTGGAGGGTGACTAGAAAACAAAATGGTGAAAGATTATCTATTCCTGTTGGAGCCGACTATGTCATCCATTTCTTTTTACTATCATTTTGAACAAGGACTTCCAAAATAGTCTATCATGGCATACTCATTCACACAAAATCCCTTTTGCAAAAGATTCAATTGAACTCCTAGCTGAACATATCAGGATATGCCAACAGCTTAATTGGGTTAAGGCAAACCATGGAAAACACCTTCGATAATGTAAACTTAATGAAAACCCTCTCTGCCCCATCTGATCTCACTCATCACCTGAGAGCCTAAACTGCAGGAGCAAAGCCAGGCCCCCGGGAACTGCCGAGAACACACACATTTTAGTAATTACAAGTCACTCCAAAGTCTCTCTCTGTCAAACTGGGTTAATGAACAAAACACTCTAAAGTGGTGGCCAAGCACTCAAACACAAAAAGCCCCATCAACCCAAAGCATCAAACCACCCCTCAAGAAGCTGAGCCAACGAAGCAAAGAGCATGCTCACACACACACACGCGCGCGCACACACACCATAGACTGTATAGAACTGTCTATGGCACGCACACACACACACACACAGCAAAGCCACCACTGTTCCTTACAACACCAGGACAGACACTGGTCAACAAAGTCTTCTACTACCTGCTAGAGCTCTCCACATCCTGCAGTATCTCTGAGCTACAGAGTTGCCTGGTGAACTTCATTTAACATAATCTATCATGCCACTTCAATTACGACAGGGGTTCTGACACGTGACTAGGCCTGTTGCCTTGCAGGCAAAAATTGTTGAAAAGAAATGACTGAAAAATCGAGGGCCGTAATAGGGAGCACTATCATTTTATAAAGGTTGGTTGTGTCGTAAGTTGAATTCCGCAGGGGACATGGCGCAGGGAGGGGAGAAATGCAATTGCGCTGGTTTAGATTCTATGTAAAGCCTCTCCTCAGTAAGGTGAGGAAGTGGCCGACGCCCTGCCTAACCAGGGACAAGCAGTGCTGGGACCTTCCCAAAGGGCAGCGAGGTGTGCGGGCAGCACGTGTGCCCCGACAGGGACACCCATCTGCTCTGGTGGGGGGGGTTCTGGGCCAGGGGCGAGCCGCTGAGCAGGGCTGGAGGAGGGAACCAGGGACCCAGGAGTGCTGAGGGGTTCCAGCGACCGCAGTGGGAGATTGACGCGTTCTGGGCAGTGGCACACTGAAGGGGGTGGTGCTGGTCTGAGCAGGCTGCACCGAGCAGGAAGGAAGGGAACACGGCCTGGGGTTTCGGCAGGGGAGGTAGAGCTGGATCAGAGAAGGCCAGAGAGGAGAGAAGCGTGTCCCAGAAACAGAGCACCGAGTTCGGAGAAAGTGCAGAGGCCGGGCGGGTGTCGGAGAGGATGGGGAAAGGTGAGGAGGCAAAGGGGTCGTCGGGGTGGTGGTCGTGGTGGTCCTGACTCTCGTTGTCCGGGACACAACAGTTGGGGTGGCCTGCGGGCGACGCTGGGACGAGGAGGGGGGAGTCCGGGAGGTGGACGACGCGGGTGGAGGTGGAGCTGGAGCTGGTGCTGAGCTGGTGGAGCACGGCGGAGACAGCGATCAGACTGGCCACGCTGGTCAGGTACAGGAGGCCCAGCATGCAGGCCACCTGTGGGCGAGAGAGGAGAGGGAGAATGTCAATGATAGCTAGCGGAGTGCTAGCGGAACTAGCGGAGCGCCGGCCACTGGATTCTGAGAACCTGGTTTGCATATCAATTGATGAACGAAACTAAACCTTTTCAGGAGGTGTGACCACAAGGGCTTAAGTGTCTCTAAGGGCCGGGACACAACAACCCGACGGCCGACCGTTGGCAGAAAAGCAGTCGGACTGATCAGTCGGCTCCCGTCTCCCCAAGTCGGTCAAAAAAGTGCCGCGGAACACACTGAAGCAATGCCGAGCGTACATTCTGTGCGTGCGCAGGACGTAATACAGTACATTTCCATAACAGAAGCCAATGGACTGAAATGGCACTAGTTTCGGACTTCACTGATTAAGCAAAAAGAACATATAAATATACTGTATATTGTGTACTATTTTAATGTCATTGCTTGTGTGTGATGCCAATGAAACACTCTTTCGGACACAGAATACACAATTTACTTTTGCCTGGGGAGACAGGAGCTGACTAATCAGTCTCACTGCTTTTCTGCCAACGGTCGGTCGTCGGGTTGGTATGTCCCGGCCCTAAAACAGTGTGTGTGTGTGTGTGGTGAAAAGGGAGATTTAGGGGAGAGGTGCTCACCTTGGTAAAGTGTAGGTAGATGGCAGTCAGAGCCTGTCGCCATGACGACTGCTCCAACAGCACACACAGATCCGTGTAGGTGAACCAGCCTCGCTTTATGCCCTGCCGCTCTGCAATGCTGAGGTTGCCACAGAGACATCAAAGATTACAAGACAAAATCCCCTATTTACTTAAGACTTAAAATTTCAGGGAAAATTAGGACCTTTTTTCAATCTAAAGAAGACTGCATCCTTGTGAAATCTAAAAAAACACCCAAGGGAATAGGATGTTTTGGACATAAAGCTTAAATCTATATAGTCCATATTAGGGGTGTAACGGTACACAGAAGTCACGGTTCGGTTCATACCTCGGTTCGGACATCACGGTTCGGTAAGAGTTCGGTACAATGGAGGGAAAAGCAAAACAAAAATGCAGAAAGCATTTTTTTTTTTTATTGTGCATGTCTCAGGCTGTACCACCTAGTGCCATACAGTCTCTTCCCTGAGCTATCTGCAACAGCCTGAAGTGTGTAAGATGTAGGCTAAACAGTACAATAAGTACCCAGACTCCATCTGTAACTTGTAAATAAAATAAGACAATCAGTTATAAAACTGAAAATAGGCCTACAGCATCTCTTATTTCTGAAAGTGCAAATTACATAGAATAATGATTTTAAAAATCCACTTAAGCAAGACCTACAATTTGCCTCAATATTTGTCAGTGTGTGTACAGTAATAATCTACTAATCTACTATTCCACCACTCTCTCGCCTGTACCACGGTAACTGAAGTTCTTAAACTTGCTATCTTAAAGAGATCAGCGGATCCTCTAACTCTTGTGGGTCGCCACCACTCGCTTAGTGCTGCTATCTCTGACTGACTCGACCGACGACCTGACAAAAAAAAAACATAGGCGCCAATCAGAGCTTCAGAGCTAAGGCGAGGCTACAGATTAGCGTTAGGTGTCGCTAAAGAACTCTCATAACTCTCATACTTAACAGTAATTGCGCATGACATTAATTAATCCACACACAAGTTTTATGTATTTTTATACCGTGTATTCTCCGTGTAAATTCATGCACCGAACCGTGACACCCGTACCGTTTCGGTTCAATACGAATACATGAACCGTTACACCCCTAGTCCATATGCACTATGTACACTATATATGTCCCATGGTTCAAAGACCTTTAAGTGGGTCAAGGCAAACATGCTGAAACAGGAAGAAGGGACTCCGTTACACTAAACAGTATGATAAAGAATAAACTAGGCCACCATGCACAGGTGAACAAATGAATGGAGGTCACAGGAAGCAGTTTTTTCTTCATGTGTCTGTACACAATGTGCCCGTACACAATGTATTCTTTGAGAGTAACACTACACCTGGGGAAAAAGTGCGTCTGTGTGCCTGTGTGTTTTCTTCGTCTTGTTTGTGGGAAACCATGAAGGGTCATGACGATTCAGGGTTCTTACTGTTTTGTAGTTGTAAAGATGTTACAATATTCAGCAGTCTCATGCTCTCTTGTAAGCTTTATGATCACACTAACACCGCTGATATTAGGAAATACAACCCCAATGCCCTATTGCACAGGTTACGACCCAAGCCCCAGAGTATGTTGTAACTCCAGTCAAGAAGTAAATATATCTGTGTGTGTGTGTGCCACTAACCTTGCTTCTAGTTGAGTCAGGATGTCAAACAACTCACTGGGGTCCGTGTACAGGCTCCATTCCTAAAATACAACAGGCACAATCCTCACATTCTGCTGGGCGCCCATTTTTGGACATGCTGTGGCACCACTTCATAACAGACCTAACATCATGACCAAGCAATGTCTTTGCCATGCAAAATCTTTACTGCTGGCGTTCAATTATGAGCTGACATACTACCACAGCAGGATAAGTCTTTCAGACTGCCAATAACACACTTGTGTCAAATGTGGACTGAACAAATTAATTATTGCTTGTTTTCAAGTGCCCTCAGATAGCACAATTTTTCAGTGGCATTTTTTTTCCTACGGTAAAAAAACATTTCACAGTAGACACACTCCCTTTGAGCTGTAACATATACTCCTTACATAAATAATGTCTGTGCCGACATGTACTGAACTCTATAGGGTCAGCATGCGTTGGCACTCACAATAGCATTGTGTGACACTCACAATAGCATTGAGGAAGTTCATCTCCAGGTTGTTGACAGTCTGCACGTCCAGTTTCCCCGCGGCTCCCCATTCGTCATTAAAAACCTCTTCCTCTTCACCTTCATCGTACAGGTACTTACTGGCCACCATCTGCATATGAGCATACAAAAAAAAAATCACCACTGCCCATTTGCATCCATCAAGAGGCATTTTTGTTTCTCAATTACTACAGAGAACAGAGCCAAAGGAGAATAAGCTGCCATAGGACAGTTTCCAGAGTCGATCATCTTAATCTTGCTCATCACTTTATAAATATAGCAATGGCATCCACCACAAAAAAAGCTGTTTGAAACTGCATTACATGGTAAAAGAACAACAAAATGCCATAGGTAGTTAGCTTCAATTAACAACCGGATCTCCTTATATGGGCAAAGATGGCCGTTTTGATTCTTTTTTGTAGGCGAACTTCAGAGGTCTATTCACCTTGCAAAACTAGCCGTCATTAAACCACCTACTTAAAATACGACAATTACTGGCAAATACAACATTTGTTGGTATCACACAAAACACACACACGTACCATGGATATCAGAAAGAGGTCTGAGGAGGAGATCTGTTGCAGGTATTCAGGGTTTCTGTGTCGTAGTCTCTCAATGTACACCAGGGCCAGCATCATCGCACAGGGCGAAATGCAGGCTTCCCTGAGAGTGACAACAACATCAACAACAATAAAGGACAAGAACTTTAGCAAACAGCTATGATGACAACATGAAACTGGCCTGCTTTTAGAGATCACAACTAATAAGGGCTTCAACAATTAATCAATTCATCGATTAGTTGTCAGCTATTAAATTAATCAACAACAATTTTGGTAGTCGTTAATTGGTTTGTGTCGTTTTTAGGTAAACGGCCTTAAAATCCTCTGATTTTACCTCATAAAAGGTGCTATACGGCAGTTACTTTTTAGTATACACCATCCAATAATTACCTAGAAATAGAGCTGTTTTGACGTAATGTAAAAAATGGCTATTATGCGTGTTCAGGTATCCAATGAATTTCGCATGCAAACCAACTATCACCGAACTATTTTTTTATTAAGGACATAGGCTGACAGCTGGACAGATATCTGATATCTGAGAAGACAATGTATCCCAGTTTCAATATTCTATGAACAAGTGAGAGGAGCTTGTCAAACAAATTGTTTTGTTTGCCAATGAGTACGCAATACACATCACTGCAGAGTAAAGTACCAAAAAAAGTACTTGTACTGTAAAGTACCAAAACGGTACTGGTACTGAAAAACACGTCCTTATATCGGTACTGATATCGGTTCAAATGTGAGAAGGCGGGGATCACATTAGCCAGCGGCATGTTCCCTATTGTTCTCTATGGTTTGGCAGTGGAAAGGTGGCAACGATGGCGTAACGCTAGCGTTGAACAAGCTGAGCGTTGAACTTGGTTCAACTTTCAAAGCGCAACGCGAGCGTATTCAATTGTCAGTTAAGGCAAACCGTTTGTGTTACCATAGGAACGAGATAGAACGTATTATGGTCTGAGCGTTGCATAACACTTGCCGCTGCCTAATGTGATCTCCGCCTTAGGCTGGGACACTCACCTGGCTACATGGGCAGCATATTTCTTCTGGAGTTTGCGGATTGGGCTTGGTGCAGATTTTTGGAGCAGCTCCACGGCAATGTCTAGCAAACAGAAGAAGTTTTTATGTAGGTGACCAACTACACCACAAGTCTATCATCGTAAAACAACAAGCTCTTTGACTCAACTGTACCCATCTGACAAAAATACTAATTGTGCCATCAGTTATTTGTCACTATATTAAATGTAAACTGTACCAAAATGTATATTATGCATCATTTGCTCTACTGAGAGAGTGATTGGCTGCAGCCTGCCTTCTCTCCAAAGTCTGTACACCTCGAGGACCCTGAGGCGGACAGGAAAGAATGCTGCAGACCCCTCCCACCCCGGACACAGTCTTTTTGAGACATTCCCCTCTGAGGCTGCGGTCCATCATGACCAGGACCTCACGCCACAGCTGGTTTCTTCCCCTCTGCAATTGGTCCCCTCAACAAAACATATCCCCCTTTCTGCATCTGCACTTTGTCATATTTGTACATATATGTATAGGCTTATATTATATTATTATTGTATTTAAATACTTCTTATGTGTCTTGCACCATTTCACCAAGTCAAATTCCTTGTATTTTCTTTTTCGTGTGGAAAAGAAAACAAAAACTCAATAAAATGATTCTGATATATATTCTTGATTATCTATATTTAGGCAATTGCGATGCAATTAAAAAAATGTCTGGGTGTTTAAAAGATCAGTTGCCATGTCATTGTGTACAAGTATAATGCAAATCACCTGTTACTGGGCATGACAGGGTATCCAACGAACTATCCGGATCAAGGCCATAGTATAAACGCTTTCGAACACGGTCTGCCAGTTGCTGGTGTCCGGGTAGAAACTGTAACAAAACAATGTTAGCTGCATTAGTTGCATACACAGAGGGAGGAGCCTGTCCAAATCTATGCGATGATAATACATGCCAAACTACGTACTATTTACCTGACAGAATCCAGTTATATTAGTGAAAAGGTACATAGGACAACGTCATTTGCTGTTAATAAACTTCTGATTGTGTATTGTTAGCTTAGCACTAGCTGCCCATGTTATGGTTAGCAGCTACAAGGAAACGACATCGACAGCAAAATGGTGGGTCACAGCAACGTTTCCTGATATTTAGTTTTACCGACTCCGTGCGCCTGACCATTGATGACAATGTATTCAAAATAAAACGTGATTCCTCCAAGTGCTGACATGGACACATTAAAGGTAACGTTAGCTAGCTAGCTATAAGTTAACTCACTTGAGTTACAGCCATGGATATCTATGAGTTACAGCTAACGTTAGGTAGCATAGAAACCAAGCCAGTCTGATGCATGCTAGTTAGGAAATTGTTCTGCCGTACGACCCAATCATCACTTTCTTTACCGATTATACAGCTACAAACACACTTACCACGCCTTGCAGTCGTCACATTCGAATAATGTCAGGTCTCTTTAAAGACCAACGTTATTCGGCGATAAGTTGCCTTTGTTAAATACTTCTAGCATAGCTAGTAAAGCTCATTAACGTTAGCTAACGTGACAAGCCACCACTGCCAACGAGCTAGAGCTAATGTTAGCTCGCGTACCAAAGTCACAGAACTGGTAGTTACATACCGTAAACTCCTGAAAGTCCGAAAATGGAAACGTTCGTTCGTCAAATAGCTCACCAAAATCCATTTTCTCCAAACAATATCAACATTTAAACAGAAAATCTAGATATACATAAAGCGCGACACGGACGAGGGCGTACTCCTGCTGCTCCTTCTGAGCACTCTAGCGGTTCGAGCGGTTCCCTCCCTTTGGAACGTAGCTGCTAGTCTAAACTAACACGTTACGCAACAGTTAGAACTGCATGTACACGGCATGTAAACATTACGTCAAGTCAAATTTATTTATATAGCACATTTCAAAGCAATAGCATTGCACCAAAGTGCTTTACATAAAATAATAATAATAATAATAATAATAATAATAAAAATAATAATAATAACAATACATATACATACATATAAACAAATAAAAAAAAGGGAGAGATGAGGGTGTCAGGGAGTGTTAAAAGCTAGGGAGAAGAGGTAGGTCTTTAGGTTGGATTTAAAACTACTAATAGTGGGGCAGGATTTCACAACATCAGGAAGGCTATTCCAAAGCTGGGGAGCATAGACAGAGAAAGCTCTGTCACCTTTGGATTTAAGAGAGGCAGAAGGAACACAAAGAAGACACTGGGAAGATGATCGAAGAGGTCTAGGAGGACAGTAAGGAATTAAAAGATCACATAAATACTGAGGTGCTAAACCATGTAAAGCTTTGAAAACAAACAGAATAATTTTAAAATTAATTCTTTGTTCCACAGGAAGCCAGTGCAGTTTAGCCAACACAGGTGAAATGTGGTCACGTTTCTTAGATCCAGTCAGTAATCTGGCTGCAGCATTTTGGACCAACTGGAGTCTGTTTAGAGTAGATTTAGTTACACCTACATACAGTGAGTTGCAATAATCAAGCCTAGAGGAAATAAAGGCATGTATAAGGATTTCTAAATCACTGTAGGAGAAAGAAGACTTGAGCTTTGCTATTGTCCTAAGGTGGTAAAAACTTCCCTTGACAACGCTGTTGACTTGCTTATTAAAAGTCAGAGAAGAGTCTAGGAAAACACCTAGGTTCTTGACCACACTGTGATGGTTAACAGACAGAGGGCCAAGAGACTTGCTCACATTGTTCACAGAATTTGGTGTTTCGTCGTCTCCACACACAAATATGGCACGCAAACAGGGTCAAAACGCCTAATAGCTGTTTAATATAATGATTAATGACATTTTTAATGGAATAGACCAGAGGATGGGTAGAGCATTATATGCTGATGATGGGGCAATATGGGTGAGAGGTAGGAATACTGACAACTTGAAGGTTAAAATGCAATCAGCTATTGTGAAGGTCGAGAAGTGGTCACATGAGTGGGGCTTTCATTTATCTATTGAAAAAACACAGTTTATATGTTTTTCCAAAAAAAAAGCAAACCCTACTCTAGATCTAAAACTATATGGGCAACTACTTAAGCAAGTTGATAATATAAGATATTTGGGGGTATGGTTTGACGTTAAGCTAAATTTTAAAATACATATTCAGAAAGTGATTGATAAGTGTAAAAAAGGAATACATATACTAAAGTGTTTAGTGGGATTTAGCTGGGGAGCCTGTCCCTGAAAAGGATTTATACTGCACTGGTTCGCTCTGTTTTTGATTATGGAAGCATAGTATATAGCTCAACAACTAAAACCTCAATGCAGGAACTAGATAGGATACAGGCCAAGGCACTTCGAATATGTTGTGGTGCGTTTAGGACAACACCAATCCCATCTCTACAAGTGGAAGTAGGGGAAATGCCTTTAGACCTAAGGCGGTTAAAGTTATCAATGTCTTACTGGACAAATCTAAAGGGTCATGAAGTAACACATCCCACAAAGCAGGTGCTGTTAGAGTGCTGGGAGTATGGGCGCCCATCATGCAGTTTTGGGTGGCATGGGAACAGACAGGCAAAGGAAATGGGAATTGACAGCATTGCAAGTAAAGCAGTTAGCATACCGACAATTCCACCCTGGGTGTTTTGTTCTCCCAGGATAGATTTGGAGGCTAAGAATATAATTAAATCAGGGGTATACCAAAATGTTCAGCAATATATGGATATAATGTATGATGACACAGTTAAATTTTTTATAGATGCATCAAAAGATCAGACAGGGAAAACAGGGGCTGCAGTCCACATTCCGAAATACAATTTACAATTAACTAGAAAAGCATTTCCTGAAGGAAATACAGTGCATGAAAATGCAAAAATATGATGTAAAAGATCATACAGAGTAAAAACAAACTATATTGGTTGCTAAGTAGATGAGGTTTAATAGTTGGAATGACTGAACAGTTAAATAGGTGGATACTTTAAATGGTTAAATTATTTAGGTAGATACCCTTACCAAAAAATCCTATAGGATTCTGATAGGACTAATCCTAAAGGATTTCTATCATATTTTGGAACAAAAAAATCCTACAGGAATCCTATTGGATTTTTTAAAAGCACAGAACTTGATATATCCTATTGGATTTTTATACCTATAGGATTTCTATTCCTATAGGACTTATTCCAATAGGATTTATTCCTATTGGATTTTTACTTCTATTTCCCTAATGGATTTATGCACATGGTCTCCATAGACATTATGCAAAAGAAACGAAGCACAGTACAAATGAAATGGATGGTCATAAGTAAATAACATTTATTATGTCAATACATTTTTAAAAAAATCAGATGTGAGTGTGTGTGTTAGTGTGTGTATGTGTATGTGAGTGAGCATGTGTGTGTGTGTGTGTGTACGCGTTCACTTGGAGCGCCTTCTGGCCAACTTTGTCAGCGCATTTCTGTGAAATGGTTTGCTTGACCAGGGCAGGGTCCACCCCAAATTTGTTGGTGATATAGTCTGAAAAACATATAGGAGAGAAGAGCAACACATGAACAGATTAATATACTGTAAATCTTTAGAAGATACAGTGATACACTGGCCGGAGCAGACACAAGGCAAACATGTATATAGCTTGTTTCCCCTTGTGATTTGTCGTTTAGCCCAGTTATTTCTTTGAAATTGAGCTCTTCAATTAAGCAATCTTACATGAGATGCCGTTCTTGAATGCCATTATTGGCATGGACGGATTATGAACTTTCGGGCCCCTGGGCCCAGATGTATTAAGAGCCCCCCCACTAATTCTCGGATATGTGTGTGTGTTTTTTTTTATTTGTTTGATGTGATTTCCTGTATTCTGGTGCATTTTGGGGATGGCCAATACTTTAATTCAATCAGATTCATAGTCTACATCCCGATGTGTTGATATTGATGATTAATGATTCCATGCAATGGCTTGGGCTTTAGGGCCCCCTGACCCCTTGGGCCCCTGGGCCTGGGCCCGGTAGGCCCGTGCAGTAATCCATCCCTGATTATTGGTACGCAAAGTACAGACACAGGAACGAGGCACTTGCGCAGAGTTCCGTAGTGCTGTACTTCAAGTACCAATAATGACATTCAAGAACGCCATTGAGTGTAAGATTGCGATTCAATGACACAAACGATATGAAATCTGACATGTTGTTGCTAATATAATGCTGCTGGCAGCTGGTTCATGCAGGTCACAGTTTCTGGTGTGAACTCCACACATACGCACTGTGAACACACATTAACTGCTATGCACTGATTGCAGTCTAAAATAGGCCTTATAAGGAGTGAAATGGTTAGTGTGAGCACTGCATTGTACTGGAAACTGGGGAACACAAACAAGATACTCACTTAGTATGTCCGACGTCTTTGCAGAATTGAGCTGGGGCTTGGGCTGTCTTCCCAGAAAGGCATTAGACAGCTTCCCCGTAAATGAATGTGTGGCCAGGACCTGCCTCCCAAACACTGCCATCAACAAGTAATCAAACAGTAACAATTCAGGAGCTATGTAATACTTTTGGGCTAAAAAATCTTGACTTCGAGACAGGAACAGAATAGAAACAACAGCATTGACATTATGTGTATCTATGTTCAGAATACAGAAACACATACCTCTCACAGTACGCTCCAGGTTGATTATTTTCTCCAGCATCTCTAAAAGCAGACATCGCATCTCATTAAGCTGGTTAGCTATGCTGCTATCGGCTGCTTGGTTCTGGGGAGAGAGAGATCATTTTCAGAAATCCCAGAGGTTGCAAATCTCCATCAGTGCACAGAAGCATATAAAAGGCTGGAATTTACTTGTTGTAGACAATGCATTTGTGTACGCAGCATGGCTGCCATGGGTATTCTGTGGTTGTTTTGAGTTTCGGTTGCGCATGTCGTCGCAAGCAAGCATGACATGTCCGCAAGATGCGATACTGACAAGAAAGTGGGGGGTGATTGCATGAAAAAAAAACAGTGACGGCAAGATGCAATATTGACAACAAGCCTGGGAATTTTCCAAATCTGCCCCAAGTGGAGACCTCCCCTATTGTGCGATTTGACTGCGTAATGCTGCAACAAGTCTATACACAGAACACCGCGGGTCGCAGGAGGGCGCAAACGCTTACGCTTGGTCTAACAGCAAGTAAATCCCAACCTTTACTTACAGAGGTATTCTTATATATAAACTGTACTGATAAATGAGGTTATTAACGTACCACATCTCTGGAGTATCCCGGCTCACTCGCCTATGGAGCAAGGGAGAGAGATAAGTCCAAACCAAACCAAATTTGACATTATCAACACTCTGAGCTGAGCACAGACAATAGCAAATTAGTCCAACTGCTACTTTTTGACGTAGTCCAGCTCGATACCTGCGCTGTGTTCCACTCAGCCCTCACGCGGGTGAGCCCTTTTTTATGTAGCTCAGTGGATTCCATGAATGGTGTGCCAAGTGGCTATAGCTGAGCATAGACCTACTACTAAAATTGTTTATAAAAGCAAGTAGTAGTTTGTATTATTACAAATATTAACATTGCAAACGTAAAGAAAGTTATACTTTGTAGCCTATAGAGGCCCTTAAATAAACAACCATTTTATAGATGACATTTAGGCCTACTCTTATCTTAATTTCTGTATGGATAAATGGCAGAGTTATATGTTAGCCTATCGACACGCTGAGCAATGACAGTAACCAAGCTAAATATTGTACCATAAAAACAATCAACAATCTTTCTTCTCCTGGTAGTTTTCCAATGGAGACAGGACTGAATATGCCTACACGAAAAAAAGGCAGATATAAAAGGTAATTATGAAAAGCTGGTGGCATTGTTGTTTACGTTTCCTCATTCCAAAATAAAAGTTACAGTTATCAAATGGTATCATGTGCCATTCATATATTTAGATTTTTAGACCCTGATTTGCTTGATGAGGTTCCAAGGACATCCAAATGGAGACATTGTAACCAGGAGTGTGTTGAGGGTTCAGAGCATGCAGATGAGGACAATGGAGAAATAGACAATTCGGAGGATAATGGAGAGAGAGACAATTCAGAGATACTTTTGGACATTCCTACTTTTGAAAATCATCAATTAGCAAGTGATTTGCCCAGATTTTCCAACACAGACAAGTCTATGGATTCCGCTTTATACCCAGGGTCGGATGTGACATTGGCACAATTTATTGTCTTAATCCTAGCCTTTTCCCTAAGACACAGTTTATTTGCAACAGCAATTGAAGATCATCTGAAATTATTAAGCATCCTTTTACCAGCAAATAACATATTGCCACATTCTCTGCATGTATTCAAACAGCTCCTTAAAGACCCATCTGACACCATCAAATTACATTTCTTTTGCCAAGGTTGTGGGGCACGCTTATCAACACAGAACACAAATTGCTTGACCTGTGGTGAGGAAACAAATAATGGCAATCTCAAAGAGGGTAACTTTTTTATAAGTCTTTCACTAGCCAATCAGATTCGTGACATCATACAGAGAGAAGGTCTTAGTGACTGTACAAATGCTATACTGGGCAAAACTGATTACAAACCAGGAGATGTGTCCTTATTGTGGAACTGTGACGGTGTTCCACTTTTTAACTCCTCATCCAATTCTCTCTGGCCCATTCGGTGTATTATCAATGAACTGCCCCCTGAGGTGCGTTATAAGAATGTTTTGCTGGCAGGAGTCTGGTTTGGACAGGGCAAACCTGATATGGCCACCTTTTTGCATCAGTTTGTCCAGGACATAAAAGACACCAATGCAAACGGCATTAAATGGGTCCATCCTGAAACTGGCATCTCTCAAATTTCCAAGGTTTTCCCTATTACTTGTTCCTGCGATGCAGTGGCAAAATGTGCAGTTCAAGGTATCCATCAGTTTAATGGCCCATATGGATGTGGGTACTGTCTGAATGAGGGAATGGTTGTGGCCAAAGGGAGGGGATATACAAGGGTATATCCTGATGTTGAGGCTGACATGAGAAGTCACAAGCATATTGTTGAATGTGGGGCGAAGGCAGTTAATGAAGGTGTGAACCATGTCCTGGGGGTCAAGTCTGTGTCACCTTTAATCTTATTGCATACTTCTACCGGCTTTGATATGATCAAAAGCTTCACAGTCGATTACATGCACTGAGTGCTACTTGGAGTCACAAAACAGTTTTTAGATCTTTGGTTTAACAGCAAATATCATAGTGAACCATGGTACAACAAAAAACAGGATTGATCAAAGACTGTTGCCCATTACACCACCCTCTGATGTGCCCAGGGTGCCACGCACTGTTAGCCTAGAAATCTAGCAACTCTCCGTTGGCTTGTGAGCTCCAGAAATCGAAACTTAATCAGGACATTGAAATCGTGTATAGAGTCGCTTGGTGGGCTTAACATAATGATTGATGGCAGAGTTGCAACGGTTTGGCTTGAATTCCCTGATACTTGAAAACAAATATCCTATTGCGTCCTATTGCGTGCAGAGGGAATTTGAAAGACAACTGATTATCCCGCCCCTCGGACTGAGCACTGCGAACGGTGAGTGCCCAGACCCTACATTTTAATGTGGGTCTGGCTCGCCAGGCTAACGCACTGTGCATGTAGCACACAAATGGAAAGCCTCTGAATGCAGGAGTTGGTTGCTTTTTTACAGCCTACCAGTCCTACATATGATTTTGCCAAACAAATATCTAAAACACTGGTCAATGTTAGTTAACACAATATTTCTCCTTCTGAAAGACAAAGTCACAGAAATAGATTTGGCCAGTGCTTCAAGTAATATTAAAAAATTTGTTCACCAGATCCCAGAAATTTATGGAATGTGCCATATGTCCTACAATGTCCATCAATTAACTCATCTTATTTGTTCTGTGGAGTTACATGGACCACTATGGTCATCTTCAGCATTTGTGTTTGAAGGACATAATCAAAAGCTAACGAGGTTATGCCATGGAACACAGTCGATACCAAATCAAATAGCATATCGCTTCAACCTACTTCAGTCTTTGCCAAGTTTACTTGAGCAGTCAAACAGTTCAGACGACATCACCCATATAGTACATAAGACAGTCAATGATTGGATAGATGGCTATCCTTTGAGGTCCAAAGCAGTAAGGTTGCAGGATATAGTTTTGTTGGGTTGTCTACAACACAAAAAATAGGTGAAGTAGAACACTCTTTGTTAGTTCCAATATGGGGACCCCAAGATGTCGACCTAATTGGTGATTACTACCATCGTGCAGTTTTGAGGGGGAAAATATTTACAACAGAGGAATATGGAAAAGGGCATAAACATAATAGCTGTACTGTCGAGTTAAGAAATGGAGACCTTGGAGTGATAACTTCAATCATTAACACATAAAAACATACCTGTCTTTCTCATACAGCTTTTTAGATCAGAAACAGCCAATTTTGTATCAGAAAGAGTGAACCATCTTAAATTAGTCTGCCCAACCCAAGTGAGAGTAGCTGTAAAGTACAGTGACATAATCCGTAAGGTGGTATTCATGAAAATTGAGAAAAAGGTATATGTATCACCAGTGGCGGACCGTGCGTTCAGTGGTTAGGCCTTCAATGATGACTATTTTTTGACAAAAATAATAATAGGGGGGCGTTACGGCGGAGATTTTTTTTTCATTTCAGCGTTAAAATGTGTGCAATTTCCCAGCATTTCATGGTGGGGGGAATAGGTTTCTCTCTCTTACGCGAGTCTGTAGCACTAGAATCTTCGTTACACAAACAATTAATGCTCCGATTGCTTATTGGTTAACAGATCACCCTCAGCAGCAAAGTAGGCTGCTAGGCTATTTATTTACACCATATTCACAAGTACATTATAAACTGCTGCCTGCTGCTGCCAGTAAAGACGTGCAATTTAGTCCATGTCATATTGAAAGTGAACACCAAGTGTACTCAAGTATGGGTTTGTGCAGACTACTTTGAAATATTTAGGCTCATTGAATCATTGTCTTGCCCCACCTGGCTGGCGTGGACAGGTACAAGTTGCAGATAACTTGTCTTGAAGCAGGTGCGCCGGTTCACAACACTCTCACTGGCATCTGGGTTATAGAGCACAGTGTTAGGGCACATTCACACTAGACCCTTTGGACCTGAGTTCATTTGGACCGTTTGTTCGATTCATTTTCATAATGTGAATGCAGTCTACCAAACTCAGGTGCGGAAACCGGACCAGAGTCCACAAGCAGTGGTCTGGGGTACGGTTAGCTAGTACTCCAGTACTATCTGTTCCAAAACCAAGAAATATAGTTATCAACCGTCTCTGAAATAAACCGCCATTTTTGTGACGTTGCTAAGCGATATTGGTAAATAGAAGCTAGTGTTTATGACGAAAACGGACTGCGCAAAAAATGTAATGTGAACGGAGATCTGCTGGGTCAAGGCTAGGGGGATGTAATTGCACTCGGGTTCGGTCCAGTTAAACCGTCAAGTGTGAAGGCAACCTTAGGCTTCACTTGAAGACCTGGAATAGCCCAACTATTCTGCCCTACAAAGCCAAAAGGCAGTAACTGCATTTTTGGTCGAAAATGAGTTAATGTCATTTTTGGGATATTAAAGACTTCCTTTATCATGTGGATAAATATCTATACTCAATATGACTGTTTTTTTGAAAAAATAGAGGGTTGTGTTCACCGTAACTCCCAAAACCATACAAGCAACCATGGCAGAGAGCCACAACTGCAGTTACTGTTCTTTGGCTTTGTTCTTCGACGTACAAGTACAGTTACCATACTCTGCCTTTGGTAGCAAATATTGATTATATGTCAGTTGCTGCCTTTTGCCTTTGCATGACTCCTTATTTTTAGTACATAATACAAAGGCAGAGTACAGTATCTGACAAATAAGGGTCAAAGGTCAACTTTGAGCACAAGTTTTTTTATATACACACATTTCTTCATCAGGGCAACAATTCACCAGATTTTCATTGCTCTACCTTTAATACATTTTGTAGACAAAACAAAAAACTTTAAAGTCATTTTTCTCAGTTTGACACTCTGGTCAGTTACTGCCTTTTGCCTTTGTAGGGCAGTATTGGACGAGGGCAGTGATGGTCTGTCACAGGGACTGGTCAGCCAGACCAGTCGTAGGCCTACAAAAAGCCGGTCTTGCATCCCCCTGTGTGGTCATGTACTTCGCTTATACTATCGGCCCTAACGTTCATGTGAATATTGCATCTCACATACTGTACGTGTCACATTCATTTTTGGGGACGTGCACGACTGACACACCAAACGGACGCAGGATAGCCGTGGCAGCTGTGATGTGTATACGTTCACATGTGCCAAGAAACCACATGGCTTTCAGTGATTCAATGAAAAACATCTGTCCTAGTGGTGGGTGCAGACATGTTGCGCTGACACTGCACCCCCTTGTCATATGCTGGACCCCATGTCTTCTAAGTTGAGGTGACCATAAACTGTTACATTTACAAAATGTAGGCTTAGCTGCATGGGCACAGGAAGTGTGTGTCTGTGTGTATTGTATTTGTGCATATGTGTCAGTATCACTTCAACCGAATGGTACAGAGATAGATTAAAATAGATTATTGTCTTACACATAATATATAATATGACGTATGTATGTATGTATGTATGTATGTATGTCTAAGTAAATGTAGGCTGTACGTGTATAAGTCTTTATAAATATGTTTGGATATGTGTGATTGTTTTTTAAAGGTATCACTTCAACTAAATTGTATGATCTAACTGCATTTGATGCAGTGCCATATCTCTTTCCTCACAACTGTAAAATACAAAAAACTAATGTAAAATACAATCATTGAAACTTTTTAAAAATAGAATACATTTGACATACCATGTGTAAGTCTTTATGTCTGTGTTCTAGCTCAGTGTTTCTCAAACTTTTTCAGACCAAGGAGCCCTTTGTCCAATAAATAAATAAATAAATCAGGGACCACCTGTTCCAGTTCCCCCTCCCCGAGCCACATGCTGCTACCCTCAGACCCCCACCTCTATAAAGTTTAAGGATATTCTATTTTTTTTTATATACTGTAGGCCTATATAAATGACTAACCTGCCTGTTTGTATTCAGAGAACAATTCATCTCAATTCAACCACTGTCTTAGGTCTAATCACGTGCAGCATTTAATCATTATTAACCAAAGGCATCAGGTTTTAACATGATATTCTTTGAAATAGTCTACTGTTTTAATAATAAATAAACTAGAAAAGCACTCAGAGAGTGCAGACTTAGCTCTGCCCAAGGGTCACTGATGCAATAAATTCCAGGTGTTCAGATCACCACAAAAATCTGTTCGGCCTGGGTTGGCCGTCTGAAAATTAAAATCCTTTCTGAACTTTCCAAGATATTATTAATTTAGGAAAATGGGCATATGACATAAAACGTAGAAGTGTAGAATAGAGAAAAAAGAAAGAAAGAAAAATAAATAAATAAAGGACTCCTTTTGCATAAGTTTTTTTTTTTAATTGCATTGAATTAGCTTTAGGACAACCTGAAGTTTACAGGACTTAACAGGGTAAAACTCCTATAAGAAATGTTGATCTTATTTAAAAATCCTATTGGAATTTTTCAATCCTATTGGACAAGTTTGTAATCCTATAGGACTGTAACAATGAACATACAAATCCTATTGGAATATCAAGAAATCCTAAAGGATTCTTACAATCCTGTAGAATCCTATTGGAAAAAATGAAAATCCTAAAGGATTTTTTGATAAGGGTAGTTGACGATAACTGACAGTTGGAATGGCTCTAATGTTTGCTAGCAGTTATGCTAACTATGTTAACAAAGATAATAATGTTAACCAAATTACTATGCTAACTAGCATGCTAACAATATTAAAATGCTAACTAAGCTAACCATGTGACTTAGCTAACCTAGTTAATAATTTTTAGTAGTTATGCTAACTATGCTAATTAACATGCTAACCATGTGACTTAGCTAACTTAGCTAATCATTTTTAGCAGTTATGCTAACTAACATGTTAACTATGCTAACATGTTAACTATGTTAAACATGTTACTTAGCTAACCTAGCAAATCATTTTTAGCAGTTATGATAACTAGCATGCTAACATGCTAACTATGCTAACCATGTTACTAGGTAAACATAATAGCTGTACTGTCGAGTTAAGAAATGGAGACCTTGGAGTGATAACTTCAATCATTAACACATAAAAACATACCTGTTTATATCAGAAAGAGTGAACCATCTTAAATTAGTCTGCCCAACCCAAGTGAGAGTAGCTGTAAAGTACAGTGACATGACAAAGTGTCCGCAACACTTGCAAGTAAGTGTTCGCAACACATGCAAATAAGTGTTCGCAACACTTGCAAATAAGTGTTCACAACGGATATGAACCCACAACGGAAGTGAGCAGTTGTAGCTGAGATTACACGAAAGAACGTCTCTTGAGAGACTTGTACAAGTTATACGGATGTAAGTTTGTAATGTGTTGATAATAAAGGAGTTAAAGATTTACCCCAATGTCTGTTTTTCCACATAAGTAAGTCAGCAGGTTTTAGTCTTACTTGCTAGCTGTTTTGCTAACAGTTTGTGTAGCTAGTAACGTTAGCTCTAATAAGTGACTTTTAAGTCAGTTTTAAGAAAACCAATTGGCTTACTTCTTTTCTTCCTACCCTCATTTCCCTCCCCAGATACAGATATGAATAAACGTCATTCTTTGATAATATGTCTGTGATTGGTGGCGTTATTGACTTCTAATGGGAATGCATCACATCAAGTCAGATCTGCATGAAGACGAACACGCCTATTACATGAGTCAGCAGTTTACGGAATTAATTATTTGTCACGATAATTTCATTACGTGGACGAAATGCATAATAAAATCACGTAACCAGCTTTGTGACCTGCTACAATACGTGAGTCAGCAGTTTACGTAATGAATTAGCCTACAGTGGGTCCCATTAGATTAGAAGTGGCCACTTCATTCGCACCTCCCGTGATTCACAGAGCTGCGTGAAATGTATTACAACTTTTTGCCACAAGGTGGCAGCTTAAGTCCGCTGTAGAATCGCGAGATGCATTGCCAGTAAACAGGGCAGCTGACTGCATTCAGAGGCTTTGCAACGGCAGTGTGATTGGCAATCCTAACATTTAATTGTTTAATGCCTCGACTTCACCTACTACAGTGAAGTTCGACTTGATCTAGTAAGTCATGGAGTCGATTAGAACGCCCCAATCACAGACATGTTATCAAAGAATGACGTTTATTCATATCTGTATCTGGGGAGGGAAATGAGGGTAGGAAGAAAAGAAAACCATAAAGTAAGCCAATTGGTTTTCTTAAAACTGACTTAAAAGTCACTTATTAGAGCTAACGTTACTAGTAGGGTTGCCAACTTCCTCAACCCCAAATGAGGGACACTTCACTTCAAATGCGGGACCCCCCCCCCAAAAAAAAAAAAAAAAAAAAAGTAATTTACAAATGGTGTACTGTCACTTTAAGAGCATTGTCTACACTATACAGTATTCATAATATTTTGCCAGCTCCATTCAAATATAGCCTATGGTCATTCCACAAACTAACATTGTTTGTGCCACATTTAGGCCTATAGCACAATGGTTGGTGTAAACAACCTTCATTCCTGTGGAAATAGAAGCATGTAATGATGCTAGCTAGATATTTTCTGTTTGCAATTAAAAGTGAATTATGATCCTGGTAGCCACCTAGCTATCTAAGTGGAAAGTGTTTCAATTGGCATAGTTATCATGTGCTTCATGTAAATGCTTAGTTTAAGGGAAACGGATTATTGAAGACTTCAAGACTCACCAATTCCATTACACAAAGGCAATTGACCACTCTTCATATTCTATCAGTCCAAATCACAGTGCGTGCAGCCTATGTCAAAGTGCCTATGTCATTGTAAATGGTCAGTAGCATAGTGTGAACCTGATAATTCCGCAATCTCCTCGCGTTGTTTTTGTTGGTCTCATGATTTCCTTTTAACGTTTCTTATATTAAAAAGGTGAAATCAATTACCAATGATCACAAGCCAGCTGGATACGTCCACCCTCTCTCCCTCTCGTTCCCAATTAAAACGAGTAGCATAATGTTCAAGTTAGATCTGCTGCATAATAGAGAGACTGAGAGGACCCAAACAGTATCATCCTTATGTAAGATGCATTTTGACATTGTAATCGTTCTCTAAGAAGAGTGAAAAGCAGTTTGCAGTAAAGCTTCTCTGGCTAAATTGTGGTGCCCCTTCTGTCCCTTGGTGCCGTGCGCACAGTGCGAGATGCGCGTGGTTGCGGCGGCACTGTACACTTTGTTCCTGGTGCATTTACAGTAGCCTACTATTGACAAGTTAACAAGGCCGATGAGCTGTGACGTTCTTTCGTGTAATCTCAGCTACAACTGCTCACTTCCGTTGTGGGTTCATATCCGTTGTGAACACTTATTTGCAAGTGTTGCGAACACTTACTTGCAAGTGTTGTGGACACTTGCAATTGTTGTAGCGTTTGTATTTCGCCGAGCCGTCAGGGTCGTGTTGTGAACACTTACTTGCAAGTGTTGTAGCGTTTGTATTTCGCTGAGCCGTCAGGGCCACCGTAAGTAACAGTTACAATGGCTGAACAGTTAAAAAGTTCAGTAGTTTAAAATTGTTTAACAGTGAAATATTGTAGTGAGGACTTTTATTTTGAAACAGTTTTTGGCAGAGGAACAGGATGTGTAGTCTTAATAGGGTTTGTATGCTTAAAGCAAAGATCCTTAATATACAAAGATAAAGCAGCACAGGCTTCTACAATGGAATGGAATTGTACACAGTTCCTGCCTCCTAAAAAGGCGTGGTCAGAATGCGCTGACGCTACCTCGTTGATGAAAACGTCAAATAGTTCTCTCTCTTGCTGTGACCAACTGGAGCTGGCCTGGGTGACTGAATTTGGTACATCGTCGTGGCAAGATGCGGTCTGATTTCCAGGTAAGTGGCAGTTTGAAATGTGGCAAGGTATTTGTGATTAGTCTGTGTCAGTGTAACGAGTTATCTATGTAGTAAAATGTCTGCGGAGTTTAGGTAATAACATTATTATTATCTCGTGTCGCCGTCATGAATGTTAGCTCATTGAGGAGTAACGTTAGTTGACGTTAGCTAACCATCTGATACCGATAGCAGAGCTAGCTGAGGCACTAGCTACCAGATTAATTTGGTAGTTAGGCTACAAAGATAATTTACGAACCTGATATTTGCTCTACCTAAATCGGCATCACTATAGCTTGTGGATCAGATCTACTGCAAGCGACATTGATTTAGCAGTTTTGAAATGTGTTTAGTTGCTAGTAAAAAATGAGTAGCTACCGTATGTACACAGTTGTTAGTGCACTGAATTTTATTATCAGCCTAGCGTAGCAGCTAGTGAAACATTTAGTTTTACGCCATATTCTCTGTCTGTCCTCGATGACGCGACGATTTTCTCTACTGATCTCTGCCCCGATCCTGCACATTCAGTTTGTCTCTGATGGCAAATGTGTAGTCAGGGTGGCGCTCAACGATTGTGTTGAATAACGTTACATCAGTTGTGAGTAGTTTTTCTCGGATGGTCTTGCACAGACCCTTATCAAGCAGCACTAAAATGAACGTCATGTTTGCTAATTCTCCCCAGTTGTTGGACGAGCAGAAGGACGCTATGGATGGTGAGGATGAACCCGCGATGACAGGGAGGAATGAACTTGAGCCTGTGTTATTCAGAGGATAAGTCAATGCTATGTACTGTGTTCTGTAACTGTCCGCTCTTGTGGCCATTCAAATGTATAGGGCAATTCCACGCAAAACTGTAACATCCATAACACCAACACAATGCCATGGTATTTAGTTGGCATTATGGATGTGACAGTTTTGCGTGGAATTGCCCTATACAAGTTACAGACTTTCAAAGTTAAACATATCAAATATAATTTCATATAGGCTACTAACAATCAGACCTGAAGACTTCATGAAACACTACCAAAATAAAGTTGAAACTAATTCTACAAGTGCCAAAGGAAAAGCCTTTTTGGCTGCATTGGCCAACATGTTTCGACCAACAGCCTGTCACTATGAAACTCTGTAACTAGATTTAAACTTCCCTCTGTATGGAAAAAAAGATCTATTATTCAACATTAGTTAACACACTGAGAATGATTGCTGCACTTTATGTATTGTTCTCTAGCAACCTGAAGGTCCAAGACTCAATCCACTGAAGGCTCTCCGTAAGATGGTGGATCTGATGTCTGCTTTGTGGTCCTATAGGACGACGCCATGGATTGGGGTCAGAGATGCGCCTGAGAAGTAAGTGTTTGTGTTTGTAATCAAGTGCTGTAATCACAATTTGACTGATGCTAAAACTGGAGTAGGGGATTTGAATGGACATTTATACCGTGAATTTAAGACATCAAAAAGCCTGTTCATGGCCTCAAAGAAGTCAGTCGTAGTATTTGCCTAACTTGGCAGCCTCTCCAGCTGTATCATAGTCTTCAGTCCTATTGTGTTATCACAGCATTTAGAGTATGAAGGATCATATTAAGCAAAGCAATGTGCAGGTATAGTAACTTAATTTCAAGAACATAAGAACATAATTGTAATTCATGATGTTTTTTTTTTTTTTTTACTTTGCGTGGTGTTGTCTCTGTTTTAGGTGCTGTAAATGCTGGCCATATGACTTCAACCTTCATCCAACCAAACGAAGAGATCCTGCTTTCCTACACTCCATTCAGGATGTTAGTTAATTCAAAGACAATAACAGTATTTAGTTTTGTAAATGCTTAACTACCACTCAATGCAGGACACATCTACTGGCAGTTGATGGAGGGGGTTTAGGGCAGTTGTGCTATTCTTTTCCTTGTGGGTAGACTGCAGAATGTGGCTATGTATGCAGGTGTTAAATTGTGGGATTTGTTGAAAATGTGAATTTCAAATAAAACCATACCATTCAAAGTTAGCCTCACACACTTTATACCCTCCTTTCCTCAGGTTTACTTGTTTGGATCGGATGGACAAGTCGGCACTCCTTATATTAACAAGCTACCTCTTTCTTCTACTAGTTCAATAATATGGTATCTGAAAGAGAAATGCCAGTGTTCATCATATTTTTAGCCTTATGTCAATGAAAAAATAAGTGGTGTATTTCCATTGTAATTTGCGTGGGTAGTAGGCCTAAAGATATGGCCGTGTGGCGGCGCTGTGGGATACATCGATTGGCGCTACTTTATCAAACATCAGAGGTAAGGCTAATTGAGAAAGCAGACGTCTGGTTAGGTGTGCTAGTTAGCAACTTGTTAACCAGGGGCACGTTTCCCATAACCATAGTTGCTAACTAAGTTAGCTACTTTGTTGGTTACAATGCAAACTATGGTTTTGGGAAACGCACCCCTGGCTGTCCAGATTATTATGTGATATGACCTACTTGTTAAACAATAATATGCAATACTATAGTACAGTGGTTCTCAAATGGGGGTACGTGAGATTTTAAAATATACAAATAATTTGCAATAAATGTAGTCATGGATTACTATCCAAATGTTTGAATTTTGTATGTGTTTATTAGTTCCAAAGTTTAATAAATTAGACACTGATGGCACAGTGCTCTGTTTTAAATCTTTTTTTTCTCAACCAAAAATGCTTTGCGCTGGTTAGGGGGAAGGCTACTTGGCTGAAAAAATATTTCACAGGGGGGTACATCACTGAAAAAAGGTTGAGAAACCACTGCCCTAGTTTATGTGTATGGCCGTCTGCTATACAGCCTATTTGAACGCAATCCATTTTCGCGATTGAGTGATCAACATCGAAGTGGTAAGCAACGGTAACTTATTCCAGAGAACCTTCGGCTACTTAGTAGATCGCGTGCCAGTGGGTTACAGAAACAGACAGACAAGTGGCAAACAAAGTCGTTTTTCTCATTAACTGTTCATCTGAAAAACGCCATGTCGATGTCAGAATGTAAGGAACACATGTGAATTACAGAAAATGCATTAAAATGCCCAATCTCGAGCTGTATAATTAAGGGCTGGGGCATAATCCGAGAAAAAATGATTTCTTCCATAGGGCCACAGTGTAAAGAATCTCTCGCTAGTCTCCTAAAAAGGCGTGGCGCTAGTGAACCCTACGTCATAGGGGAACAGGAAGAACCCTTCTGTGAATCGTCTCGCTTTATCAACCGTCTCTGCTTAAAGCCTGAGACTGGCAGTTGATCCAGGTGGCCTGAACACCTGCCATAGGATTCTAATTGCTTAACGGACGTATTGTGTTGTCATAATCATAATGTTAAGTCTATGGGGAAATTTTGAGTAGTTTTTAATTAATAGTTTAAAAAGTATAAAAGTTACAAAGCTGAAAAATACATAGCACCCATGTCCTAAGTAAGACCTACGCAACGCAGTTTCAATGAAGTTTCTACGTTAAACGGTTGAAGCTGCATTAAATGCGTTAGAAGAAGAAGAAGCAGAAGAAAAAGCCTTGGAATAACAGTACAGTGCATTTTCATGCACTGTAAAAAAAGGACACCAGACCATCCATTTTTACAGCAGAAATACTAGCAATAATTCTGGCTCTACAGTGGGTGGAAGAAGCAAAACCTATAATTTGTTCAGACTCAATGTCATCACTAACATCCATTGAGAGTGGAAAGTCTACATGTAGACAGGACTTAATAGATGAGATTCATCAACTCATTTTTAAAATATCCCAACAGAGAATAAGAGTAGAATTGGTATGGGTTCCTGCACACAGGGGAGTGGAGGGAAACGAAAAGGCAGACACACTAGCAAAGGAAGCAATTAAATCAGAACTGGTTGAACTGGAAGTCACTTTAAGCAAGTCAGAAATTAAAAGTATTATAAAGGACAAAATCAACATAATGTGGCAGGAGAGATGGGTTAAGGAGGGAAAAGGCAGACATTTATACAACGTACACAAAGATGTAACATTTACTAAAGTCAGTGGACTGAAAAGGCAGGAGGAAACATGGCTTACCAGAATGAGGATGGGACACACTAGTTTAAACAGGGGATTACATATTATAGGGAAACATGAAACGCGGGTATGCGTACACTGTGGCGCAATAGAAAGTGTTAAACACATACTTCTAGACTGCACATATTATAACAGAGAAAGAGAAAACATGAAGAGAGTGGTTAAAAAAGATCCATGAACCATGGAACCAAAAAAGAACCATGGAAAACTTACTAAGTATATCTAGCACACATAGCTTTCATAAAAGAGACCCAACTAGCAAATAGAATTTAGTTTTTTTCCATTTAATTTAAAAAACTGGATATAAATAGCATCCCGTTGGATCACACCTCAGCCCGGAAGATGGCGGTAGTGCACGAAGTATGCAAACTGCCATTAAACATTATAGAAGAAGAAGAAAACGCCTAAACGGCCTACCAGAGGTATATTTGACGTGTAGCCTATAGACAGCTTGATCACTCAAGTGGTTATGATTATGATTAGGCCTATAGAAGCCTATGGGCTGTCCAAATAATCTAAGCATTTACAGCAACCTAATTTAGTCTTCTACGCATGGATAAGTGGCAGCGCACGTCGAAAGTGCGTCCAAACTCACCATTATTCTCTGTTTAACTAAGTATACTCAGACATCATCATATCACATGAAAGCCCTTTCTCAGCTTTTAAAAGGTACTGTTGTAAACGGTTAGCGAGAAAAGTAACTTTAATTTAATTATATTAGGCCTACATACAGTTCTGTACCCATCTCATCATTCATCCTGGTGGAATACTTCGAATTCACATGGTAGCAGGGACGGACTGGGACTAAAAAAAGGCCCTGGACTTTCTTCCAAATAGGCCCACTACCATACACAGTAGGCTACACGCGCACACACCCTTGTCCCTTGCCGTCTCACATACTTTGTGATTCAAAAATGAAATAGGTGGTCACAATGTACAAAAATGCTAATTATTTGCTGCTGGAGAATTTGGGCGCCAAAACATGAAATACTTTTGGTCTCCCAAATGCTAGTGGGGTTCAGGGGCATGCTCCCCCGTGACGAAAATTTTGAAAATAACCCCTTAACTCATTGAATGCCAAGCTGTTTTCGGGAGCTTTGTCCTAGAGTGCCAGCAATCTAGACCATTGTTGATGATTTTTGTACAGCCACAGCATATTCTGTGTTATAGCTATGAACACGTAGAATAGCTCGATTAAAATGTGAGACTTTAAGCTCTCGGTGGTTGCAAACCGTGTATTTCTACACGCCTGTTCCTGAGAAATCCCAAGCTAAACAGTGGCTAGTTTTCATCAAAATCGCTGTTTTTTTCTAGAAATGGAGATATAACGTCTTTCATGAAATATGAAGTGTTGCCTGTTACTTTGTAAACATTCCGGGAAGTGATCAGTGAGACCTGGCGAGACTGCCACCTAGTGATAGATCCACGAAAATGGCCTGGTTTTGATCTGACGTGCATGCGTCACTGATTCGACATAAAGCGGCAACCGAGTTATGATAAAATGTCCAGATAAAATGTCCAGATTGTGCGTTTTCATGAGTTTCACAATCGTCATATATTTCATTTCCATTCATCACAGAGTTCCCAAAATCACATATAAGGTGTATTAGAGTGTCTAGTTTCGTAATAAAAAAAAGCTAAAAACGTAATATTACGTTTTTGGCACTCAATGAGTTAAATGATGACTTCTGGTGAATTTTGTGGAAACTAATTGATAAATTGACTTCAAATATATTAAATGCATTGAAAGAATAATACGGTCAGTAAAAACCTACACAGGTTGTTATATTCAACTCATTTTAAGCAAGTCTATTGGGAGTTTGATCTCATCATCACATAGGCTACTACATCAAGGTAAAGGTCACACCTGTTAAAACTCACCTTAACATGACATTTACTGAGAGTAGGGAAATATCTAGCCTAAACAAAGCAACACTGTCACGCCTATGTTTTACCTCTAGTCTGTAGGAAAAGCAGGAATAGCTCACTGCAAATAACCCCTTATAACATGTAAATTATCTGGTTACATGTTGGGCTATATTCTTTATGGGGACTTTTCATTTGAAAAAGGGGCTATTGTGAGACGTATACCGGTAGATAGATAGATACTTTATTGATCCCCAAGGGCAAATTCAAGGTCTCAGTAGCATACAGACATCACACACACATTCACTAACAGCAGAAAAAAGTAATTCAAAGTATATAATATAAAAAACACAACTAAGCAATAAGGACAGTAGAAGATAAAGAATATACTAAAATACAAATTATACTAAATAACACTTAATCTAAATCAATTCTAAAAACAGTATCCACATAGTGGTTGATTAATCAAGAGGCGCTTGCAATGGCTGAGGCAGGGACTAAGCCTGTGATTCTCTGTACATAGTAAGGTAAGGTGCTCTGTGTGAGTGAGTGTCATGATGATGGTGAAGTCCAACAGTGTCTAAAGAATAAAGTCTAGAGACCAGCATAAAATAAATATGGACATATCAGAGAGTAGGCAAGGTAATATAAAATAACTATATTAAGAAAAGTGTGGCCACAATCCGGCTGCAGCATGGAGGGAGGGGTTATGCATATGTGCTAATATAGCAAGCAAACAGTGAGGCAGTAAGACAGACAGTGGTAAAAAGTGGCTAGTGGACAGACAGTACCCAAACATGGAGAGGGTGGAGAGGCAGACAGACTATGCGGAGAAGTCTCTCTCCTCTTCCCTTAAGTGAAGCATTGAACAGTTCAATAGCCCTGGGGACAAATGACTTCCTCAGTCTGTCTGTTGTGCAAGGCAGTGAGCGAAGTCTCCAGCTGATCAGGCTCTTCTGCTTTACAATAGTGCTGTGGAGTGGACGACACTCATTGTCTAAGATGTTGATCAGTTTGTTCAGGGTCCTTTTGTCAGATATTGAAGAGATGCACTCCAGTTCAGCTCTCACTACTGAGCCAGCTTTCCTTACCAGCCTGTCAAGTCGCCCAGCATCCTTCTTCATTGTGCTTCCTCCCCAGTATACCACTGCATAGAAGAGGACGCTGGCAACAACAGACTGGTAGAACATCCTGAGGAGCTTGCTGCACACATTGAAGGACCGCAGCCTCCTCATGAAAGTACAGTCTGCTCTGCCCTTTCTTGTAGAGTGTGTCAGTGTTGGCTGACCAGTCCAGTTTATTGTCCAGGTGGAGACCCAGATACTTAGGTGCTTACCACCTCCACATTGACCCCATCAATGGAGACTGGTAGCAGAGCGGGCTTAGACCTGCGGAAATCCACCACCATCTCCTTGGCCTTTGAAGTGTTCTGTGCTCCTCCGCCTGCTCGTCCCTGATACACCCTGATACACCCCACCCACCTGATGCAGTATCGTCAGAAAACTTCTGCATGTGGCATGACTCGGTGTTGTAGCAGAAGTCAGATGTGTACAGGGCTGGAGAGAGCACAGTTCCCTGTGGCGCTCCGGTGCTGCTGATCACAGTGTCAGAGAGACAGTTCTTCAGTCTGACGAACTGTGGTTGCTCGGTCAGGTAATCTGTAATCCAGGTTACCAGGTTAGTGTCCATACCCATCTGCAAGAGTTTGTCTCCCAGTCTGAGGGGTTGGATGGTGTTAAAAGCACTTGAGAAATCAATGAACATGATTCTCACAGCACTTTTCCCCTTAGGTGAGAATGTGTCCTGTGTAGAATATGTGATGGCATCGTCCACGCCCACTTTCTCTTGGTATACAAACTGTAACGGGTCTAGTGCATTGTGTACCTGGGGTCTGAGCATACCTAAGACCAGTCGCTCCATTGTCTTCATCACATGTGATGTTAGAGCGACAGGCCTGTAGTCATTAAGCTCACTAGGGTGTGGCTTCTTAGGGACGGGGGTGAGACATGATGTCTTCCACAGTGTTGGAACTTGTCCGAGACATAGACTCAAGTTGAAGATGTGCTTCAGTGGCTCCCCCAGTTCAGCAGCACATGCCTTGAGTAGCCTTGGACACAGTCTGTCAGGCCCGGCTGCCAGGGGCGCCTTAACACCACCTGAGGCCCCTGGGCTATGGAGGTTTTGAGGCCCCCCCCCCAATTGCCATTCGCTGGGTGCGCACATATCAACCATCACCTCATGATAGTGTAGCATTCGCTACCTTTTATATTTGATTCGCTACAACCATACAGCGCATACAGCGAAAATCTTATGGAAAAGGCTATAGTCTGCGTGTTTGAACCAGTTTGCATATATTTTGTTTAAAATAAAATAAAACATTTAAAAACGAGTCGACGGTGATCTTTGGCTCTCTGCCATTTATTGAATTTCAAACGGAAGGGTAAGCTACATATGGAAATGGACAGAACAAACATGCTTAAAATAGCCTGAGGCTAAGCCAGATAAGCCATGTATTAAACTTTGTATAGCCTACACATTTATCAACATTAGGGTGTATATGAATTTCAAACAAAATGGCATTAACATTCTGGATAATTCCAGGTTTAAGCTATAGTTTGAGGTTACTATAGCCGAAAAACTTAAACTATTTTTAAATCCATTCAACAGTGCTGGTTATAAAATATGTATTCATTTCGGGAATCTAAAACAGTGCTGGTTATAAAAGGTGAATTGATTTCAGGAATCTACTATCATAAACAGTGTGGGATATAAAAGATGAATTAATTTCACTTAGGCCAAGGCTATCAGAAGTGCTTTCTCCGGGTCTTCCTAACTGCAAACTCGTTGATTGTGTCATTGAAGTCCACAGCCCGAAGAATGTCATACTCGGTGGACATTATGGTGAGATGGTTCAATCTTCCCTGGTGCATGGTTGACCTCCGTCTGCTTTTAATGAGGGCCAGTTTGGAGAAAGAGCGCTCTCCACTTGCGTTGGTGACTGGTAAGGTTAGGTAAAGGCGTAGTGCTATGTCCATGTTGGGAAACACAGTTTGCATGCCTCTCTTCCTTAGTAGTTTCAGGAGATCGCCTGCCGATGCCGATGTGGTCAGGTCCTTTCGCACATACTCTTGAAACTGAATAGCTTCCTCTACAAAGTCTTCCTCCAGATCAATTGAATATTTTTCTTGTAGTCTCGATGCTGAGAAACGTAGGTCATGTGAGGACGTTGTCATAAATGTGCTTAAAAAGCCAAAGCTCTCCACTGCGCTGTTGTATGCCTGGTACCTCCTGTCTAGCTCCGCCACCAGCCTGTCAATTACAACATTATAAACACACACAGAAAACTTGCGTCGGCCTGGCAAATGACAATCTGGCACAGATGACTCGTCGGCCTGTTTCTTCCGTATTTGTATCCGTTGTGTGTCTGCTTTGTAGACATCTGACACTGTTGGGGACATCTTTGAGGCTGCAGTTTCAAAACGATCAAATTGATCGCGTAACCCCGCAACATATTCTCTCAGTGACCGGACCAGGCCTGCAGCGTTGCACAAGTCAAGGTTAATTGCCTGTAGAGCAGCGCTCACTTTGTGGAAGCGCAGGAGAATTTCATTCCACATATTGCAAAGAAACGCTGTTTCCAGCTTGTCCATTTTTTTAATCAGTGTTTTAGCCTCATTTTGTGTTGTTAAGGTCTGATGTGTATCATCAGCGATGACTCGTAAAGATTGCTGGATACCCGCATAATTCAAACACAGGGCTTTGGTGGCATCTGAGTGAGCTGACCATCTTGTATCTGAAAGTGATTTCAGAGTTTCAATGCGGCCCTTTTCATTAGCCTGTAAACCAGCAGTGACAACCTGCCAGCGTGACGTTGACTTGGAGAAGAAGTTGAAGAGTAACTGGACAAAACGAAAAAATTTGTCTGTTTCGTCGCAACAGTTCGCGCTATTAATCCCCACCAGGTTTAGCGTGTGCAGGGTATCCATTCTGCCAGTGAGTTTATTTCTTTTATACGGGACTGCAACCCTTTGTATGTACCAGACATATTGCTTGCATTGTCATAGCACTGCCTGCGACAGTTTTTAATGTCAATAGACCTCTCCAGAATATATCCCGTCTCCTAACTTCCGTATCCATCCAACTTCCGGGCGTGGATTGTCTATGGGAAATAACATGGCGTTTTGAAAGATCGTACCTGTCAAACTCTGTAGGTGACAAAGTAGAAAAAGCTGCTGGGCAGATTGGCCTACACACTTCTGCCATCTAGTTTCCACTGGATTTTTTTATTTTTTCGGTGCCGTTTAAGTAGTATAGTCTATAATATACTACTTAAACGGCACCGACAATCAAAAAATCCAGTGGAAACTATATGGCAGAAGTGTGTAGGCCAATCTGCCCACCAGCTTTTTCAACTTCGCTACCTACAGATGTTTTACCGGTATGATATTTCGAAACGCCATGTTATTTCTCATAGACAATCCACGCCCGGAAGTTGGATGGATACGGAAGTTACGGAGGCGGGACTTATTCTGGAGAGGTCAATGTCCAGGTTTTATAACACACTCAATACAGAGTTGAACAGGGATTCGCCAGTGTGGGAAGTGATGGGCAAAAATGTTAAAAAACGTTCTTCAATATCTCCCCCTGGGGACACATAACGCATGATAAACGTGAGTTGGTCAATGTGGGTGACATCAGGAGTGGAATCCACGCTAATAGAAAAGTATTTTGCATCCTTAATACGAGTGACTATTTCTGCGAGGACTTTTTCTCCCATTAGCTCTATAAACTCCTCACACACGTGAATTGACAAATATGAGGGATTTCCCCTGCCCGCATTTTTATGTGTTTCTATGTGTGTTTTAAGGAAAGGGTCGAATTCAGCTATAAGCTCCATACTACCCAAGTAGTTACCATTTCGTACATCTCCAAATGTGCTTGTGTGTCCCCTCAGAGGAAGTCCACGCTCAGTTAAATGCCTTATTACAGTGACAACTCTCTGAAGAACTTGCCTCCAGTACCCGCACTCATCATCAAATTGTTGTTTAAGCTGTGAGTCTACAGTGCCACTGTCAGATGCCTGAGTGACATACGTGACCATGGCTTGTCTGTGGAGGCCACAGTTTTCGTGTTCTGCTATGCGTTCAACTGCATGCTTCCAGTCACAAAAACCCGTGCTTGCAAACAGGGATTTTTCGTTTCCTTGAAACAGTTTACAGGCAAAACAAAACACACTGCCCTGAGATGGAGAGTAGCAAAGCCACTCTCTGGCCACAGACTCCCCATTCCCCAGTTTTCGTTGAAAATGCACTTCAGACATTAATCTTTTTTGATGTTTGTACTGCCGTTCAGATGCAGAAAAATCACAGTCTATGTTTTGACATTTTTTCGGTCCTAATTTAACCCAGTAAGACTGCACCTGCTGATTAATGCGATCGCCCCATACACCAGGGTCGGTACTGTAGGGGTTTGAGCCGTCTACCAGTGTAACATTACGCGACTCGTCGACTCTCCCTTCAGCAGCCTGATCGCCTGTCCCCTCCTTAGCGGCACATAACGTTACTCTTTCCTCCACCTCTTCCTCATCAGCACATGCAACGACAGTCGCCTGATCTCCTGCTGCCTCACTGTCCTCGTCCTCCTTAATAGTGAATAAACAGATATTGTACTGTCACTGCATTGCTAGCTATTGCTAGTTACCTGACCTGTCTAACTGCTAGGTATATAAATATAAAAAGAAAAGATTGATCCTAGCCTACCTTGTCCTCCCCATCCTCAATTCTATCCACTTCATTAGGCAGGAGAGATTGAGTGCTCGTAACGATATCCTCCGATCGCTTGCTAAAAAAATCACTTACTTTTGGCAAGGCTTCATTTAATAACTGAATGTTTTTTTTTTTTTCTTTTCTGAGCTCCGCTTGGATGTGAGCGCTTCATCTTTATCAAATTCAATCTCAGTCTCTCTCTCGTCCGTTGGAATTTGTTGTTATACATTTTGTTACACTTTAAATGAAGAAAAGACGAGGGGGGCCTCGCTCCACTAGATGTCACTGTAGAGCAGTGCGATGTGCTTGATTTGGTGGGCTACCTCCAGAGTAATTACCGCGAATACGGACACGTCCGTTTATCATTACCGATTATTATTGTTAAGAGGCCCCTCATTGGTCGAGGCCCCTGGGCTGAAGCCCAGGTAAGCCCCTGCATTAAGGCGCCAGTGCCGGCTGCGTTATTGAGGCTTGATCTGCTGTGATGATGGGGGGGGGGGGTGGGTTGCATCTGGGATCTGTGTGTCTGATGGCTGTTGACTGAAGTCGTTGTCACCTCATTGTTTGTGATCGCCATGTGGGGGAGGGGTGCAATATCCAATGATGGTGGGGGTACGATAGCCTGTGATGGTGGAGGTGAGTGTTGCACTGGTATTGAGGGGGTGTGGGGGCTGGGGGATGACCACCTCCTTGATGTCCCTGTCAAGGCTGCCATGGTCATGGACACCTCAACAGGCACAGGCAAGGAGGCGTCAGGGCGTGAGGTGATGGTGGCTTAGGTCGTTGGGTGTCACCGGGATGCAGAGCTGGAGAGACTGGGAGGTGGGGGTAGGGCAGGCATGCAAACAAGAGCAGTGTCTGAGTCAGCCGGGGGTGGTGGACAGACCACTGCCATTAGAGCTGGAGCAGGGCAGTCAAACCTGTTGTAGAAGTGGTTCAACTGGTTCGCCCTGTCCAGGTCCCCCTCCACAGAGCTGCTGCTCTTCTTCAGGCCAGTGATAGTCTTCATACCGTCCCATGCCTTCTTCATGTTGTTTTCCTGCAACTTCTGTTCCACCTTCCTTTTGTAAGCCTCTTTCAGCTTGACTTTGAGTTCCCCTTGCATGCGCCTCAGCTCTGCCATGTCCCCCTCTCTGAACGCCATCTTTTTCCTATTGAGAAGGGTCTTCACATTGCTGATTATCCAAGGCTTGTTGTTAGGAAAGCAGCGTACAGTATGTATAGGCCTGTATGTCTACCCATGCTTGATAGCAAGCAACAAGACAACCATATAGGCCTGAAAAAGGCCCATCAAGACAGACAGCCAGCATGTAAACAACGTCCATCTTGTTTTACTTCCTGTTGAGGCTGTTTCTGTCATTCCCTGTTCTGTGGTTTGGTGGTTAAAGAGTCAGTCAGGCCTGATTTACATGCACTGTTAAAGCGCTATGAGTAGCGACTGGTTACAAATGACATACAGTTGAATTGCTGATAAAAAAATAATTTTGGTGGCGTTTTGATGTTAATGTTTTTAATTATCTTATCGTGTACCCCCCCAACACAACTTAACCCATTCTCATCTGATCACCCAGGCTAGGCCTAGTCTATGTAGGCTAGGCTACATATGCAAATCAACATGGAGGTGTTAATGGTCCGACAACGTAGAACTATTAGCTCATTGAATGCCAAGCTGTTTTCGGAAGCATTGTCCTAGAGTGCCAGCAATCTAGACCATTGTTGATGATTTTTGTACAGCCACAGCATATTCTGTGTTATAGCTATGAACACCTACAATGGCTTGTTTAAAAGGTGAGACTTTAAGCTCTCAGTGGGTGCAAAGTGTGTATTTCTACACGCCTCTGTTCCTGAGAAATCCCATCTAGTGGCTAGTTTTCACCAAAATCGCTGTTTTTTTTTTCTAGAAATGGAGATATAACGTCTTTCATGAAATATTAAGTATTGCCTGTAAACTTTCCGGGAAGTGATCAGCGAGACCTGGCGAGACTGCCACCTAGTGATAGACCCACGAAAATGGCCTGGTTTTGAGATGACGTACATGCGTCACTGATTCTACCCAAAGCGGCAACCGAGTTATGATAAAATGTCCAGATAAAATGTCCAGATTGTGCGTTTTCATGAGTTTTCGATCGTCATATATTTCATTTCCATTCATCACAGTTCCCAAAATCACATATAAGGTGTGTCTAGTTTCGTAATAAAAAAAAAAGCTAAAAACGTAATATTACGCTTTTGGCACTCAACGCATGGGAAGGATTTTGGCACTCAAAGAGTTAAGAATTGTGTCAGAATGAACAGCCGCATTGATAACGTAGCCTAATGTAGGGAAATATGCCACCTTGTATTACTGTAATGGGAAAAAAACATTGATGCTAATCTAGGCTAGCCTACACGTCAAATACCTCTGGCTCTTTTCTCTATCGCTCTGGGGTAACCTACACGTAAAGAAATGACTAGGACAGGGCGTGTCCACATTTCTGGAGGGAAAAAACGCTAAGTTACATATGGACTAGCACGATTTTATATATTATCAGCTAACAGGTACGTTACTGCTCCAGGAATGGCACGAAGACAACAATTTAGACTGTTGCAGGAAAACTTCAATAGGATTGTAACTGAACAACTTCGTGATGAGGGGATGACACATAAGTTCTGTCCCCGAGCCTGAGGAGGGAACTCAAATTCTCTGATTGGCGATAACAAAGGAGAATATTTGAAACATCTCAGGCATTTCAGGTTTTGACATAATAGTTTATTTTCAGATTATGCCTCTTCCTTTTTGAAGTACAATTCATAATTTATACATTTGAATGTAATTCCTTCCAGGACTTAGTAGCCTTTGCAGGGATCGAAGACATGTCTAGTGAGGTGTTCTCCTTGCACTCCTCTCCTGAGCACTTCAACTGGAACTCTGGGGGACAATTGTATCCATGAGTCTTGCACAATGTATGTGCTGTGGATGGCAGGAGACGAAGTACAGGTAACTCTTCTGTTGTCGCATGTACAGATGTAATTTATTGTTGTGGAATCAGAAGTAATGTAATTGGAAAACATGTTCAAAATATTTTGGGTGCTAACTTCAAACCTTTAACTTAATTTTTGGAAGTACTGGAGTCCCTGAGATCCCCTCTTCGAAGGCCCTGAGATCCCCTCTTCGAAGTAGGCCTACGTCTCCTCCTCAAATGGTGTCATCCCCTCCTCATAACACCTTTCCTCTCTTGGATGTGGACTCTCTGACCTCCCCCGCCGTATGACTTCTCCAGAACACATAGCGTCGTCCCCCACTTGCCACATTTCCCCCATCTTTGTGAGTGACATGCTTGAAGACCATGTGGTGGATGTCGCGTCGAATGAGTAAGTACTCAAAGCCCGCCATAATATTTATGACCGTTTGCATTAAGAATCACTGTTACTGTTAATGGATTAACACTAGGATTTTCTCTCTTAGGGTTGATGCCCGGGTTGTGTTGGAAAATCTGAAATCTCAGATTGATTTCACCAGCTCTCCTACTGCAAATCTGGTTAATGTTTGCCGCGATGATGCCTTAGGATGTGCCATTAGGGCATTTCAGTTGCCCTTATTCGACCCTTGTAGGAAAATCGACATCATTTTCGTGGATGACTGGGATCTGTCTGGAGGTGTGGTGGATGATGGTGGCCCAACGAGGGAATTCTGTAGACTCCTCATGAAGGCCATCAGAGATGACTCAATGTTTGAAGGACCCGAAAAGGACAAACATTTATCCTTGGACTTCCATGGAGAGATTTTTTTTTAGATAATGAAAAATTGTTGTTGTCATGTAGGTGAACTTCTAACATTATGGCCTACTTTCACAGCTTCTTCAAGATTGCTTGACACCAAAAATAATATTATAATAATGCTAATAATAATAATATACTGTTAGCCTGGCGGGCCATCCTATATCATTGAAATGTATAGTCTGGAATCGAATCATTCACCTGCTTAATCCAAGGGGCGGGCAGAGAATTGTCTTTCAAACTGCCTAGGCATGCAATAGGCCAGTGCTACGACCATATCCGTATCCGGTCGGCAAAACGGCAAATACATCCTTCTTCGAAAGGAATGACTTAAGTGCATTGTGTTGCTCTACTTTCAAAAAAAAAAAGCACAAGTCCAACTCCTCCAAAGTTGACGCCAACGCCGATTCAAACAACCGCTCTTCGTTCGCCATAGCCACCTTCCTTGTTGTTCACCGTCGCAGGATGTCGTTATCCTGTTAAGCCCGCCTTAAGACTCTCTAACGAAATAGAGCGCTGTGATTGGAGAACATCCACGGTGTTAAGCCAATAGAAATTCCTATGGTTCGATACTAGACGTACAGGCTGAGCAAATTAATTTGCCGCCGCTAGGGTGCGTCTAGATTTCTAGGCTAATATACTGTATCTTTAGCTCTACAAACAGGCCGGTATAGGCTGGCTGGTCTGATGATGGCAGTAAGCCTGGTTCATGGAGGTGTTGCACCGCATTTCCTGTCAAAAAAACATACAGTATGGTGGCAGGAACAGTGACGGGAAAAGGAAGCATCAATGACATTGCTAACAGTAAGCTGAGGGAGAGACTAGAGAAGGTGAGAATGATGTCAAGAAAAGTGTGAACTCTGTGACTGATGTTCAAAGCTACAAAACCATAACTCTAAGCAACCTGTGTGGCATGTCACACGTCTAAACGCTGTATTGATTGCTTGGGGGAAATAATTGGCACAGATTGTGACATGGACATGAGCATTCACCGAACAAAATGTGCAGCACTAGTTAAAAATGTCATTGCCCCGTGCATGTTCAACGAACTACTGAAAGATATCGGGGAGTCTCGCTACTCTCTCATCATAGATGAAAGCACTGACATCAGTAGCTGTGTGCTGTCATCAGGTACTTCAGCACTTTTCTGAAGAAGATTGTAGATAGATTGTGCAAACCGTGTATTTCTACACGCCTCTGTTCCTGAGAAATCCCAAGCTAAACAGTGGCTATTTTTATCAAAATCGCTGTTTTTTTTCTAGAAATTTAGATATAACGTCTTTAATGAAATATGAAGTGTTGCCTGTTACTTGTGTAAACTTTCCGGGAAGTGATCAGCGAGACCTGGCGAGACTGCCACCTAGTGATAGACCCACAAAAATGGCCTGGTTTTGACCTGACGTGCATGCGTCACTGATTCGACCCAAAGCGGCAACCAAGTTGGGAAACATACCCGATTTATGGGTGAAGCACCGCAAGTTACTTTGATTGGTCTAAGCAGATAGTAGCCTTGTGATTGGTTAGATATCAAGACGAAGGTAAATGGCCCACCTCTTCCTGTCTCTTTAAAAATCCAGCAGCGGTAAGAGTTTATGCCACGACAAAATGTTTTAAAAATTACGTTATTAGCAGCGGTAAGTGTTTTTGCCACGTCAAATGTTTAGAAAATTACGTTGTTAGCATTTGCTACTATGAAAATCCAACACATGAAAGATAGCACTCATTTGTTTGCTTGCTAGCTCCATTTTATAGCCTATTATCAACATGAGCTGACGCATTGATCACTAGGCCTATGGTATCTTGTAATGTCAGTTATCCTGCAGTTGCATTAGATTAGACATTTTCATATCATTTGTAAATGTATAAATTATACCACTCTTGATATTTTAGTTATTAGGCCAGTTAATATCTTAAACATACATATTATATGCCAGTAAAATAGTGAGAGGACAACACACACCAGCCTGTGTGCTATAACTACGACAAACCCTGGTTTACTACTCAGATGGCTAAGGATGGAAAAGAATGGAAAAGGAAGAAACGTTTCAGATTGGAATCAGAGACCGCTTCTGAACAGCGAAGTATAGGTTCAACAAAGGCGGTGAGAGAGGCTAACTTAAATCTGTACTCTAAGAAACAGCACCAGTTCCCAGCCATTGCCTCTGTCCTAGAGGGCTCAGGCAGCTTGTCAGCTTTCAACATAAAGCCCCCTTTACCATAAACAATCTACAACTTGCCAACAGCCTGAATAACTTGTACTGTTGTTTTGACAGACCATGGGACAGTCTTTACCATCTTGAGCAACCATACGACAGCAGACATCTGGTCTAACCCCCTGTTGTCCATTACCTCAGAAGTTCCTCCCCCCATCACTATGACTAGCTCTCTCCATAATAGAGAGAGATGTAAACAGCTTTTTTTAAAAGGGAGAACCCCCGTAAAGCAGCGGGGCCGGACTCTGTATCTCCATCCACCCTGAAGCACTGTGCTGATTGGCTGTCTCCTGTGTTTACCGACATATTCAAGACCTCATTGGAGGCATGCCATGTACCAGTCTGCTTCAAGGCCTCCACTATCATCCCTGTCAAAAAACCCACCTCAAATCCATCACCGACCCCCACCTGGACCCCCTGCAATTTGCCTACAGAGCCAGTTGGTCTGTGGATGATGCAATCAACAGTCAACACTACACTCCATCCTCCAGCACTTGGAGTGAGCAGACATCTACAGTATGTCAGGTACTCTTTGTGGACTTTAGTTCTGCCTTCCACACAATCATCCCAGCTAGGTTGCAGGACAGACTGTCCCAGCTCAAAGTGCCTGATCCCACTTGCAGGTGGATCATTGGCTTCCAGTCTGACAGGAAGCAACATGTGAGGATTTGCAGGCATGTGTCAGATCATCGAACAATCAGCACTGGTCCCCCACAAGGCTGCATTCTTTCTCCCCTGCTCTGCAATATATCTCCTGATTACAGGCTTTTACCAAATCACGGAAGAAACGTTGACGCAGCGGTATAGTAGCAGATAATCAGGCAAGTCTTATTTAAATAAACTCCTGGTGCACTTACAAACTTTCTAATGCCTCGTTATTGGACTAAATGTCGTAGTTGTACTACTGCAGAAGTTTCGTACCATTCAGGGCATTATTAGTGGGGTAATTTACGAGATAAAAGTTGGTTCCATCATGACTGCAGAACGTCATTCGTTTCTGACGGCGCTACTCGACCAGGGCTCGACCAAGGGAAAAAAGGTTCTGGTAGGGTGTTTGGCTCGGGGTCATGGTGCAAAGAACCCTAGGGTAAAATTACTCCGAACCATCGCTTTAAGAGAGTTTATCAGTGTTGCTCTTTGAAATTTCTGCACTGTTGGCTTTAAATCTCTATCTTACTGGGGTTAAAATGGTCAGGTTCAGTTATGAAAGTTCTTGTAAGGCCCTGTGTTCCTTTTCATGTAAATTCTAGGGATTACATAGTCAAATATTGTGTTATAGACTGTACAATTACGGTTCAGCGTATGTAATTGTTCAGTCTCAACACGTTTGTTCTGCATTCCTTGTGTACTGCTGTAGTTAAATTCCTTGAAGGCAGGGGTGTCAAACTGATATTAGGCAGTGGGCCAGATTCATGGGGGCGGTCATTTTCATGGTCATGTCATCTCTCTGCATTGTTATCAGAGTGTTGTTTGATGATGCAATCTTTTACTCTTGAGTAACTCTACCGACTTAAACAAGTACAAATTATGTAATGCTGTCATATACTGCTCTCTCTCTCTCTTGAAATACCCTACTTCCATTAGTTTTTTCGGCCTTTTCCTTCCTGATAATGGTTTGTAGTGCTAGGTTTAATCAATGTCATGTCATGAGATATTGCTTATTACACATTGTTGGAGACAACTGGATATCAATATCTTTTTTTAAATTTTCCCTTCCTACCCAAAAACATCAGGGGTATGAAACCTGCGGGTGGGCCCGATCTGGCCCACAGGCCTTATGTGTGACACCCTTTAAAGTCACAGCATTTATGGGAAACATCTTAAAAACATTGATGGCAAACTCTTGTTAAAGTATGCTGTCAAATGATTATTTACATATTTGATAACATTATAATGTTTTACTCTGCACCTTACTGTTTACCTTCTACAGTTCTGCCACTAGCTGCCACAGTAGGGGGCAGACCTTCTACAGTTCTGCCACTAGCTGCCACAGTAGGGGGCAGTGTAAATGCAGCCAGCGCAATGTATTAGTGTGGTTCGTGAGGTCCCCTGGCCTCACATTGTGTAGGTCTTCGATGAGCTGGTCCAGGTCGTCACAGGGATGCAGCAAAGCACACATTGGTGACGACTTGGACAGCTCAGTTAGGAGATGACGGTACGGCTCAGGTGCACGGTCAGTGTACCCGCTCCTGCCCAGGAACTCCAGCAGAGGTGACAAAAAGCTGGCTGTTGTTGAACTCAGCTTGCATCTGCTTAAATTCTTCGGCTGTGCAACCACCCTGGCTGTATTTATTCAGCATGTCCCTCAATTTCTTTGAGGGGATGATGATACGGTCAATGTGACTGGTGTTTAGGAAAAAAAATATTACTGTTACAAATTATAAGCGGAAATTATTGTATTTTACATAAAGGATTAAAGACAAAAAGACATTTCATAAAAGCAAAAGATGCAAGAGTACTTATCTCCATGTTCCCAAAAAACTGTCCTCTTGAGGTTCCTCCTTGTACCTTTGGTGGTACCCAAGGGTAGTGCCATCCATTACAAGCTCTCTACAGTGAGGATATTAACATTCACTATCACTAACTGATTTTGCATATTAGTGAGTTATGCATTCAATGAAAAAGGGCCTCAGAAATATTCAGTACTTAGGTTCATCCTGACATATCGGGCACTGGAAGCCTTCTTTGGTGTCCAGCTCCAGGAGGCCCAGCCACGCCATACGGAACTTGTGGTATGTTAGAAAAAAATGACTTCCGGAGTCCCTCTGGCGCGCTTCCCATACCCGGAAGTAATTAAACATTGATGTTTTGTTTCGATATGGAGACATAATATACAATTCAACAATAGGTTAGAGTAAAGATAAAGCTCACAATAAAGAATCCAAGATGACTTACCCAGAAAATAAAAAGTGGAACATGTAATCCCTCAGCACTGGATGATGGATGAGGAACGACCCCATGTTCAAAATAAACGTTTTCCCTCCATCAAAACAATGAGATTTGTTACATGTGCTGTCCATGCATATGTACTTGTATGCTAAATTAGATTAAAAAGTGAAGGTTATTTACCTTTATATATTAATATTACACATTTTCTTTTTGTAAAGTACCAACTGAAATTATGGGGATAGCATTGGAAACCACATACTCTGGGCACGGAACACAGCAGTGCTGCAGAACAGGAGGGGCTGTCCGTCTACTACAGGTGTCTGGCTCATTGTAGCTCCACACCCACACGTGGACTTTGTAGGTGGAATGAGCTGCAGCACCCCACATACGCTTTCAAAAAGCTCTGTTGGAGGGTTTGAGAAGACAACCTGCACACACATTAAACATTAGTCTACAATCAATTTGTCTGTAGGGTATAGCTTTTGAAAAAGGTACATTTGGGCACACCTGCTCTTCCACCGCAATCTGAAAACAGATGTTGTCTTCGGAGACCACTGCAACAGCCCTCTCCCTATACACAGTGGTTGACTCCACGCCCTGAATGAACTCTAAGACCTCTGGCACCTGATGGAGGGCTTTGAGCTCTTTCACATGGGTGCAGCTGTAGTGACAGGAGCAAAGAAAACAATAGATTTTCCTGTCTCTGCCTGCCACTACAGTAAACCCCTGTCTCCCTTTGAAGACATATTTGGTCAAATCAAAAGGGATTGGAATGAGTATGTCCGAGCCCTGAAAGCACAAAATCACATGTTATATTGCTTACAGACATGTATAAATTATTACACCAAGTCAATTTTCCATTATCAAAGATCTTTTTGGATAATGAGAAGACGAAGTGTTGTTGTAGAACAATATTACTGTTACTAATAACTTAATGCAGGTGCAAACATATTCTTTCATTGTATCAAGGTGAAGTGAAGTGATAAGTATTGAACATGCTGAACTTACATCCACTGGCTGCATGTCAGAATCTACATAATGTGAAAAGGGTTAATAGGTTAATATGATATGCAGTGTTAATACAAACTGACAAGTCTATACACTCTGTCATTAGACAATCAATATGAACCAGTTCACATCTTTATTTGTAATACTTACCATTCTTCATCTCATCTCCTACGATCGCATGCAATGCTTTTGCATGGACACAATTAGGATAGAGACTCAGAAATTCTACAAAAGATCAATCAAATAGGAGCAATAATGACATGTTTTGCAAAAATACTTGTTTCTAATTACCTGTGGTAATGTAGAGAAAGACAGTAGCTTTATTATACCTGTACATGTCAAATGAGATTTGTTCCTGCAGGCAGATATATCCTTGGCCCTCATGCTGTTACAAGTGCAGCAATAGCACCACTTTGTACCATCTGAATACTCCATGGCCTGCCGGCTGACTATGACATACTTTGGCATCTACATGAAAACAAGTATATTAGAAATTGTGCCAGAAAGTTCAGATACTAATCTTAAAAACATGATTGATAAGGTGAGATCAAAACTTACTTCTGTGGAACTCACTCCATGACACTGTGCTGACAGATATATCTGTTCTGTGCCAGAACTGCTGCACAGCATGATTTCATCTGAAAGCAGCAGCTGCTGCACATACCGGCCTTTGTCAGATGACTGAAAAACACGCATCAGCTTGTCTTATGAACAAACATGACAGCCATTTTGAATAGACAGCCTTTTTTACTTACAGTTGATACATGTAATTCTTCTGTGCTTGAGATGACTACAAATACAGAGAGAACAGGATTAATTTAGAACATAGAAATACTTGAGCTCATATAGGCAAGGCAAGGTAAGTTTATTCATAGCACATTTCATACACAGGGATAAATCAATGTGCTTTACATAGACAAAAGCAAATAATAGTAGTAAACAAAAGCAAAAGCATAAAAGTGCAATGGGTAAAAAAGTAAAGTACATAAAAATACAGTAATAGAATAATTAAAAGATAGGTTAAAAGACATGATGAACTAAACGTCTATACAAATATGTATACATGTAACATTCAAGTCTATTCTTTGCCATCTAATCTGACTAGCATACACTCAAAAAAATATCTTGTTGGATTTAATTAAAAATGTTTTGTCAAGTGGTTCCACGAAACTGTATTAAATAACTCTAAAGATACTATATTCTTTTCAATTGACTCAAATAAATAACATTAACTGAACAAGAGTGAATAAAGTAGATGGTAAGTAATTGAATTCCTTTATTTTTATTTAGTATTCTTACATTGAACCAACTTAATATGGCTGTGTTCAACCAACTTAATGCTGTTATGTTCAATTAATTCAGCATTCTTACATTGACTCAACTTAATACTGTCCTGTTCAATCAAAGTCACATTGTTAGGTTCAATTAATTGAAGTTAAAAAGATATCTAGCACACATCCATATTAATTTAAGTTTAAGTGATACAGTTACGTGGAACCACACTTGACAAAACTTTCTTAAGTAAACTCATCCAAAAAACAAAGTTTTTAAGTAAATCCAAAGTAAACAAGTTGAATTTGTTCTGCATAACATTTCTAAATAGAATTGAACAAATGTGTTGAAATAGCAAACAGACACACGGTCTTCAAAACAAATTTGCATTTATTTAGCTCCATTCTCATCAAACCATCAGGGACATTTTTTAGAAAAATAGAAATGCAATGAACAGAAAAATATCTCTGCTAAACACGGCATGTTTAGTTTTGTTACATTGTTAGTGATTCAACTATAATGTCTACATCTTCTAGTGGAGGCATTGGCACCCTCATGTTTGATTGCAAAGATCCCGATGGTGGTTTTCTCCATCTGGCTCTGGGCATCAGTCAGCGTCCTTTACCACAGACCAAAAAAAATACATTTAATTGATGACTTTTCAAACAAAAGTATATGTCTTTAGATATGTTTGAATTCAGTGGATTAACCTCACATCTCCCATCTCCTTTAAATTAAAGCAATGGTTCTGAGTGAATTTCACCCTTGGGTCATTTGCATGATCATTGCGAGTGCCAACCCCCCCCCCCCCCAGTAGCTTTTTTTCCTTTGGTCGAAAGTTTGTAAGTAGCCTACACCAGGAGTTTATTTAAATAACACTTGCCTGAAAGCTTCTACTCTCTGCTGCTACCGCTACGTCAACATCACTTCTGTGATTTGTGAAAAGCCCGTAAAAGTCCTTTGCAAAACTCACACGTGTAAAGGAAAAGCTAGTGAATTCAACACTCCATAGTCATATATTGATAACTGGATGATATATGAAATTGTATTTTCAGGTCAATAAGTGTTGACCTGAAAATACAAGCATTTATAAAACGTATGCATCGCTTTCTGCCAGGACTTTTACGGGCTTTTCCCAAATCACAAAGTGACGTCGACGTAGCGTTGCAGTAGGTGTTGTTTACAGACCCTTTTTGTACTACTGTAGAAGTTTGGTAATATTCCGGACATTATTAGTGGGGTAATTTACGAGATACACTTCTGGTTTCAAAAGTGCTAATGCTAAGCCATTGGGCTGAAACATAGACTGATAGTGCGAACTTGACCAATGTTTGACCAAGGGAAAAAAGCTTCTGGGGGTGTGTTTGGCTCGTGGTCATCGTGCAAATGACCCTAGGGTGAAATTCACTCCGAACCATTGCTTTAGACTCTCTGCTCTCCCAAATCCCTCTAACGTCTATGATTTCTTTTAACTCAAAAGCTAGTTAACCAAAGATTAAAACTTTGGGTGACATTTTACCAACACAGACTAGGAAGCTTTGTCTGTAAAGGGTGTATGCATGGTCAGTGACAAACAGACCAATGGTGACTTGTTCTGCTGTAACATGCATTCTGCTTTAATATGCATATAGACAGACTTAACAAAACATTACAAGCACCGAAACATGAACAAGGAAATGTCCATGGGTACTAAAATAATATAAGAAGCCATATTCATTCATACCCATCTTGCCACTAGATGTACCACTCCTACTCTCGCTGCTGTAATGCTTTACTGTTTTTTTTATATTCATTTACACTTACCAGGTATTCCTTTATGAGTTTCTCCGAGCCTTCGTACACAAGTGCTTTCAGGTTGCAAGTTCTCAACAAGCCAATGGTATGATTCTGCAAAATAGGGAAATGAACATAAAACTTACATTTACAAATTAAGTATCTTAATGTTTAACATGCCTTACCATGCAACCCCCAATGTTAAATGTTAAAATGTTAAATGTTAAAAGAGATTTTTGGAACGCACTGATCTTCAATGTAAATCTATTCATGGGGTTGAAACAGGCAGTGCACCCCTATGTCAATGTTAACTTTCAATTTCATGTCATGTCAGCAAGGTAAGACCTTTCAAAAAAAGTTAGCAGTTGCATGGTAAGGTCCGGTAGCTCATGGCCTAATATTGGATCACAGGTTTTCAAAGTGGGAGGCACAAAACAACTTCTCACTAACCTGGTCAATGGCAGCCATGATCTCCTCCCTTCCTACGCACACACAGCAGACAGCCTGGAGCAGTTGATGTCGAGTTCTGACATTCTGACAACGTTATGAGGGGAGAGGAGATAGGAAGAACAAGTAACAGCATTTGGAAATACAGAAAGAATTACAATTAGCATATGGCATGGGTGTCTGCGACCAAAGTGACCATGAGCTAACCTGTAATACTTCAATAAATGAGACCTTGATGACACTCCGGTCTTGCGCTCTTTGCACTGCCACATAAAGGCCTGTGGGGAGAAAGAGAAAGTATATCAAACTCAACAAATTTACACTAAAATGTGTAAAACTATAATATTAGATCACAGAATCAATTGAGAATTTTAATAAAATTTAACTAGGAAGATAACCTTTAATTAGATTGGCTTGTTTGTGATTTAATTAGTTACTTGTTTGTGATTAACAAATCATTCAAACATTGAAGAGTAGGCAGCTTCTAGCATGACAAATGTGAAATTATTTACCTCCCGAATATAGTGGTTGACAACAAATGTGTGTGCTTAAAATTGACAAGTTCCCATGCAAGAAACTGTCATTTGCTTTCTTTAACTGATATATAAGCCGGATGAGAGCCAAGTAGCCTATGATAGCAATACAAAAATAATGACAAGTCTGATGTTCCTGCAACTGCTGTACTTGCAGCTACACGTGGCTAATGTTAGCAGCTACAGAGAGACTAGGCAAGATGGCAGAGTTTGCTACACGAACATTAAAATGATTAAAATGTTTCTTGAGGGACTTTAGAGCCTGCATAATTGTTCATGACACACAAGGATAATTTGGTCAAACAGAGTGGGGTGCACCTACGTTTAAACATTAAACTTTTCCGATACTGATCCAGCAATTAGTATTCACATAAACCCAGGCAGAGTTTGTATGTGGCTAACGGTAGCTGCTATCTTATCTTACCAGTTAAATACATGAAGTTGTCTTGACCTTGGCACTTCTATGAACATTCAATTGTGGTTTGTATGAAATAACCCCATCAAGGCACCACCCCTGTCTATCTTCAGTACGGAGTAAAACTAAACTGGGAAACATGATAGAATTCTAGCCTGAGATGACTTAGCTCGCCAGCCACCATGACAGATTTAGTAGCTAACATTAGAAGCTAGAAGCTAGCTGCTCGTGTTTAGTAACACATGTACACTTACACATAAGATCTACTAAAATGATTATTTAAGTTTTTGTTACGACAAACTCGCTAAACTCAAATCAAAAACACTATGAACAGCAACAAATACATACCTTGCAATTACAGGATCCAAAAATGTTCCGTGAGTAAGCAAGGAAAAAATGGCGGCGCTTCACTTTCTCAACCGTCTCTGGCGGAGTCCTCACCATGGTCCTCATAAGTTGTGAAATAATGCTACGGCAACTATAGAGGGACAAATTTCCTAATCTAATGCGTTTTGTTCAAGAAAGTTGTGTAGATCCAATGCAAACATGTTAAGTTAATCAGCAAAAACGCATTATTGATTTGAAATAACACAACTAACTCAATTTCACCTTAGAAACCTAATTTTGTTCTGTAAATCCTATGAAAGAGGATTTATTAAGATGAACAATAGTGAGATTTCATTTTTTTGAGTGTAGGAAATCTTTGCCAACTAACATGCACTGCCTGTGTTTCGTATTTCTTGATAATCTGCTGAAAGTCAAACACAAAGAAAACAAAAAAAAATTAACTTATTAACAGCACTTTGAGGGTCTTAGTCTGCTGATTGATTTAACACTTACCAGTATCAGAAGGGTAGTCTGATTCCACCGGAAGTGGAGACAAGTCTGTCAGGGAACATTGTTAACTTTTACATTCTAATAACACAATGCGTCGTGCAGAACATTTAACAATACATTGAAAAGACGAACATACCCATTGTCTCCGTAATATTACGTTTTTGGCACTCAATGAGTTTAAAGACTGCGGTGGGGAAAAGCTATAGTTCCAAATTTTATAACTTTTTTTCAATATGAACTATGCCTATATGTCTGACATTGTCATCGTTCAATTCATCCCTTGTGTTTAAAATTTGCGGATGGTAAGCTTGTTTTTATGCTGGCAACAAAACCAGAAGGGTCGCGGACATTATTCTTTATTCTAAATGTAGCCTACTGCCATGGCGATAAAGAGAAAGAAGTCAAAGGAATTTACCTTAGACTAGGCTATATCAGAGCCCGTCTACGGACATTCTCTGGCTATATACTGAAATAGGTTGATGATGTAAAGTCAAGTGCGCTTCTATGGGACTGGTATGTGCGCACAGTTGCAGTGGAATGTGACTGCCCGGGGCATTATAAAACTTCTCACTCTTAGACCTACTCATACACTGCACTGAAATGGCGTATTTAGCTGTCTAAATTCGAATCATATGCTGGGGGAGAAATCGTCGGACATCCATGATTATTTTGTTATTCAGCACCCCTGGTCAAAAATATGTGCCCGTGCGCCTGGAAATAGGCTGATTTGAAATGTTGACTGTTGTCAAATTTGGCAAATATAGTACGGGAGAAACAATATGGTTCAAATTGACAAAAGACCGACATAGAGCTGGTAAGTCCCGCCCATCCGCTAAACCCCCAGTGGACCTCTAGATTGAAAAATCGTCAATGCAAGTGAATGTGAGAAAATAATTATTTTCTGGTCCCGTTTGAATTGTGCCATGAATGTGAACATATTTTGTCTGTGATTTTTTAAATATAATTTTTTATGTTACGAGTTTGACAGTTTATTATATGATTATTCGGCTGGCAGTTGTGGAAAAGACATAACGAGAAAGTCTACATGTCGCCTGTGTGACGTGAGCTAATCGCTAACATTAGCTGATATGCTAGTTTTTGTAACGGCAGGAATAAACACACATGGTAACAAAAATATTCGAAACATGTCTAGCTTCACTCAACACATTAACACTATGATAGAGTGTAATTGTAAAGTTGTATGGTTCACTATGTTCAAAGTCGATCTTATTAACCCTCTTCATCTTGACCAACTGATGGTTGTTATGGGAAACTAGTTAGCTGTCTTCTAGGGGAAAGCTAGCCTGGTGGGCCATCCTATATCATTGAAATGTATAGTCTGGAATCGACCCATTCACCTCGCTTAATTCAAGGGGCGGGCAGAGAATTGTCTTTCAAACTGCCTAGGCATGCAATAGGCCAGCGCTACGACCATATCTGTATCCGGTCGGCAAAACTGCAAATACATCCTTCTTCGAAAGGAATGACTTAAGTACATTGTGTTGCTCAACTTTCAAAGAAAAGCACAAGTCCAACTCCTCCAAAGTTGACGCCAACGGCGATTCAAACAACCGCTCTTCGTTCACCATAGCCACCTTCCTTGTTCACCGTCGCAGGACTGTCGTTATCCTGTTAAGCCCGCCTTACTCTCTAACAAAATAGAGCGCTGTGATTGGATGACGCCCACGGCGTCAGCCAATAGAAATCTGTAGGGAAAGCTGTAGTCCACAAAGTGCTCTCAAACAAAGTTTACCGCATCAAACTTCTACCCGCTAAATTGTAGCATTCTTTACACGAAAATTTATATTAAAAATTCACAGACAACATATGTTGACATTCATGGCAAAATTCAAACGGGACCACATTCACTTGCATTAACAATTTTTCAATCTAGAGGTCCAGCGGGGATAGCGGAAGGGGCGGGACTTACCAGCTCTATCCACCTTATTCCTAGCTCCCATGATACCTTGCGTGAAAAAGGGGTGTGACTTCCAGTTAGTTACGCCTACGAGCCGGCATTTTTAAAAACCAAAACAAAGCTCAGCTGACCAAAACTAAATATGTGGGAACAAGGGCCATCATACCTGAAAAGGGAAAACGTTATCATACCACTGCCGTCTATGCTTGCGGATTGGGAAGATGATATGAAAAAGTGGCCTCGGATAACGTATGGCGAAATATTTAGATATTTCATCCAGTCTGTTGCAACGGACGGTGAAGCAATGAATAACATCAAAAGTTCAGAGGCATATCAATATCTACATAGTCACAAGATTGGACCCGTTCTCCTGAAGGAATCATTAGCCTTTCAGACATTAGAATGTCGTTATAATGCTGCTACTATGGCAAACTCTTGGCACCCTCTCTACATTTCTCATAACAGCTTGTCCCAGATACAATATACTTAAAGGACCGGGAGAGTGGACACCTAGTCCTCCCATATAATGGGATATTTACGGACATTATTGGACCGGACTACGATGTGGAGGGGAGGCCCTCCACCGAGGCGGGGCCACCACAGTTCCGCTTCCCCCCTGGCCGTCTCCCTGCTGCTGCTGCCCCTGTACCGGGACCAAGACCCCCACGCCCCTCCCCATCACCGGCCACCTACACAAGGTAGCTAATTTACTTTTAATTAGCCCATTTCACAAGATGGGGCCACTGTGTAAATCAACTTCCTGTGGAACAGCACAGTCCCATAGACAGCAAAAGAAAAGTCCACAGGAAAGACAAAAGCAGGAAGACGTTTTACCCTGCCAATTAAGGCTCAATTAACATCAATGAGGCCGGACACCTGGACACTGAAATAGGCTTATTAGCCTATTATAGAGTTCTCAACGGGCCTGAAAATTATAACCCGATCCGACCCGTGGCTTTTAAAGCCCAGAGCCGATATAGCCTAATCCGACACATCGACATGAATTATCTGCCCGAACCCGGCCCGACGTAAAACATACTTTTTGACTGTTAAACCCTGACGTTATTTAGGTTAAGATTTATATTTATAGCATGACAATTTAGCCTATAAAACGGTGAATTTCTCCTCTTCTGCGTATCGTGATGAAAGAACCATGTCAACTTTGGATGCGCGGTTATCTTAGCGATACTTTTTGCAATAGGCTACCCTCGATATACATATCGTTGGAAAGTTTAGTTCATGGGAATTAACTAAACTACCGTTTATGTGAGTGGAAAAGATTAAGCCCGAGGTCCAACCCGACGAGTCATTTCCTTATATTTTCGACCCGAACCCGCGGGTCCCGTCGGGTTTGTCGGGCCGACCCAACCCATTGAGAATTCTAGCCTATGCTAACCCGTCTTTTGTTTTTTTAAATTTTTAAAAAGAATGTTGTGGTGGCCTCATTAGTGGATGGAGCATGGGAGGAGGCGAGCCTGACGGTCCCTTTCAGTGCGTATCAGGCCACGGTGCAGGGGATTCAAGACCTGGTCAGGGCGGCGCTGGATGTGAGGAGCATCGTCCTGGCCGATGGCCAGGGGAGGAGGCGAGCCTGACGGTCCGTTTCAGTGCGTATCAGGCCACGGTGCAGGGGATTCAAGACCTGGTCAGGGCGGCATTGGATGTGAGGAGCGTCGTCCTGGCCAACGGCCAGGGGAGGAGGCTGATCCCCCTCCGCTGGCACTGAAAGTCAATACCACCCTGAGCTTCTTTAGTTAATTTGACCAGTGCTCGAATTATCTTTTTGTCTTTAAGGGGGTCTCTCTATCTCATAAAACGTTGACACCTCCCGCGCATTGCCTAAAGGTGATACAAAATAGCCGATAGGCGCATTGCAACCCTGGGTGTTCAGTTGTCTCGTGTGTTGAACCGTGGAAATAAATAGACAAACAATTTTGGAATTTGCACTGAAATGTTGTCGGGTAGCCATTGACTATTCCGCCATCAGAGATTGCTAACAGGTGTTTCAAAATATCTGTGAACTTTCCGGAGCTCTTAATGGCATAGGCTAGGATAGCTAGATCAGTTGACACAATCATAGAAGTAGGCGGCATTATATGGGCTTATAATATATGGCTTTGTCAATAAACATAGAAGAGTCTAAGCGCAAGTTCAATACAGGATTAAATTACAATGCCAGACACCTTCAGATATGAGAGACCCCCTCAGATTTTTGACTTTGTTAATTTCATGGGAGCCATCCTCACTCTAGCTCGGCTCTCTCTGGCTCCTACATAATTCGAGCACTGAATTTGACGTAATTTGACATGTTCTGTCTGTTCCCATTAGGGTTGGAGTATTGGCGGAGGGGATCAAGAAAGGTGGTGGCCTACAGGGCGGAGGACTTCCCCCACAAACGTTCCGGACGTCGGTAAGGACACTCTAAAAAAAGGCCTATAGGCAAAGTCTGGCGTGATACGCTCGAACCAGCAAGCATAGCCGCTCAGTGATGAAAATGAAGCCATTAATGGTGTAATACCCAAGGATTGTGGTTTATATATCACACGAACTTAGTCAGGCCAATACCCCATCAAATAGAAACTGTAAATGCTAGTTTAAACACTTAACTTTTCAGGTAGCCAATAGGCTAATGATTAGCCTTTCAGACATTAGAATGTCATTATAATGCTGCTAAATTTAGCCTACATGCTGCAACACAGGTATGAAATATATTATGTTTTAGTGACCTTGTTGTTTCTATGAACATGAATTGTTGTTTATAGGAAACATCAACTTAGTTGACACATAAAAAGCCCTGTATATCCTCATTAAGTACTTAAACTTTTGAACTAGCTAGCTAGCTGATAGCACAAGCTGGATGCTACCACCGGCTAGACACTGGAGTAAAATGGTTAGCAAACCGTCCATGCCCCCCGTGAATATTTCACTGTTTCAAAGACGAAATCAAGAGTGTCCAAAGGGGTGAAAACCACTTTAAATCGGGTCACATTATTGACTGTTGTGTGTCTGAGGGTCAGCTTGTGGGTTTTGTAAGGGCCAGCATGAGGGACAAGACCTAGAAAGTTGTGTGGTGAGTTTTGCAGGGAGGTTGGTAATGCTAGTTAACATTAGCTAGGCTACTGTAGCCTTCATACTGTACGAGTCATATCATCAATCATTAACCTACAAATACTTCTTCGTACATTTAATGAACACTTTGTGTAATAATTCACAGCAAGTTAATAAACTGAATATGGTGGTCCAAGAGCAGACCATGCACCGGTCCATGCATCAGGATGGCAGTCAGATACGAAGCACTGCACAATGTTGCTAACGTTAACGTTAAGCGCTTTCACACACACAATATAAAACACACAATGGTAAATATAACATTCAATACCAAAACACTACTTACACGATTACTCCTGAAATAACTGCTATTAACTGCACATTCACTATATAAAAATCACTGGAGGAAAGGGTTCGCGTGCTGTCGCCGGATGGAAATGATTTCGCGCTGGTTCGTGCATTGCTTATTCAGTGAGGCGCAGTGGTTTATGGGATGAGTAGTTCCTTCGCTTGGAAATGAAAATATGTACACAGTCTTGTACCTTTGACTCTTTTTTTTTTGGACTTTTTCTTCGTTTTTTTCACTCGAAATTATATGTTGTATGCTTATGAGTTACGCCGTAGCTGATTAGCCTAAGACATGCTCTAAAACTCTTTAGATACAGATTTTTCCAAAACGTCAATGGGAGAAATAAATGGGAAATTTACTTCCGGAAACTAAGCTCTCTCGGAGGAGGGGCGGGACTGCAATGCTCTATAGGCTATTTGGTAGTGACAAAATATGAGTTTTCAGTGTGATACGATCTCTTTGTAAACTAGACTGCATTTCCGGCGGGAACTGCGAAAGTGTGCTTGCCCTGGTCCGGTCACCAACGTGAGCAGACAGTGACATACGCTATGCTGAACCTGGCTTGATCCAAGCATTCTAACAGTGCCTTTCAGTGTTGGAGCAGTGGCAATACCTCAAAAGCTCTATTCAACTATTGCCTTGCGGGGTGAATGCGGTTCGTTGGCTTTTACCTGTGGCCTGCCTTCGAATTTAGCTTCTATGACTAAAATCAAATCAATAAAATAAAACAACAGCAGTGATTGGCTGCAAAAATAAACAATGTCACACGTCTTGCACCTCTCAAACTGGGCTATCAGGTAACCTAGAGAAAAATTTGAAATGATGAAATATGACTAAGGATTTAAAATGCTGCTTGTTTGTCAGGATACTTTTTCACTGATTTATTTTAGAAATATGAGCTATGAGTGTGAATGTTATATATTCCATCCCCTAATTCTGTTTTACTGGTTTATTTGACAAATAATCTATATGGATTTGCTCTATAAAGACCTTATGTCTATTTGGGATTGTTTTGAGAGCCTATTGATGTATCTCAGAATAAAGGAATGTCCACAACATTAGTGATGGGGTTTTTTTTGTGTGTGAATGTATTTTACAGCTCATTGAATGTAGCTGGATACTCATGAACGCATGTCTCTAATAGCCACAATAGGAGTAATTTTAGCAACACCGTATTTTGTGTGGCCCATAACGACCCAGTGGATCATGAAAATGTGCCAAAATTCACATTCCTTGCTTCAGTATAGGTTTAAGGTCTGGGGCAGGGATTTGACATTCTGTGACTTCTTCATTGAGGGCTTGCTTAGCAGCACTGTCCGCTTTCTCATTTCCCCTCAGACCAACATGGCCTGGGACCCAGCAAAAAAACTACACTCAAGTTCTGGTTCTTTAGACGTTCTAGTTGATCAAGCTCAGCTTTGGTTGTACTTTTTGTGTGACATTAAAGCCTACTGGAAATATTTTTAATAGCAATTTAATTGAATGCAATTTACTTTTACGATTAAATAAAATTAATGTATCCCTCTCACCCATAGTTTTCTATTTATTTACAAATGTACATAGGCCTACTGTAATTACATTTATACAGTTATTCTACTGATCTTTATACTATTCATCCTGCACATTAACTTATTCTTACTACTCTTATAATGTTGTTTCTGCACTACAATGACACTGTTTCCACACGGCACATAGCTGTATGTTATGTACATATCTGTTATATATTTGTCATATTGAATATCCATATTTATTCTGTTTTATTATATTCTGTTAATACACTGCATATATCTATATTATTATTTCTACTATTATAATGTTACTGCTACATCTACATAGCCTACATTATTCTACTTATTGTATGAGATAACTGCTAATACACTGTACATATTTATATTTAATTCATATTACTCTAAACCACGTTCTGTAAATCAACTGTATACTACCATCTACACTGCACTATATTTCTTGACCTGTCTCTGTATGTTTCATCACCTTTCTATACTTTGCCTCACATTGCAACACAGCTCAGATCTTTGGTTGCTATGAAGGCCAGTTATTCTAAATGGATGGTTGCTATGGCCAAAGGCCAGTTCTATCTCTGCTGTTGTCAAGCCGTTGTCAAGCGGGCATATCGTAGAATTCTGATTAACCTTATCTTATTGAAAACATCTCTATTTTACTTAGCCCACTTCCATACAGTGGGTCCCATTAAGAAGTGGCCACTTCATTCACCGTGATTACCATGATTCACACAGCAGCATTATTAAATTAATCTGTCACCATACGCCTATGCCTACGTTTGCAAAGAAAACATTTTAATTTGATTCACATGAAACGTTACATTTCATGTACATGTTGACAATGAGTAGGCTAGTTTTGGTTGTTGGTGGTGTTATTGCATCCATTAGTTATGCCTACAATGCAAGTTCCCTCGCGATTGGAAGCTCCTGTAGACAATAGTAGACGCATTTCAAAACATCGCGTTAGGAGTCCTTGCCACTTCTTTTAAGCTGTCACAGACGTAGGTGCTACTTTTAGGGCTAAAGTGTTTCGTGAATTACTGATAATAAAAAAAAATAGCAGTCCTAAAGTTACACGTGACGAAGTTACGAGTGCAAGCATCTCATATCAAATGACCATGGCATTACCTAAACAACATAAATCCCAATTAGCAACATACATCTCCTCCCTATAGCTAGCCACACAAGAAATTAATGATACTAAATCTCTGCTTAGCATGCTTCTCCGCTTAGCATTCTAATAACAGAAGGGGCACATTTATGTTGACCACTACAACATGACTCATTATGTCTGTAACGTTAACTGTATAAAACACTTACTTTCATAAAGGACGCACACCATCCAGCACATGGAAACCGATATTTTAGGTTCTTGGCCACAAGCTCAAAACATGTCTCTCTGAAGCCCTGTTCTAGAATCTTCGCTCTGAAGGCTGTGTTGCTAGGCGACATCAAATAAACGAAATGATAGTCTTTCAGTATTAAATGTGTACGTGTGATTCCGAATGGATGTGTGTGGTTTGCAATTAGGATAAACAAGAAATAACATTTCCAATAATTTCCCATGATAAATTACATAATATTTGCACCTTCCTTACTTGTGAATCTCACACCGTATTTCAAGTAGGCTACACTAGTGAAATGTAATACAACGCTGCCACCTAGCGTTCAGGTAGGTAGGCTATTTAACATTAACGTGACGCTTGTTTATTCTTTCGTCAACTCCATGCTTTTAGGAAAACAATCTTTTTATCATAGTTCCCTCTTCAATGAGCGATTACCAGCTCGTTTTTGTAACAGAGATAGCTGTTTATTGTCCCTAGGTTTACAGAAACACCTATTCATATTAATACAGGAAATCAAGTTAAGCTGCCGACCACTGTTTGTCTATTACATGGCCCAGAATGCCTTGCATGTCTACAATAAAACAACCCAGTAAAACCTAATTTCCCGTAAACATGAATTTGCATACTTGCATACTCTCCCATCATGACATTTAACAATAAGGAAAAATTTTATTTGAATACCGTCAATGTGAAAACAACTCTATTATGTAAGCTATATATAGCTACTGTTCTCCTTGCTATCTCAGTTCGTAAGTCCATACTATCCCATGGCAGAGCAAGGATTTCATGAGTGGGCAAGGCTGCCCGGAGACATTGTGGCTGCCCAGAGGCATTGAGCATACTTGGAAGGCATTGTGATAGAAGGTGAATGGGGCAAAGGTGAATGGTGAGAGTTACCAAATACCTGTGGGTGGTATGCAAAATGATGGAAACTTTTGGAATATTTCTTTTTTTTTTTTAGCTTATGCACTCTCACATTGGAGTCCCCAGTTCATATACAAAATTTGGTATCGATATGTGACAGTGTTCCTGAGATATGGACGACTTCCTGTTTCGGAGCTTCGCCGCCGATTTCGTTTGGCTGTGACGGGCAAACGCTTTCGAAAATCAAAAATCCTTCCACTAACATTTGTGAGGCTTGGTCCAAGGATAATGTACGTCAAGTTTCGTGGCGTTCGGACCAAATTTGTGACCTGTGAAAATTTAGTTTAGCTTTCTGTTCAATCCAATATGGCGGAAGAACGACACGCCCACCTGACGTCATCTTCGCGACCAACTTACACCAGTACTGACCGGACGTTTTAAAGTTGGAACGGTGTCTCTGTCTCAAAGGGCCTAGGCGCTAGGGCTGACAAAAAATTAGGGAGACGGGAAAAATAATAATAAAAATAATAATAATAAAACTTAAGAAGAACAATAAGTGTGCTGCTTTGCAAGCACACTTAATTACGTTTGATTAAAACGTGTTTCATCTGTTCTGGCTATCCCCGCTATTTGGATCTTACTGTATCTCAGTCAATGAACAACATCTCAACACTAAATGAATAATGATCCGTAATTGTCATCAGATAGCCTAGTCATATAGGTAGACATTCAGTGTGTTTGAAATAATTAATTAGATAATATTTTCCATCTTTGCAGAGGAAAAGTTTTGTGTTAAGGGAATTAAAGGTCTGTCTCATATAGACCCTGTCTCTAATACTAGCCGGTACAGTTTGGCAATTTGGGAAAATAAAAGCCCGGGCTATTATTTGAAGTTTTACGGGGGTATGTCTGATCTCAATGTTAATATTCTAGCCAATCCATATGTTTTCAGTTTCAAACCGAAAAGTTTCAGTGGACTAGTCTATATACATTACACTTTACCCCCGCCATATTTATTTTCAATGTGTGAAAATAATTCCGTGGAAATGCATGGATTCCAGTTGCTTCCAGTAGGAAGTATGATCCCTCATCATACCTGTTCATTCGTACTCGTTGCTCAACTAATCGTGACTAAATTCAAGATGGCGGCGAACGGTAAACTTATTGAAGGTACCGTCTGTATAAATCGTCTTGTTAATTAACTACCAGTGTTTTTTCAAAGTTCTCAATGTCTCATTTTAAATGTCAAGGCTCCGGAAGTCTACCAATGAAGTATGGAGCTACTTTAAGCCTCGTAAATGGTGTAAAACAGTGATTTATTTGCATGGCTAGGCCGAGGCCCGAGGCACCCCCATCGAAAAACTGTTGGTAGCATCAGCTAACTAGCGCCAGATTTCTGAGTGCAGGGGACAAGCCGAGATGAGCTATGAGACATAGGTTCACACTCGGTATCATGTTTCAACACACTTTAGGTCAATAACTTCTGTTAAAGGAGAATTCCGGTGTGATAATCAATACAACCCAACCTCCCACACACAACCACCCTGCATTCACACAACCTGCAACAACTAACCCTCTCTATGGCCGAGGGGACTGGCCATTATTAACCCCAGCCAGGCACACACGCAGTAGGCTACGATAGACAGTCAGTAGACTGGAATAACAAGGCTAACATTTCTTCGTCTGTAGCCCAGCTCCAACATGGAGTGTTATGAGAGACTGACTGTAAGTTCCACAGAGTCCGCAAGTAATCAAGTGTCCGCGAGTAGTTCACAGTGTTTGCAGTGTTACTGAGTGCCCCGTCCAGCAGCACTAATCAACATGCCCGAGGTGGTCTCTCGCTCCCAAATTCAGACTCTCTTTATCTCCACCTCTCCAGAAACAATTACGCGCTTCCAACAAGCCACAGGTGTCCCCCCTGTGGGGTGGGTATTTAACATACACTGCATCTGCATTTCGGTCGTTGCTTTTACCTTACGGCTCCTACACACAGTTGCGTGTGTTGCAGTGCTGGAGACGCATCCCATTCACTTTACATGGGCTCACGTCATCCATTGCCGAACCGAATTGTGGGTCCGTTGCGTCGCTGCCAATCAAGCCAATCGATGGACGGCACCAACCAATCAAATTACGGTTATACTTCAAGTCATTTGCATAGCTACCGTCGGGAACACCCACTGGCATGCGTTGACGGAACGCAACTGTGTGTAGAAGCCATTACCGAAAGATGCATGCCAGTTATGTATCCACCTACTGCCTTCCTCCAAAACTGCTCCAAAGATTATGTTCCTAGGACACAATTTGCCTATTGTGCATTTAATTTAATTTATTTATTTAAAAGACAGTGCACATTAATCAACATGTCTGTAAATGTGCCAGTGTTAGCCAACAACATTTCTTCTAAAATTTTACAAACAATAGCGTTTCATGATTAAGAAGGAAATATTTCGGACACCAGTCATTTGACTTTAACGTAGGCCTGCCATTTAGTGAGACTTCACGTTCACGTTATGTTTTTTTTCAATTAACTGAATTCATTCATGCAACAAACCCCATAATATTAACAAAATAACCCCTACCCCAAACAACAGAAATATATTGCTCAGTCCAAGCATGTGCATTTAAACTTGACCACTTTGTTCTACAAAGCCCGAACCCCAAAAGTCATATAAAGCGCTACCGCAGCTCCAGGTGCACGCAATGTCCAACAGACAAAAAAGGAGTCGCTCCTCGAAACAGTAAAATGCAATAATCCAAGTCCCGTAATCAAAAATCCACAAAAATAAAATGTAGGCCTACAGTGTAAGAAAAATAAACACTGTGGCCTCACCAAACCGAAGGCCTGAATGTCCCGCCACTTGCGCCTAGGCTATTTAAAGCAACACCAAAGTACACCAAAGAACTTTTCGCACACACGCTATTTGTTTATCCAGCACTGGCTTTGCAAATAACGATGTCCACAGACAAGGTAGAATATGTTGCATGATTTTATGAAAGTACGATGTATTGCGACATCAGATGCAAGTCAAATTTGTAGTTTCTTATGTCTCATTCCATCAAAACTACAGATCCGCTACCCGATCTGGCAAACTTACATAGTGCGGTTATAGCTGATAGAGGGCCGCGAAGCGAATACAGAAGTGCAGTTCACCCTGTTAGGAGTTGATGAACCACTGAAACGATTTTGGAAACATTATTTTAAGGTACAAAAAACTCTTTGGTGTTGCTTTAATTGTATCGCCTTGTTAGGCTATGCGCGGGGTGTGCCAACTTTTTATGAGATAGAGAGACCAAAAGATAATTCGAGCCCTGGCATGGTTAGTCAGTTTCCTCATGATTACAGGTACATGCATTTGGCCTGTTTGGGTGTCATGAGAAGGCTTTGTGGTTTGTCAGCCATGGAACTCTTCGGTGTCGTAGCTCGACTTATGATGCATATAGTCTCTGAAAGACTGGAGAGCTTGAAGGCATTTGTCCCGGTTGAATTTGGAAGAAAACCAAGAAGTCTGAAGTCTGACAGAGCGACTTATGGCGGCCTTACATTGTACGATTTTGGTCTGTTTTCACAGTCGGCGACTAAATTTCCAAAGTCGGACAGAAATCATGAGTTATACTGGAATCACAGCTTGCTCCCGTCATCTAGATTGTTAAGTGTAAGGTGCCAATCTTAGCGGTTTTAAGTCAGTCTTTTTCTAGTTTTGCCGTTACGACAATATTATCGCAAGTCTTTCTAGTCATGGCTCATGCAAATAGTGACGTGAACAATAAAAAACAATAGTGACTTCTCTCCAACACCAAACAGGAAGGGGCAAAGTAGGCAACAGCTGTAGCAAGGGACCTGATGAAACCCATGAATATGATAATTTGTTATTTAGTTTCTTATACATCAGTCGTTTGAAGGTAATGTTTTACAATTCAGGCAACTGGTTATGAATGGTGCACATGTCAAAATTAGTGAAGGAGACAATTGTGTTTTAATTAATCAGATATGGCCTTGGTAGAAAACATTCTTCAAGAGTACATTGTATATAGAGAATTTACTAAGAAAGATAACTTTCTAGATGAAGTGTCAAAGTGTTTCCGGATGCCGTTAGGGGAGCAAGGTAAGTTTGTTATCCCCTTTTACATGTAAATTATTTTTCCCCAAACTGATGAAGAAGAGGTGGTGCCTGCAGTGTGGGTGGAAGGGGACACCTGTAAGTGGCCTCCGTACAAGCTCGATGCGGTGTTAAAGGCAATCAAGACTTTTAGAAGCCAAAGGAGAGTTGGATGTCTTATGAAGTTAGGGTCCTTTACACAGCAAGTAACTTTTTCCATTACTGCTTCTTTGGGTGGTTGTGTTTTGCCCTATGTTGAAGAAGTGAGGAGGGGGGAGGAGGACATAAAGGACTATGTCGCAAAAACAGGGTACAGTACTTCTTGAAAATGTAGTTTTTGCTGTTTAACCTTTATGCTGACCTTATTTGGCCTGTGGCCTCTGATGTTTCAGTCTCTTTTGTGTGCCTTGGTCCATTGTCTCTTTCATATTTAATGAAATCCAGGTTGGTTTTGTTGTAGAAACAATGAACATGAAGTTGTAATCAGATTAGTGGGAGTGCACTGCACACATTCTAGAGCAGGGGTGTCCAAACTACGGCCCGCCACGCACTTTAATCCGGCCCGCCGAGCATTTATTAGTTTATCATAGATCCGGCCCGCCACACACTTTAATCTGGCCTGCCGTGCATTTAATTAATTAGGTTATCATAGGCCGCTCGCTATTTTTTTCCAGCATAGACGACGTTGTGATTAACTTTAGGCTACTGCAAAACGAAACTGCTTTACACTCTTCTTAGAGAGCGTTTACCATGTCAATGTCAAAACAGCTTGTTACATCAAGATACATAGTATCTCCATTGCAGCAGTTATGCTACTCAATTTAATTGGAAACGCATTTGAGCGTGCATAAGAGGGAGAAAGTGCGACAGGTTCCAGCTGGCTTGTTATTGTTGATAATTGATATCTCCTTTTTATAAGAAGCTTTTAAAAGGAAATCGCGATGGCAAGTAGTTCCCACTACTGAACACCATTTATAAACTGTGAGCCATAGGCACAGCACTAGCCATAGGCTAGTGGAGCTGTCATTTAAATGATACAAAACATATATGTATATATACACACACTATTTTTTTGTTGTGGCCCGCCGGCCAATTTTCAGAACCCAATGTGGCCCTTGAGTCAAAAAGTTTGGACATCTCTGTTCTAGAGACTCCACAACAGTCTAAAAAAATCCAGTGGAAAAAGTAATCTCATTTTGAATTTGTGTATACACCCTTCAGTGTGACTTTATGTGCTAATCTTTTCAGATTGATGACGAATGGCCTGATGGCCCAATTCAATATGATGGTGGGAAAACAGTTTTTAAAGCTATGATGATCTAGGACGTTCTGACAGGTATGTATCTCTCATACTGGGTTATTTTTAGCTCCAACTCATTGAATCAGATTACACTGTTAGCATCTCTGCTATAAGCTAACAGTCTAATCTGATTCAATGAGCTGGAGCTAAAAGTGTTACTGTCAGACTCAGAGAACGGCTGGATGAACTGGGGAAAGGTAAAACTCAATTGTTTAACTCGAGGGGAGGTGGAAAATGAGTGTATTTCCCCAAATGGTGGAATATCCCTTTAAGCCTTTTGCTTCTGCAGGCTAAAGTTCATTCATAGAATTAGATACAATCTCTTGATATCGCCTTTTACTGCACAGCCCATGACTCCCAAACGGGAGAGTGCATTTTCTAGCTGCGGGGCAGAGCAACAGAGACTGACTGGAGGATAAATGTTTTCCTATCCCCTGCATTCTCCATCATGTCCGGCATGTTTTCAAGTTAGCCTACACCAGTGTTTCTCAAACTTTTTCAGACCAAGGGCCACTTAACCAATAAAAAAAACTCCTAGCTAAAAAAAAAAAAAGAGTAAACCTATTTCAAGAGTATATTACACAATAGACCTACTCACTGAACCACCTTGCTTTTTGTCTTTGCTTATTGTGTCAGAGAATTCATATGATTTAAACTGGCGTAGGTTACATAGGCAGTGTTGCAAAACTGTTTGGATTTGCATACAAGTTGGTTTAATATTGCAAACAACTCATCTGAGATATTATTTTACCACATCTGCTCGCGGACCATTTGGGATAACTTGCGGACCACACTTTGAGAAACACTTGCCTACACAATCAAAAGTTTGGGTTGCTAAGACATCAGGTTTGCGTGTGTGACATTGAAGGGAGCAAGTGAGGAGGAGAGAGAAATCACGAGAGAGTAACAGGGAAGCTACACCAGGTGCGTAACTGAGCGTTCCGTTTACAATGCGTAAAAAACATTTTAGAAGACTGGTCTTTTTTTCCCGGAGCGTACGCGCCGCTATCACATCTGGTATAGCTTCTTATAGTACTCTCTCGTTATTTCTCTCACCTGTTGATTTAAAAATGCCATTGTTGTGGTACACAGTAATACGTACGTGGTGCATTTCCACGATATTCATATCACGTTTTAATCATCACGATTATCGCAAAACCGGTAGGCTATATCGCAACACCCCTATTTGACTTGTTTATTTACAAAAGCCTATGTATTTATCATCTTATTGATGATGGGTTAACTTAGTAAAAAAAAAAGCATAATGCACATTTTTAAAAGCCTATATAATAGGATAATATAGGCTTGGGGGGGGGGGGGGTATGCTTCAAGGGACACCAGGCAACATTTGTGTGTTAATTAATCATCTTCGTAAGTCGGTATATGGTTAAATGACTCATTACAGGGCGAATGAAGAGTCTCTCGCCCGCCCTTACTGCCTGTAGGAAGAATATCCCACTTGCAAGTTTGGTGTATCGTATCCGCCGACCTTCAGTCTCACGAATAAGTCTCACTAACGAAACGCTAGCGATTGTTGCAAGCGTGTGTATAATGGCAGAGCCGGCAAAAAAGCAGCGAAAACCCTTGACGGTAGATGCAAAGAAAAGGAAGAGAGCTTCAGATCGAGCGAGGACTCGCACACGTACAAACGCTAGGGGGAGCTTCATAGAGAAATAGGCTACTGGTGTCCCTTTAAATGTCACTCGGACAGACCGATTTTTTTCCCTCAGCCAACAGTCTGTCCTGCATTGACAACATTGAGGCTACATATAGCCTAAACGAATGCTATAGGTTTTTCTAACTTGCATGCTTGATTTTGAACTATCTGTTTTGCTTGTGAAGTTGTAGCCTACTTTCCTTTGTTCAATGCGCTTGTTGAACGATGCTGGCAAGCGTATCCCGGTTTCCCTGTCATCATGTTCTTGCTCTTGTCTCGTTGACACTGGTTGTAACCTCACCCGAAGTTGCTGCACCTTCCAATGACGTCCGAGATGTTAGATCTACAGAACATCTACTTCTGTGTGACAGGGTTCCTACACATTTTGCATTTCAAAATTCCATACTTTTTCCATACTCAAATTTCCAAACTTCTCTGTAGATTTTTCTGACCATATTCTCGACATTGCGGGCACTTCTGGTTTGGGATAACTCAGTGAAAACAAAGGTATGGACAACTGAAGTGAATTAAAAAATTATACTTAATATTCGTCCATTTAGCTGGGTCATTTTTAGTTGTATCATAGTTGTATCTTGACGATGGGGACTGACAGTTAAGCTGCACAACAGTAGGAATGGTTCATTATGACCTGAGTGAAGTGATTAGTACTGCAAATGCAATAGTCTGGAAACACAAATATTTCTCCATACCCTTGTTTTTTTTTTTTCATACTTATCCAGACCTGGAAATAACAAAAATAAACTTCCATACTTTTCCAGGTTTTCCATACTGCGTAGGAACCCTGGTGTGATAACATGGCCTGTGTGCAGTGCAGAGATGACTCAGACGAGGGATAACACAGGGGAAAGTCGCTAGATTTGTTTTCAGTCGCCAGAGACAACCAAAAGTCGCTAAATTGGCAACACTGGTTCTTTTTGGGACTTTTCACACTTTTTTTCTCTAAAAACGTTGTGAGAAATAAACATAATACTATCAGAAAATGTTGCCATTGTAACCAACAGTTTGTTCAATATGAGTTTTGTGACAACTGTTAGCCAGCAAGCTAACTTAGAAATTAACTGTAACGTTAGCTAACATCCATAGACAGAAACGTTAAAAGAAACATTTCGAGCTAATGTTTGCCAGGTTTTGATATAAAAAAGACCATTCACAATGAAGTAACAATGGTAACGGTGGGTTTCCACACAGCGAAACACTTCTCGAATTTCGGCCAGCAAAATTTCGCCTCGGGGGCGTGACGGCCAAACCGCCAGACGCGGCTCGTTCACTTGGGCCGGAGGGGCAGAGCCCTACTAAAGATTCATCCACTAGAAAAGTAGATCCACAAAATATTTCTTTAAAAATAAAATGTTGTTTGTTTATTATTGTAATCAGTGAACAAAGTACTCAATCATGTTACAATTTTGTATGATTTGCAAAGACATTTCGAAAAGATCGCAAAGATCTCGTTGATCATATCCGTAGTTGTAGGCCTACTCAGTAACGTTAGGCTACATTGAAGAAATTGAACAGCACCCGCTGTTTATCTATGTAAATCTGTCGGCTGGAAATTTCGATACAATCTCAGTTAGAGAGGCTAAAGGGTTTTCTCGAATGCTTTTAGATCCCGAGTTCTTATTCCTTTTAGACCTGTTCTACAGGACCATGCCCCGTGTAGATGTGCTCTATGCACAGCTGCAGAAAAGAGCAAATTGAGGCAGTGGAGGCACACAGGGTTACAGACAAGTTTGTGGCCAACATGAGAAAGATACATGATGATGTCCCGTCCCTTTGTGCAAAGCATACAGGTGTCCAAGATAAGCGCGTGGCCGCTTCTAACTTTGCGTAAATTGCTTATGAAGTGTGTGACATAGTCATAGTTACCGCCACAGACAGATTTTCATTCATTTGCAGTCATCCTGTTTGATAGTTCAAGCTTCCTCAAATTCCTTCCGAATCATTCCCCACGGAGGTCGTCAAATAAACAGTCGAGGTTGAATGAGCAGCATTTAAATACCGAGCTCTCACCAATTTATGAGAATCCTGACTTTAGGACATGCAGTGGTGCAGGGACATTCTTCGCATTTGTCACCCGAAATAATCTGCAGGATGTTTTTACAGAATCTGTTAAACTGCTGCGCATCCTGATCACCACACCAATGACGACCGCAGAGTCTGAGAGATGTTTCTCGACTCTTAATCGAATAAAGACATTCTTACGGAACACCATGTTGGAGGACAGATTGAACGCATTGGCTTTGTCAGTTGAAAAACAGTTAACGTATAACATTCCAACAAAGCAGTCATCGAAAAATTTGCTTCTCTAAAAGAACGGCGAGGTAAAGTCCAGTACAAATAGGCTTTGACTTTAGGCCTACGGTAGTCTCGGCTATTGCGTTTGAGCTATGCTGTGTTTGTGTTCAGTTCAAGTTTATTGTGTGACATTTTGAACAGTGTGGCGGGCTCAATATTGTTAGACTCCAGTTATGTAAATAGTTCTGTGTTCACTTGTTAATCTAATTGTTGGCATTGTTAGTGTTGTTCTTCAATCAATCTGATTTTTAAAAACCGAGGTCCGTTTTCACTCCCCTCTCTCCTCTTTGCATTGTAATGTCACAATTGGAGCCTATTATCCCCCAGCATTCTATAAAAACAACCAGCGTTCCACATGTGACTGCATTTAAAGAGGCCCTATGCAACAATTTTAGTAAAAATTACCTTAATTATGCAGGTTGAGAGTCGTTCTGATGGTTCTACAACACTTTTTGGGTCATTTGGTGGGTGCTTCGTCTCCCCCTAGTGCTTCTCCGCGGAAAAAACGAATATGCAACTTTCTGGTCCCGGGCCGAAGAAATCCGGATGTGACTCGGCGGAAGGCCTCGAAAAAGATTGTAGTTTCTAAGAAGACTGCAAAACAGACTCCGACTTGGCTTTGTTGCTGCTGAAATTTTAAGTAGCCTACCCTTGGGTGAACTTCGTTTTTGTAATGTGGTTTGATAGTCTCTTGAACAATGTGTTTGCTCGACCGTTTTATTGTGAGCCCTGTATGTGTTTAGCTTGGTTTCTTGATGGCTGGCTCGCTAGGTAGTGGGGGTTTAGCGTAGCAGTCATTTGCTACCGAAGCTGCAGGGGGAGCTATGTCGTGAAAAATGCGAGCCAAAATCAGGCGAAAACCCAGAAACAGCGAAGGAATAACCAGACTTGTATAGGGCTTCTTTAATATTCGGAAGGCCTACCGCCCGTGTTTTTTTTTTTGCCCTTTTACTTAATATTCATTTACAAACCAAGACTGCGGATTCCTAAAGACACGCTAGCACCCACTCCATAAGGATATACATTATCTTAATACCAAAAATTACATTGTACAGTGACTCATCCCCCTCCCATACACACACAATATTTACCTTTTTAAAGGAAAAATATTTAGCACTTTGAGTCCCTTTTCTGGTTTGTTTTGGATGAACTAGAGTGGTGGACATCAAAATTTTGATGATTGGTCCTGTCTCGTTTTGAATCGCCTTTACTGCTTCAGAGTGGCTGCCAACAGGCATGCACAAACATGTCCTATTAACGTTCGTTTTCAAAACTGTGCAACTCGCCGAGTGATTAGTGGTGTTCGTTGATTATTAAAATCAAATATATCGGCACAATGTATGATTTCCAGCTGTCTTATTTGCTATATTGTGGAACTATTTTTTCGACACCTCACAACCGTGTATAAACTTCTGAAGCATAGACGGTGGCGCAGTAATATCAACGTGCAATGAGTCTTCCAACAAAAATCAATGGGATTTTACAAAATACCAAATAAAACACGACAGTAACTACTCGGTGAGTTGCACAGTTTTGAAAACGAACGTTAAGGGTTGTTTTAAGACATGTTTGTGCATGCCTGTAGCAGCCACTCTGAAGTAGTCAAAGGCGATTCAAAACGAGTCAGAAAAGTTGAGACAGGACCAATCGTCAAAATTTCGGTATCACTCTAGTTCATCCAAAACAAACCAGAAAAGGGACTCAAAGTAGAGGGTGGTCGGTCGCGAACGAATCAGCTCATTCAAACGGGTCTTTAAAATGAACGACCTGAACTAGTTCGCCTTTCCAGTTCTTGTTCGTTCTTTCGTTCGTCGCTGAATCACACTGACCTAGTGCTGCTGTGAATGCCTATGGCCCAGCTTCCTAAGGCAAGAGCCAAACCAATCGTATGCTGTTGTCTGTATTGTTTCTAAAACGTTCTCGTCAAATTAGCCAATGAGGGGCATGAAAGCATAGCAACCGTTTCCATGGAAAAAAAAACAAATGGGCTAGTGGGAGAGCATACGATAAAAAATAACGATAATGGTTTACATTAACAATTCCATTTTGCATTTCAATATTGGCATTTACATTTAAATATGTCTAATGGTAAATGCATGCTGTCTTTGTATTTCCTGTGTCATGCCAGGTTAAAAAATGTCTCTTCAATTTGTCTCGTTCGTTCATTCATTCTCACGCCAAGACCCCCCACCTGTTTCACTTCGGTCTGTCGTTCTCGTTAAGTCAGTCACTCATTCTTGGCTAGAAGCAGAGTGATTATGGCTCTGTAACCAAGGCAAAATGGAGACTTGAAACCTTTTCATCAATATATTCTGCCAAGCCTTTAAACATGTTTGTCGGCATAGCTTACTGGGTCTTTGTTCCTTTATGAATGAATACATTTTAAAAAAAGAAATTAGCTGATCTAGCCGTAGTCTACTCTATTTACCTTCAATATGTCAATTTAATGTCAAGGTGAATGAACACATTAGCTACTACTGTTTTGTCTAAAAGGACACATAATCATGAAGTTGCCTAGTAGCCTATAGAGCATCACAGTCCCGCCCCTCCTAGAGAGCTTAGTTTCCGGAAGTAAATTTCCCATTCATTTCTCCCATTGACGTTTTGGAAAAATCTGTATCTAAAGAGTTTTAGAGCATGTCTTAGGCTGATCAGCTACGGCGTAACTCATAAGCATACAACATATCATTTCGAGTGAAAAAACGAAGAGAAAGTCCAAAAAAAGTCAAAGGTACAAGACTGTACATATTTTCATTTCCGAGCAAAGGAACTACTCATCCCATAAACCACCGCGCCTCACTGAATAATATATAAGCAAGGCACGAACTGCGGCGCGAAATTCCATTTGAACAGCTTGCAACCGGCGACAGCAGCGAACCCTTTCCTCCAAACAGTGATTTTTATATAGTGAATGTGCAGTTAATATCAGTTATTTCAGGAGTAATCGCGTAAATAATAGTGTTTTGGTATTGAATGTTATATTTACCATCGTGTATTTTTATATTGTGTGTGTGTGAAAGCGGTTAACATTAGCAACATGGTGCAGTGCTTCGTATCGACTGCCATCCTGATGCGTGGACCGTTGCTGCTCTGACCGTTGCTGCTCTTCATGCTCAGTATGAAGGCTACAGTAGCCTAGCTAATGTTTAGCATTACCAACCTCCCTGCAAAACTCACCACACAACTTTGTAGGTCTTGCCGCTCATGCTGGCCCTTAGAAAACCCACAAGCTGACCCTCAGACACACAACAGTCAATAATGTGACCCGATTTAAAGTGGTTTTAACCCTTTTGGACACTCTTGATTTCATCCTTGAAACAGTGAAATATTCATGGGGGCATGGACGGTTTGCTAACCATTTTACTCCAGTGTCTAGAGCATCCAGCTTGGGCTATCAGCTAGCTAGTTCAAAAGTACTTAATGAGGATATACAGGGCTCTTTATGGCTTGACTAAGTTGATGTTGCCTATAAACAACAATTCATGTTCATAGAAACAACAAGGTCACTAAAACACAATATATTTCATATCTGTGCTGCAGCATAGGGTAATGTTAGCCGCATTATAATGACATAATGTCTGAAAGGCTAATGATTAGCCTATCGGCTACCTGAAAAGTTAAGGGTTTAAACTAGCATTTACAGTGTTCTATTTGATGGTGTATTGGCCCTGACTAAGTTCGTGTGATATAAACCACAATCCTTGTTGATAGAAGTACCAATGTTTGTCTAGAAAGTTTTTATTCACATTAAAAGACTCCGCCATCTTGGTCAGGGATTTTCGCTAAGAAAGTTTACGTTCTTTCAACCAATCAGAGGCATCACTCTGGGACTGTTCAGGATTATGGGTAAAGTTATCCAAGACATCGCGAATAAAAGACATTTATCTCAAAACAAGGTTGGTGCCCCTTGAATTTTCGCCCTTTATATGAGCATACAATCGCTTAGTACAGCCGTAGCTGGTTTTAAGTCTACCATGTATGGTTATGTTATACCCCAATTGTCAATGGAGAAATTGTATTGAATTCTTACTTCCGGAATCGGCTGTGGGCGGGACTGTGATCCTCTATAGAGCTGCACAGTCCCGCCCACAGCTGATGCCGGATGTAAAAATTCAATGCAATTTCTCCATTGACAATTGCGGTATAAGCCATACAAACTTAACTGCACGTGGTAGACTAAAACCAGCTACGGCTGTACTAAGCGATTGTATATGCTCCTATAAACACCAAGAGTTCATGGGGCACTAACCTTTTTTTGAGATAAATGCCTTTTATTCGCGATCTCTTGGATAAGTATTTCATTACCCACAATCCTGAACAATCCCACAGTGATTGGTGGAAAGGCCGTTATGGTCATAGTTTGAAACTTTCTCAGCGAAAAATATTGACAAAGATGGGGGTGTCTTTTACTGCCTATGGCGAAAATCTTAATGTGATTAAAAACTTTCTTGACAAATATTGGTACTTGTATCAACAAGGATTGGGGTTTATACATAACACAAACTTAGTCAGGGCCAATACACTATCAAATAGACCACTGTAAATGTTAGTTTAAACACTCAAACTTTTCAGGTAGCCGACAGGCTAACCTTTAGCATTTCCGACATTGCATGCCATTACATAATGCAGCTAACATTAGCCTACATGCTACAACACAGGTATGAAATATGTTATGTTTTAGTGAGTGTCCAAAGGGGTGAAAGCCACTTTAAATCGGGTCACATTATTGACTGTTGTGTGTCCGAGAGTCAGTTTGTGGGTTTTGTAAGGGCCAGCATGAGGGATAAGACCTACAAAGTTGTGGTGAGTTAAGCAGGGAGGTTGGTAACGTTTACATTAATGCTGCTAGCAGTGCTAGTTAACATTAGCTAGGCTACTGTAGCCTTCATACTGTATGATTCATATCAATCATTAACCTAGGAATACTTTGTGCATTTAATGAACATTTTGTGTAATAATTCATGGCAAATTAATAAACTGAATATGGTGGTCCAAGAGCAGACCATGCATCAGCCCGACTGAGCAGTGATGACAGCATAGGATGAGTCAGGTAACGTTACGAAGCACTGTCGTTAACGTTAACGCTTTCACTATTATTTACACGATTACTCCTGAAATAACTGCTATTAACTGCACATTCACTATATAAAAATCACTGTTTGGAGGAAAGGGTTCGCGTGCTGTCGCCGGTTGGAAATGGCAAAATAAATCGCGCCGATTTTGCCTATATTATTCAGTGAGGCGCGGTGGTTTATGGGATGAGTAGTTCCTTCGCTCGGAAATGAAAATATGTACACAGTCTTGTACCTTTGACTTTTTTTGGATTTTCTCTTCGTTTTTTCACTCGAAATGATATGTTGTATGCTTATGAGTTAGCCTAAGACATGCTGTAAAACTCTTTAGATACGGATTTTCCCAAACGTCAATGGGACAAATGAATGGGAATCTTACATCCGGCACCTAACCGCATTTTGGCTGTGGGCGGGACTGTGCAGCTCTATATTTGCCGCTACAATCAAAGATTGTTAAGGCGGAGCAAGATATTTCATCAGGAGCCACTTCCGGGAACCCGGATCGCACGAGGGGGGGTCAAAATCCCCCTTTATGCAGAGTAGAGGCAGCGACTGCTCCATTGAAGTCTATGGGCATAGCTCAGAATTTCACGACATATGCTAAGGTCTTTGTTCTATAGAGTTAGGATGTGAATTTCGGGCACGTTTCAAACCCTTCTGAACATTTCAGGTCCATTTTTAGCATTTTTGAGCAATCCAGTCTGGAGAAAATCGACCTTATATCAGCTGTTTGCCGGTTATTTATGCTGCTGCTGTTGGCCGGTTGCAACGTACATTCGTCAATACGTCATCGACATGCCTCTTTATGCAGACAGGATTCGATCCCCATTTCGCGCCCATAGACATGAACTACGACAAAGTATCTTGCTCCGCCTTAACAATTTTTGCTACAATTCACCCTTCGCTAAGTCTCGCCCTCCTTAGTTACTGTTGCTATGCCTGACAAGCTTTAGCACCCTGCACGTCTAATACATAGGGGGAGAACTGGGACTTTTCAATGAAATGTCATTTACAAAGACATCGTACCACACTGAAAGCTAATATTTTGTCACTACCAACCTACATCTGTCCTCTGTCACATACAATTGGAATTTCATCTCTGAACAAAACCGTTAATGAGTTATTTAAGCAGAAGTCGAATGTGCATTTTGTTTCATTCGATGAAAGAAACATACCATTTAAGCTATGTACTTCCCACAACTTCAATATTTGACAACATATCATGAATGGTACTTCCAATAGGTGTTATTTTAAATAGATTGCTGATGGGCTATACATCTTGGTGAATGTCTGTTAACAACTTCTTGCCGTTATCGTGAAGCGTGTATCTCGCGGACCTTATGGAAATATCATGCAATATGCCATTTTTTTTATAGTAAGAACAATATGTGTTCCCAATTATATCATGTTTCTATAGTGTAACATGTTATTTCACTGTGTCTTTACGTGGGTTAGGGCACCACACATCCAAATAAGTGCCCTTCATGACCCACAGGCCTTCAGTCTTCACAGGTTAACATGGCAAAACTCGAAAAGCTTGGCCTGTGGCGGTTTTCGGGTGTGGCTTAGTGAAGGGTGAAGTTGCGTTGACCGTTTGCACAAACGAGGAGCTGAGAACCTGCATTCCATGATTCACCGCTGAACTACGTTATACCGGAAATGCGACTGAACGACGCAAACTGTGTCATGAGAACGAACGATAAAATCCACCTCTAACTCAAAGTGCTAAATACCGGAATTTTCCTTTAATGAATAGCCTACTTTTAATTTATTCTTTAAAGTTGAGCTGGCTCTTGGATCACAAGAATTTTGTTACTTGTTATAAGTCCTATTATGAGTACATGACTAAACAACTTGAACTTGACTATCAGAGCTGTAAACAGTGGTGTAAGGCTGCGTGAAGCCTACGCTTGGAGCTCCAGTGGAATTTTGATTTCGCAACGAGAATTCTCAGTCTAATGTTAATTTGTTTCCCTCTTGAGTTTTCCCCCCAAAGTAGTTCTCCGCTGATCTGAGCTAATGAGCTGATTACCTTGTAGCTTTTATTTGTTTCGAATCTCAAACTTTGAAACTTCACTTCATATGAATAAAATAACATGATATAATTCAATAACCATAGGCTAATAAAGCATGAACAAAACGTGTTTTGACCGCAAGTGGTAACATTATGGGATCCCAGTGTGCGTCCTGCAGGTGACCTGGGACTATGCCATTTTTTTTAACTCGATCATCAGACTCTGCCCTGCCTATTTTTCAACTCAGGTGCCGCTTCTGCAAACCGCTAACCTTTGGACTGCAGTAGCCAGTGGTGACAAGCGAGCTTATTAGGCTAATCAGCTAGTTCAAAGGTTTAAAGAAGCCCTATGCAGGTCTGGTTATTCCTTCGCTGTTTCTAGGTTTTCGCCTGATTTGGGCTCGCATTTTTCACGACATAGTTCCACCTGCAGCTTCAGTAGCAAGTGACTGCTACGCTAAACCCCCACTAGCTAGCGAGCTAGCCATCAAGAAACCAAGCTAAACACATATAGGGCTCACAATAAAACGGTTGAGCAAACCACATTACAAAAACGAAGTTCACCCAAGGGTAGGCTACTTACAATTTCAACAGCAACAAAGCCAAGTCAGAGTCCGTTTTGCAGTCTTCTTAGAAACTACAATCTGACTACATTTTCGAGGCGCGATTGGATACTTCCGCTGAGTCACATCCGGATGTGTTCGGACCGCGGCCAGAAAGTTGCATATTCGTTTTTTCCACGGAGAAGCACTAGGGGGAGACGAAGCACCCACCAAATGACCCAAAAAGTGTTGTAGAACCATCAGAACGAGTCTCAACCTGCATAATTAAGGTAATTTTTGCTAAAATTGTTGCATAGGGCTTCTTTAAGTACTTAATGAAGATATCCAGGGGTCTTTATGCCTTGACTAGGTTGATGTTGCCTATAAACAACAATTCATCTTACAACAAGGTCAATAAGACATAATATATCTCATACCTGTGTTGCAGCATGTAGCCTAGCTGTCCAAACATACTAGCAGTTGGCCTGTCGGCTAGCTGAAAAGTTTGTTTGAGTGTTTAAACTAACATATATAGTGGTCTATTTAGTGGTGTATGTTCCCTGACTAAGTTTGTGTGGCATATTAACCGCAATTTGTGTTGATACAAGTGCTAATGTTTGTGTAGAAACATTTTAATCACATATACATTTTCGTGTTACAGCTCAGGTAGTCTCCGCCATCTTGGTCAGACTTTTTTGTAACTTCCGCCTCCAAACACAAGCACACGAACCTGATTGGTTCTCGAATGGTCCTAAATAATTCTGACTATTGCCCAACTTCTCAATAGTGCATATAGTATTGACAACCTCATCATTTGCAGTTACGGGTGTAATAGTCAACTCTGAGCATGTATCCTGGAAAGGATTCCCCATGCCAGAAATTAAATGGTACAAGTCTGACACGTTTTTGGTTTCTGCCTTGATATGAGGAGTTCTGCTTGTGTTGCAAATGGCAAGAATTTATAATTGAATGCAAGTACTGTGATTCAAAATCAAAGAAGTACTCTTGCCTGTTATGGCCCTGCTACCATCCATCGCCTGAAGGCAGCGGGGTTCTCTGTTAGACCAATGGCACCCCCTATCCCTTATCATTGTTCTGTTTGTGGACCTGATCAATTGGCATGCAGGAAAATCTGTGTTTTAGGGATACACCAGAAATTTGCAAGGTTCTCTTTATGTTGACCATATCCCGGATGTGTGTAGGAATTCACCTGGATTAGTTGGTCCTGTCAAGTGTGAATAACCAAAGAGCCAATGCCTGCAAAACCTCTACGTACGTCCAGAACAATGTTTCAACATTGGAATGTTGGGTACTTTTTTTGTCCTCTGGCCATTGTCCACTGTCATGGAAGCCAGGTTTTAAGGGCGGGCCGCAGGTAAAATCCACTCAAAATGGGCTAAAAGTAACAACAAAAAAATGGTAACAAAAATAGTAACAAAAAATGCAAACCAAATACATGAATGACAAAAGATTATAAAAAAAACACTGAGCATCTGCTTGCTACATTTGTCGTAGGGAAAAGAGGAGAGAGTCCATGGGGTAATTGGCTAAGGTGACTTCAATGGCAAGGAGGGGTAAAAGGGGAAGAATGGGACTAGGGAGGGGCGAGGAGGAGCAATGACAATGAACAATGTAATGGCCAACAGCACAACCCCAAATCAAATTTAACATCCTGAACTGTGCTGAGAATTGTCATCCAGCCTCACCCATGCTGGATGACGCCTCTCAACCCTCCCGCAAGGTTCCCAAGGAAGATGTCACAACCCCCAGGGGAGAAGTGAACACCATCCCTGAGAAACAGGTCAGGATGACTAAATTGTATTTGGGGGTGACGCACAAACACTCCCTCCATCTCCGAAACGAAGGTGGCCATGGCATTGTTCACCCACTTACGGGCTTTGTCCATTTTCACCGGATTGGCTGATCTACACCGACGTCTCTGGGTGAGTGCCGAGAAGACGATGGTCATCCTCGGGAAACGGTGGTGAAGATCTCGCAGATCCTGCTGCATCCCTGCGACGAGATGGAGGCTTTTGAGGCGTCCCATGTCATTCCCGCCGCAGTGGATGAGCAGGACATCCGGTGCTGCTCCTCCTCGAAGGGAACGGTTGAAAAAGGGTCGGAGTCCTCGCCAACGAAGTCCACCCCAGCCAAACCAACGGACCTAGGCGTCCAGGCCCAGGTTGGGGCCCATGATCTCTCGCGCCCTCTCTTCCCCACGACGAATGTAGTAGCTGCTGCCCATAACCCAGATTACTGGGCGAACTGGAACAGAAATAAATAAGAAACAGATACAGGAATTATTATTCCCCCCCCCCCCCCCCCTTATATTAATGAATTAATTAATGTGAGATTGACTGAACAGAAAAGGAAAAACACTATGCAAATATACTTGCTTTCACATCACATTACATCATGATGAGACACTTACCAGTTTTGGTCCTCTGAGGCATTTTTTCAAACTAAAAGAAAAAATGGAAAATTAATAAATGATCAAGCACTCATTTGAACATGTAGACAAACAAATCAAACAACGCCTGCCATGTGCTCCTAGCAACAACAAAAAAGCCATGCATTTTCTGGGGATAATGGTGCAAATGTTGTATTCGCACGCAAGGTAGTTCACTCGTTAAATAAATGACACATGTAATTAACGAAATCTACTGATAGATACTGATGGACGACATTACAATTAAACTGACATTAGTGCTAGCTGCTACTTAGCCATACCATACACAGTAAAAAGTTAGTCTGTCTGCTAATGGCTAGAATAGCAGATGGTTGAGAAAACTCCAACGGTCTTATCACTTCATTAATATTGTTTCTAAACCGTATACATCGACTTAAAAGTACAGAAATGCCATTTTCCAAAATGGAGTTATTCACACAAAAACTAAAAATAATAACTTAAACAGAATCAGATTATACTTACAAGATCCAAGCAAACTGATACACCGCTGTTGGTTCAGGTTCAATCAACGTCTGTGGCGAATTTCTATGTGACCCATCTATCAGACGAGTTACAGGATTCAGTTTGATGGCTGACGTCACAAAGTTAAGTTCGAGTCTGCGCAGTACTGGGGGGACCAACTGAAAAATCGTTCAATTTGACCCAGTCCCCTCCCATTGAAAACGTCAGAGTCTGTTCGTCCATTTCTTTTACTGTCTATGGTAAAAATCCAATGCCGTTAAATTTTGCTGAAGCATTACACAACGGCACACAGCAATGTTCAGAACACGTCCTAACCTTTTTAAGATGGTGGTTGGTCTTCATTAATTTACGACGCACACTCATTTTGCTGTATCTAATTGTTAAAAACGTTTCAATTAATGGATGGGCGTGACCATAACTATGTACCGGAAGCGTTCGAGCACCACTATTTCAAAATGGAAATGCGTAATAAAGCTGAATGCAAGTAACGAATTGCTGTCTCCCTCTGATTTCAACTCAACTATTGTAACTAAAATGTCCTCATAGTTTTCAATGACAGACACATAAATTAATCATGTTGAGACCAGCGGGTGTCAGAGAATTTTTGCAGCCATTGTTGCTGCTGTTTTCCATAAAAAAAAAATCTGTAGGTGCTTTGATAAGGCTATAGACCTCTCCAGAATATATCCCGCCTCCTAACTTCCGTATCCATCCAACTTCCGGGCGTGGATTGTCTATGGGAAATAACATGGCGTTTTGAAAGATCGTACCTGTCAAACTCTGTAGGTGACAAAGTAGAAAAAGCTGCTGGGCAGATTGGCCTACACACTTCTGCCATCTAGTTTCCACTGGATTTTTTGATTTTCGGTGCCGTTTAAGTAGTATAGTCTATAGTACTTAAACGGCACCGACAATCAAAAAATCCAGTGGAAACTATATGGCAGAAGTGTATAGGCCAATCTGCCCACCAGCTTTTTCAACTTCGCTACCTACAGATGTTTTACCGGTATGATATTTCGAAACGCCATGTTATTTCTCATAGACAATCCACGCCCGGAAGTTGGATGGATACGGAAGTTACGGAGGCGGGACTTATTCTGGAGAGGTCGATAATGAAGCTCACTATTTCCTTAACAGTGTCTAGAGCAGTGGTCACCAACCTTTTTGAGCTTGATTCATCAAGGTTAGCAGGTCTGTATTTTGTTGCTCTGATTGGTTAGGTCTATCCAATTGAGTGCAGAGGCTTTCCCCCCTGTATCGGTTGAAACACGCCCCATAATTACGTCCCAATGGAGCAATATCAGTATCAATATCATATTCTGACTAGAATTTTGAGTATGACAGGCTACTGATCACATGTTGGCCCTCCAAAAAGAAGTTTTCTTAAAAAACAAACAAAAAAAAAAAACAATTACAATTAGGAATAGAACAATTGGAAATTGAAAAAAAATGCAAATGCAAAAGTATTTTGCTGCAGCAAAAATTAAGCAAATTGGCTGGGGAATCAATAACAGTAATCTTGTCTGAAGAATAGGTCCAATCCAGTTACTCAATAAATTATATATTAATAATAAAAATGAATATCTCCATTCATTTATGCCATGTATTCAAATGAATTAGACTGACTATGATTCATAAGTTTTTTAAACATTGTTGTAATTTAGCTAAAGAAATTGTTGACCATGGTCTCCCTCACAATGTTGCCACCGAGTTCAACTCTCCCCTCCTCATCCTATGACTTCTTCAATGGCCTCGTGTGGGCCTCGGTTGTCCTCCTCAACTCCTGCGAAGCCCTTTGACAGATTAAATAGAACTACACATGCAATGATGATTTTGCATGCCCTGCCCGGTTTCACACGTAGCTCAGTATGCAGGCAGTGTAAACGTAGTTCTCCTGTCGGATGGGATTGGAGATGAACATAATGGTATCAGTCACAACTAATTACTACATATTTAGGTCAAACGGCTCAGGCTTACAATTTAGACAACTTGCCTGAGGCCTGTTACGACATGGGTAACCGATGTCCTTGTGTCTCACCTCCTCAAACTTCCGTGCAAGGTTGTTCTCAAGAATACGTGCATCATGCGTGCTTCCAGGCCACTGTGCCATGATGTTGATTATCTTACTTTCATGATTGCAAACTAACTGTACATTTATGGAATGATATTTGTTTCTATTTACAAACTGGTCTTCATATTGTACAGGCGCTTGAATCCTGATGTAGGTCCCATCTATCACCCCACATACTTGTGGGAAGCCGGCAACAGCAAAGAAGTGTGCCGCTATTTCATCCTCCAGTTTTAGATACGAATTTCTTGAGATTTCAATGAGACTATAAATGGTATTTGAAAGGCGATGGATTACTCGGCACACTGTCAATCTATGTACATGGAAGACGTTCAATACCAGACTGAAAAGACCCAGTAGCATAAAAACGCAGAGCTATCATTAACTGCAGTACAGCTGGTAACGCACAGCTGCGGAATGTAGGGTGGTCCAATTCAAGACGGTCAGAGAACTCACAAATTGACTGAGATGGTGCCTACCGGCAAATGATTCAAGGTATTGTCTGTACACAGTCCTTATTGATAAACTATCTGTTGATTTACAAAGTTATCAATGCCTCGTTTTATATGACCCTCATTATACTACCAAAGAAGCGTCGGGCTAGCCTAGAAATCTAGACGCGCCCCTAGCGGGCTAGTCTAGCAACTCTCCGTTGGCTTGTGAGCTCCAGAAATCGAAACTCAATCAGGCCAATGAAATCGTGTATAGAGTCGTGGGCTTAACATAATGATTGATGGCAGAGTTGCAACGGTTTGGCTTGAATTCCCTGCTACTTGAAAACAAATAAGATGGATGTTGCTTAGGGGTGTAACGGTACACAGAAGTCACGGTTCGGTTCATACCTCGGTTCGGACATCACGGTTCGATACGAGTTCGGTACAATGGAGGGAAAAGCAAAACAAAAATGCAGAAAGCATTTTTTTTTGTACATGTCTCAGGCTGTACCACCTAGTGTCATACAGTCTCTTCCCTGAGCTATCTGCAACAGCCTGAAGTGTGTAAGATGTAGGCTGAACAGTACAATAAGTGCCCAGACTCAATCTGTAACTTGTAAACAAAATAAGACAATCAGCTATAAAACTGAAAATAGGCCTACAGCATCTCTTATTTCTGAAAGTGCAAATTACATAGAAAATGATTTTTAAAAATCCACTTAAGCAAGACCTTCAACATCTGTGTTTAGTTGTATATGGAAGGGTCTACAATTTGCCTCAATATTTTTCATTGTGTGTAAAGTAATAATCTAGCCTACTAACTGTGAAAATATCACACTATTTTGCCTTTTTAAAAAAACCGAAATTGTTCATTTCATAAACAGACTACAACTAGAAGTCACGTGACTTTGCCCTTTGACGTTAACTCACCGTAGCATGGTTTGTTTATTAGCCTGGTTAGCGTTGTCACTTTATTTTACTGTCTGCACTTACACTACCAGCTCCTCATGTGAGAAGTTACGAGTTACCCCAACATAAAGGTAATTACCACGCGATTTACATAGCTTTCTGTCATTACGAAATCATTTAATTTAAGCCATAGGTTTTGGCCTATTTGTATGTGTATCCAAAGGCTGCTGAAGCGCACGGGAAGTTTCTTTCCCCTCGTTTCAGTGATTGGTAGCCTACATCATCTGGGTGATGGCTTCGAATATGTGTAGCATTTTTTCCACTCACATACCCAATGCTGAACAACGCCGACACACAATTTCATCTTATCCACCACTCTTTCGCCTGTACTAACGTTACTGTAACTGAAGTTCTCAAACTTGCGATCTTAAAGAGACCAGCGGATCCTCTAACTCTTGTAGGTCTAACCTTAGTACTGCTAATGACTGACGGACTCGACCGACGACCTGACAAAAAAAAACATAGGCGCCAATCAGAGCTTCAGAGCTGGCGAGGCTACAGATTAGCGTTAGGTGTCGCTAAAGAACTCCCGTAACTCTCGCTACTTAACAGTAATTGCGCATGACATTAATTAATCCCCACACGAGTTTTATGTATTTTTATACCGTGTATTCTCCGTGTAAATTCATGCACCGAACCGTGACGCCCGTACCGTTTCGGTTCATGAACCGTTACACCCCTAATGTTGCTGTTGGCGAACAGTGTGACACGAGTTAAAGGACAGGTTCGGTATTTTACAGAATCTTTTGCAGCGATTTTTGTGTGAGCATATCAGCGAACACCCCTGACCACTCGGTGAGTTTCACGTCTTTGTAAACGAAAGTTTAATGCGTTTTAGGAACACTGTAAAACCCGACAAGTTAATTGAACTCAAAAAAATTGGTGAAACCGATTACACAAAAAAATTTAAGTAATAGTAACTCGGTTTTGCTAAGTCAAAGAAACTTACCTTTTTTAATTAGTCTTCACTAGCAAATTTTGAGTGTGTTCAACAAGGTTTTTTTAAGTTAAAGAAACATCAACTACATGAGTTCACGGTAATTAATAAAATTAAGCTTAGATAGCTTAATTGGATTTATTGATGTCAGCCTGAAATATTTCATTTTGCTTCAACCAATTCTTTAAATTAAATTTAAAACTTAAAAGTTTTAATTTCCAGAAAGTTGAACAAACTTGTCAATTTTGATTAGTTTCAACTAAGGACTTGAAAGAAAATTATTAAAAAGGTTGACAAAGGCCAGTGAAATTCTTCTTAATCTTTTATTTTCATGTAAACCATGGAAACAAATACAGGTTGGAGTTCAGAACAGGGCTGTAGTGGAGGCTAAATTCAAATAAACACAGTTTAGATCAAGGGCATAAAGACTAGATAGATAGATAGATCGATAGACAGATAGATAGATAGATAGATAGATAGATACTATCTATCTAGATAGATAGATAGATACTTTATGACAAATGCCTGACCAATGCTAGGAAATTCAACAATCATTTCAATCCAAAACAACAGGAGTCTTCTTTGGGCAGAGGGATGCATTTGCACTGTTCGTGCTGATCAGAATGAGTTCAACAGTAAGGTCCTCAATATCTGGGAACTCCGATTGAGAGACCTGAAGAAATGAACAAAGAACAATTGTGTGTTAATTGAATATCTAATAGGCATTACATGTCAAGTGATACCATGTCATATTAAGTTTAACATTTTATCTTCAAACTTTTCCAGGGCAGTTGCATTATTGAAATAATTACTTGAAATAATACTAAGTAACTTCCCTGGAGTTTCTTGGTGAAAAAACAAACAGAAAAACAAAAGCTTGAAATGTAACTCCAGCGTTATTCGACACATAGCCCTGTTGTTCGAGGTCACGGCTGTTCGTAAGAATAAAATTAAAAGAATTAAAAAAATTGGTGCAACATAGACTGAGTAGTGGCCCAGCAGCTATTGATAACCTACCAGGGAATTTGGCTTTAGTTTCAGTTCAGTTCAAATGCCTTGTTAGGTTAGTTTAAAGGGGTGGTTCAGGATTTTGGACATAGGACCTCATTTCCAAGTTACCAAGTGTGATATTACATTAATACACAGGATTAGGTGTTATAATCCCTTGTGCCAAGATCCAAGATAAAAACACAAGTTGGAGACCGTTTTCAACACGTTTCATCCAGTCCTTCTAGTTGCAGAGTTCGCAGGTGCTAGGCTGGCGCGAGTCAACAGTATGTGTAAGCCTGCCACTAAAAACAGTCTTACCCACTCCATAGTACACCGAGGCAAATAAATATAACGCCTGAATAGACGAGGACTGGGTGAAACGTGTTAAAAACGGTCTCCACTGATAAATAACACACTTGCTAACTTGGAAATTAGGTCCTATGTCCAAAATCCTGAACCACCCATTTAAGCTGCTGGACCAGTATTTGCTTTATGTTGTATACTCAATTTTCTCATTGTTTTTCATTCTAATAGCATGCGTTGACCTCGAAACAACAGGCCATGGGTCGCTTAATGCCACAGTTACGCTTTAACTGTCATGTCAATAGAAAACATACTTACTTACATCCCATGTCTTTAGAAAAGTGGCATCATCCTCATGGAGGTAGAAAGGAAGGCCACGGAGCGCCACAGCACGTCGGATATTTACATCTGAGGATCCCTGCATGAGAAAACAAGCCAGTTAATAACTACAAAATGCAATTCAATAGGATTACCTTTCTTTGATAGTACAGCTTCTGAAACCAAAGCATTCTTTTTATCTTAAGTCCATGGAGGAGTTGTAATCTACAAGACCTCTGCTTTCAAAGGGGGTCAAGCACTCTTAGTATGTGGAAACAGGGCCATTGTTAGTAGGCGGTGTGCAATTTCGAGCAAAAACTCAAAATAGGGGGGTAAGTGTAAAGATTTAAAACACATTTGGTCAGAACCACACATGAAATGAATCTATTCCAAGTATTTGTACAAAAGAAATGCTTACCTGGGATTCCAACATGATTGCAGGCCACCACCGAACCAATAGGGAACCAATAGGCTATGTCTGCGGGGAAGGACGTCTGATATGATCTCCTTCCTTCTCAATGCCAATGTTGTTTGCATCAACTTCTGAATCTGTGAATTGAAGGACGAATACACATTTGAACATACTGACAATCTCTATTAGGACAATCCACCATCTCATGATGTCGCTTTAAATGCCACTTTAAATGCATCCTTAAATGGCCGAGAACAGTTTGCACATTAAATGGTTGTTTTCAACTACACAGCTGACATGCGAATAATACACATTCTGACTGAGCATGAACTGTGTGTGACCGTGTCAAATGAATTTAGGCTACTGACTTAAATGTGCAGACAGTCAGTAACATGACAGTGGACTAACGTTAATGGAGGAAACATTGCTAACATGCTGTAAACGATAATGTTGCAGGACCTGTGCCCTGTTATCAAGCAGTGCACCACAAAGTTTGCACTTCCAAGCTATTGTGTTAAATAGTGCTAACGGGGGTTAATTAGTTCATATTTTTAGTACTCACATTGGCAAATTGAGTTAGATCGCTGGCTGATCCAGCAAGTGCTGGCATACAGCAGCCAAATTCTTAGCTGCTAGTGCTAGCTAGTTCTAACCGGATAAAGTTACGTCACGTAGCCTAAGACAATATTTTCAAACATTCGGGTTTTTAAACAATATGATAAAGGACGTGCTTTAGGGTCAACATGCACCTCACTTTTCCACTTACGTTTAATTGCGGTTTTTCTCTCTTCTCGTCGTCTCCTCTCTCGTTGTCTATTTTCACTGCTCTTGTTCTCGTCTCTTGTCATCTGGTGGTCGACCGTTGGCGGCGTCGCTTGTTACTCGGCGTTGGTGCTGTACACAAGGTCCACGTATGGCAGAAGATCCGCCTACAAATTTGCTACAATTTGCGTTTTTCCCACGCTTTCTATTTTTTCAAATTACTTAAAGCGGATGAGTGCTGTCAACTTAAAAGTTCAAATTTGTTCAAGTAACACAGACGATTAGAGTACTATTAACTTTTTTTCATTTTTGAGTGTTTACAAATCAAAAACATTGTTTTACTTGTACTGTTCGGTTTTACAGTGAAGGATTGTTCCAGTGCACCTATGCAGTGTTCTGGAGGAGGGGGGGCGCTACCACAGAAAAAATGACCGATACCAATTATTATAAAAATGCTAAATATCGGCCCTAATAATCGGCCAGGCCGATAATTGGTCGACCCCTATCTTATATGTGGAGCGCTTTGGGTTGCACTCTGTGCACGTTAAATGCGCTATACAAATAAAACTGACTTGACCACATCATCTGTGTTTAATGCTTGTGAGCATGGCATGCAAGTGACCTTCTGCTTCATCTTCTTCACAATGAAACCTGCAATGTATGCTATTGCAGCTCCCTTGTACTCAGACAGACTGTCAACATCAGGAAGGTGAGAGAGAGTGTCATCCTCTGGTACAAGAACTTCTACAGGCTCCACATCCACTGCGATGTTCATGGCTGCAGGTGTTGAATCAAGGATGGTGGTGTCACGGAGGAGACAGTTGCCTGTGCCCTTCTTCACCTGATGCCTGACAAGAAGTCGCTTGTATGCTCTACAAAACTGTCTTACATTAGGGTTGTTGTGACCACCACGCGATCTGATCGCTGAGAACAGCTCCAAGTGGTCCTGACTAAGTTTGTATGTCAGGAGGTATCTGCATGGGGCAGCTGGCTGCTCAACCAGGTCTTCATATACACCCATCACACTTCTACAACAAGCAATGAAACCATAGGTGTTTTTTTCTGTGTACGATGTAAATGTACAAGGGTTCCTTTTTGTCGCACTTGAAGCCCACGGAGAAGTGATTCCGCTTCTTCTAATATACCCTTGGCTCGATGTTTCGTTGCAGGCTTAATTGGTGCTTTGAATCCTTTGCCGAGTGGATTGCGGCTGTTTAAGACATCAAAGGCTGCATCAATTGTGCGCAGGAAGTGAACCATGGCTGCACAGCTGATGAACTGGGGATACTTCAGCTCCTGCTCACAATACTCAAGGGCATCAGCCACACTGCTGCTGAAGAGCTGGGCTGCAAGATTGACCTTCATCTTCTGATTCCGCCACTCAATATGCGCCATTCTGAGCTTGTTCCCAAGACGCAAGCCCTCCTTCTCTTGAAGCTTGTGAAGCTCCTCGATGTACTGCCATTTGATCTGCTGACCATCTTCTCTTACTAGTACCTCTGCTGTGGAGTAGATATTCCGAAGAAACTTGAGCATGTGACATGGATCCAAGAGCACATGGATTTTTTGTGTGCTATCCTCGGGATGGAAAAAGTAGGGTCTCATGTCCATGATGTCAAGACTGGCACCAAGCTCCTTGATCATCGCAAAGTTTTGGGAGGGTCCATCGCTGGTCAATGAAACCACCCTAACTCCGATCGCATGAAGTCTAACGAGACTCTCTCGGATGATGTTTGCTCTCTCTGCACCGGTCATGCTGTTGGTGAGAAAGTAAGCAACAGGGATCTTCCAAGACTCGTTGATGGCAACTACCATGAGGACCAATGCTTGTGTTGCCACAACATTCTCCATCTCCCCGGCACCGATGTCAACATAGCCGTGCACTTGGTCACCTCCAAACTCAGTTTGCTTATGAATGTACATTTCATCCATCATCAACGCGCATACTGTGTCTTTCCCTGCTTTCTTCTGCTCAACAACATGGCTTCTTAGAGCTGTGAATGAAGCAACAGTGAATCCAGGATCTGCAGGAGATGCTACTGTACCAGTTCCTGATGGTTTGAGGATGCGGCAAAGCTAAGTGCAATTTCTCCCTGACGTAATCATAAGCCTTGGCAGAGTAAAAGTGCAGTGTTGTGCCAAATTGCTTCATGCTTTCAGAAAACACTGACTTTTTCTTCATCTGTAATCTGACGAAGATCTCTCTAGGAACATCTTCCAAGGCTACCAAGGAGAGAGGCACAGTCTGTTGAAATAAGAAGTTTCTTCTGAAGCACAGTTAGTGTGCTCTTCAGAGAAGAAACTCTTGCCTTCAGTCTCCTTGTCTGCTGGGCTTTCAACCTCAGTTTCTTGCGAGCTGCACCTAGCTGTTGTTGTGCAGCAGAGGCCTTTCTTTTTAGCGTTCTAGGAGACATGTACTGGTGATCACCGAGAGAGGCGTAAGAGTGGTCTGTTGCCTGCCTGTCATTGCCACACACATTTGCTGTCAGAGCAATGACATCCTGAATGCCATCCTGAACAGCAAAATCCTGTTCAGATGTGTCTTCCATCATGACATTGCTCTGATCGGCAGCAAAACAACTGTCTACCCCTTCATCGCTACTTACACCTTCCACTATGCCACTGCTATTTTCAACACAAGCAATACTTACCTCCTCGTAAGCACTTATCCAGTCTCCTTCTGGCTGTCCTTCTGCGGAGAACGAGAAAATGGTAGGCACAGCGATGTCCTTCAGACAGGTCCTTCCCTGATATATATATATATATATATATAAAAACATGGCACAATTGCAGAGCAAATTCTTGTAATTTAGTAGTGTGTACAGTTCCGTAGAAGAACCATTTCTTGTATTTTCGTGTTTTCAGTGAACCAGTGACAGCTCATACTGTAACAATCCACATCCTATTGAGGTAGTTTTTATAAAGCAGTTAGCCCACTCTTGCATACGTTTGTTCAGTATATGAAGAGTTTGGTTCCAAAACGATATATCCTCCATTTTAAAGAATTTTCATAAAACTAGTTGTAAAATTTTGTTTCCCAAGTAATTTCATTTGAATTGTAATTAGGTATTGTTATTTGATGTATCTTTACTCAATTAAAACAACAGAACTGCATACCTGAAATACACAATTAAATAACATGCCTTTTTAATGTTTTCTTAAATGGAGATATAGCGTTTTGGAACCAAAGTCATCATATGTTAACCGTGTCTGTAATAGACAACTATTGAATCCAAATGGTTGCTCTTTGACAAATGTCAACGTACCAGGGAATCAGTGCTGACGAGAATTGTTGTTAGGAGCCCTGAATAGGGAGAGGTCCATGGGGCCACGGTGGCGCGGGGGGACGAGCTCTTCCGCATCTGCCAGGCCCTTTACAAGCAGCATGGGGTCGGCGGGACCCCAGCGCAGATCTACAACTGCGACGAGACGGGCTTTGGAGACAAGGGCCACTCCAGGCAGCCTGTCCTGTGCCGTAAAGGCCAGAGGCACGTGTACTCGCAGCAGGTGACTACCAGGGACCATGTCACCGTCCACTGCTGCGCGAACGCCGCTGAGGAGAGCGTGCCCCCGTTTATCATCTTTCAGGGGTGCCTCCCCAGCACGGCCTACAGCCTGGAGGGGCCCACCAACGCACTCTACGGCGTGAGGCTATATGGACAGTGACCTGTTCGTGAAGTGGCTGGGGCACTTTGTGAAGTACGCCCGGCAGGAGCAGCCCCTCCTCCTCTTCATGGACCAACACAAGACCCATGTTGGGGAGGGGGTGGTCGACTTCTGTCGGGCCAACAGAATCGAGGTGGTGTGCCTGCCAGCACACACCACCCATGTGCTCCAGCCACTGGACGTGTACGGTTCCCTGAAGGCGGCGTTCTCCCTCTCTCTCTTTCGCTTTTGTTCCATTTCCATTTGCAAAATGTCTTTTTGCTGTTCAAACGTTAACGTAGTAAGACGCAGAAGCATCTGATTTTTGACCTGTTGTCTGATCCGAAGCCGGATCCATATTGTTATGCTATGTAGGCTACTTTTTTTGCAATGCACGGACCTAAAACCGGGAAACGGACAAATATTGTACACGTGTGAATTTGTTTTTGCGGGGGTGCGGTGGGTGGGTGTACGTACCATAGCGCTCTCTCTCTCTCTCACACACACACACACACACACACACACACAGTACCTTTCTTAGCCACAGTTAATTTTAGTGGTGATATGTGTTATGGACATTGTTATGCACATTATTGACTGCAGTTTATTCTCATCAATGTCAGTCCATGAATGCATATTGTTGTAGCATCAGTTGTTAACTAATACTGTAGGCCTAGAAGTTGCATTTGAAAATGTTACTGTTGTAGGCTTTTTGTTTTTTATTTCAGCCACACTGTTTTAAAGTGGTTAGGACCATTATTTCACACCAATTTTGAATAAGCCATACTAGAGTTCTCAGCGGGTCGGGTCGGCCCGACAAACCCGACGGGACCCGCAGGTTCGGGTCGAAAATATAAGCAATGACTCGGGCGGGTCGGACCTCGGGCTTAATCTTTTCTGCTCAGTGAAAACAAAAAAGCTGCTGTTCACCGTAAAGAAAGTCTGCTGCTGCGTGCAATGTGCATCATGAGGGGCAGGGGCAGACCTGCCGCTGTGTGCACGCCTTTAGCCTGGAGAAGAAGATGGAGTTGGTGAAAAGTAGGCTAAACTTGCCACAGGTGAATTCACAGTCGCTACTACAGGAGTGGGAAAATCAGAGGTCTGGAAAGTGTTTGGAGTGGTGCTGGATTCTGATGGAAATTCTACAGGTTATGTGCAATGCTCAAAATGCAAGGTGCTGATGAAATATGTGACCCTGCAAGGCGAAACCAGTCGCTTGTATATGTATATCGAGGGTATTGCAAAAAGTAGGCTATCGCTAAGATAACCGCATCCAAAGTTGGCATGGTTCTTCCGTCACGATACGCCAGAAGAGGAGAAAATCACTGTTTTAAGTAGGCTAAATTGTCACGCTATGTGTTGAATCTTCACCTAAATAAAGTCAGAGTTTAACAGTCGAAACGTAGCCTATGTTTTACGTCGGGCCGGGTTCGGGCAGATAATTCATGTTGATGTGTCGGGTTAGATCGGGTCGGGCTTTAAAAGCCACGGGCCGGGTCGGGTCGGGTTGTAATTTTCAGGCCCGTTGAGAACTCTAAGCCATACTGCAATACCGATTTTATGGTTGCACCATGCACATGTTCGCCGATTATGTGGCCCTCAGTAACCTATAAATTCAATGATGTGGCCCTCTATGAAAATGAGTTTGACACCCCTGCTCTAAAATATCTGTCCTGGCCTGGATGCACCGGATTGTGGTCAAACGACAGAAGCGCGGAGAACCCTTCTTTGTCTACCAAAAAGTGTTACTTTGTGCCCCGCGCTCCCCCACTGCTTGTGAAAGAAGGGGGTGGGGGAGGGGGGCTTAACGTGAAAAGGCTTAATGTCCCAAAACGGCAACAAGTCATAATGGTAGGCTACAGGAAGTGGGGGGAGGGTATGGGAAGAAAAGAGCCGTCTTCGCTGTGCTATTCAGAAAGCATCTTTTATTGTCTTTCCAGGCGCACACAGCTCGTTATAGCCTATCAAGTGCCTTAACAGATAGGCTCTGCTCTTGGGTTTGGCCTCACAGCGAACTCAACCCTCTTGTTGCTTGCAGTTTGTTAAATTAAGCGATGCAGATTACATTATTTATTTCTGATTAATTGCGTCTTTTGATGTCTTTTGCAACATCTGCTTGTTAGGCTGGGCTACTGTCAATGTCCTGTACAGGTAAATGTTCAACAATTGCTGGTGTAGGCCTACAGGCTATAATCAATTAGGGACTGTTCAGGGGCTACCGGAGGAGTTTTGGAAGCGTTAGTCAAAAAGACCCTCCCTCGCCAGCAAGACATTTTTATATGACCCTCCAAAGTGATTGAGAAAAAACGCATGACCCTACCCAGTCCCAACAATTTAGGCTATTGATGCCTTCTGTAGGCTACTGGGTCAATTTGGGAGCTTGCATGCTACGACTCCTTCCTTGAAATGCCTTGAAAAGGCTGTCGTTTGCACAATTTCACAAATAATCACCGGGACCGAAACAAACCTGTAAACTTTTCCCGGGTTTATCGCATATTTTAACTTTTTCCTCGCTGTCTTAGGAGGAGCTGCAGGGCCGTCGCAAGGGGGTGCGAGGCCCTGTGCGAACTTGACAGATGCATGAACTTACGTGCATGAAATCATGCGATAGCTTACTTTACACATAGCCAATGCTACCGTCAGTGCATTTTAATAGTAGCCTAGTCTAATAAGCTACACCAGCTTGTCTTTAAGAGGGGAAATTGTATAGCCTATATAACATTAGCTGAGTCACATATTTGGCCATTTGGTGTTTATCATAGGCTACATCACGAAACCAAATAGTGTAACAAAGGCGAACACTTTAACAGGGGAAATTAATTGGGCATGAATCATTGTGCTGAACGGTATTTGTCAACTAGAGTGCATTTCCGGAGGAACTGCAAAAGTGTGCTTGCTCTGGCGCGGTTGATAAATGTGAGCAAGTAGCGTATTAGGGTGTGTTGAAGTCTGCTTGATCTGAGAATTTCCAAAATACTTCATTTTTAAAGATTGGACAAAAAGGTTAACAGTTTTGTATATAAGAGTCATGTGTGCAATATATACAAGTGCCAATGGCATGGTTTATCTTGGCAAGTTGACAGTCTTTATTTATTGTATCCAATAAGATAACACAAAACTCACCCAGATCCAGAGAAAATGTTGTCATCAGTCCATTTTTAAGTTCCTTAACTAAAGATTTTAATCTCACACAGACAGATACAAATTGTGTTAATACACTAGTTAATACACTACACTAAAGAAATGTGTTAATACCATAAAAATATTACAGAGGTAAACACATTACTTTGCAGAGAAAGACAGACCTGTTCAGTTGAAAGCCCACTCACCACGTCAAGGTACAGGTCACGAGTGGGGTGTTAGCAAGACAATGTGTTAGTAAGATATGACCAAGACATACATAATTGTCAAGGACAGACATAAGAAAAGGAATACAATAATTTACATTTTTACATTGAACATATGTTATCAAGGTATGGGTAATTAGTGGGGTGTTAGTAAGACAAGAGAACAAATTAGTGTTAGTGGGGAAAATGAACATTCCCTTTTAGTGTTTTTGTTTTTTATGTAATTATTGACAAAGACATACATATTTGTCAAGGACAAACATAAAAAAGTCATGCAACAAATAATTTACATTACATATTGAACATATGTAATCAAGGTAGAGGTTATGTTAGTGGGGTGTTAGTAAGAAAAGACAAAAAGTTATGTTAGTGGGGAAAATTAACTTTTCCTTTTTTTAGTGTTTTTGTTTTATATGTTATTATTGACAAAGACATATATATTTGAAACAGGACAAACATAAAAAAGCCATGCAACAAATAATTAACAGGAAAAGGCATGCAGCAATTTACAGTCAGTATAGTGTTATAATTATGAGTAAAAATTGTAAAAAATATAAATTGATGAACACATCACACATGTGACAAGTTAGTCTGGTCATTCACATACATTTTATAAAGTGATTCCTTTTCATTGCTCTGGCTGCTGATGAAGGATATCCATTCATCTGACATTGTGCTTTGTTGCTGTGGCCGCATGAGATCCAATCAGCAACAATTTGTCACTAAATGTCTGGCTGTTTCAAAAGAGACTGTTTTGTTCATTGAGGCTGTTGGTTGTGGAGGAGGTTTGGTCCGTGACTTTGTGATTTGTTGCTGTGGCCGTATGAGATCCAGTCAGCAACGATTTGTCACTGGATGTGTGGCTGTTTCAAGACACTGTTTTGTGGATTGAGGTTGTTGGTTGTGGAGGAGGAGGTTTGGTCCGTGACTTTGTGCTTTGTTGCTGTGGCCGCATGAGATCCAATCAGCAACGATTTGTCACGTTTGTTACTGGATGTGTGGCTGTTTCAAGAGAGATTGTTTTGTTCATTGAGGTTGTTGGTTGTGGAGAAGGCTTGATCCGCGACATTGTGCTTTGTTGCTGTGGCCGCATGAGATCCAGTCAGCAACGATTTGTCACGTTTGTCACTGGATGTGTGACTGTTTCAAGAGACTGTTTTGTGGATTGAGGCTGTTGGTTGTGGAAGAGGAGGCTTGATACATGACTTTGTGCTTTGTTGCTGTGGCCGCATGAGATCCAATCAGCAATGATTTGTCACTGGATGTGTGGCTATTTCAAGACACTGTTTTGTGGATTGAGGTTGTTGGTTGTGGAGGAGGAGGCTTTGTCCGTGACATTGTACTTTGTTGCTGTGGCCGCATGAGATCCAATCAGCAACGATTTGTCACGTTTGTTACTGGATGTGTGGCTGTTTCAAGAGAGATTGTTTTGTTCATTGAGGTTGTTGGTTGTGGAGAAGGCTTGATCCGTGACATTGTGCTTTGTTGCTGTGGCCGCATGAGATCCAGTCAGCAACGATTTGTCACGTTTGTCACTGGATGTGTGACTGTTTCAAGAGACTGTTTTGTGGATTGAGGCTGTTGGTTGTGGAAGAGGAGGCTTGATACATGACTTTGTGCTTTGTTGCTGTGGCCGCATGAGATCCAATCAGCAATGATTTGTCACTGGATGTGTGGCTATTTCAAGACACTGTTTTGTGGATTGAGGCTGTTGGTTGTGGAGGAGGAGGCTTTGTCCGTGACATTGTACTTTGTTGCTGTGGCCGCATGAGATCCAATCAGCAATGATTTGTCACTGGATATGTGGCTGTTTCAAGACATTGTTTTGTGGATTGAGGTTGTTTGTTGTGGAGGAGGAGGATGGTGTGTGTGTTGTGGGCGTAATGAGGTGTGTGGGAGGGGATGATAAAATTGGGAATGATATGGTGTGTGTGTGTGGGGGGGGTGATGAAATGGTGTGCCTGTGTGGTGTTGGTGTGTGTGTGAGGGGTTGGTGTGTGTGTGTGAGGGGTAATGTATGGTGGCTGACAGGTGCAAATGACGTGCAATTTATGACAACAGATGCAAATCAACAAAACATGTGCAAATAGATAAAACACGTGTAAATAGACAAAACATGAACAACTTAAGAAAACATTTTCGTCTTCATTTGACAACATGTGCACATCATTTAGAAAACGCGCTGCAAATTCAGAAAACATTTCAGAAATGAGCTGCCAATTCACAACACGCAATTCAGAAACGTGCTACAAAAAAAATCACCACACAATGGAAGTGTTTCCGGGGGGCACTTAAAAGTGTTGAACATCTCTGAATAGGTGGCAAACTACATACATACAGACAGTAAAGGAGAGGTGTTCATCACTTAAGTGCCTTTAAAATGTTAAGATAAATCCAAATACTTACATTTCAAGACAGATTTCTTTAAACAGGAGCTGTTGTTGTCACACCCATTAGCCACTTTTCAGAGGTGTTCATCACTTTTAAGTGTCCCCCGGTAACACTTCCTTTATGTTGTGAATTTTGTAGGCTGTCTGAATTTGCAGCGCGTTCTCTAAATGATGTGCACGTTTTGTCAAATGAAGATGAAGATGTTTTTTTCAGTTGGTTGTGCTTTATCTATTTGCATGTGTTTTGTTGATTTGCATCTGTTGTCATAAGTTGCACGTTGTTTGCACCTGTCAGCCACCGTAGTAATGGCGTGTGTGGGGGTGATGGGTGTACCTGTGTATGGTGTGGAGAGGGGGTATATTGTGTGTTTGGTTGGGGCATGGTGTGGCTATGTGTGTGTTTTTGGGAGGGTATGGTGTAATGGTAAGTGAGTGTGTGTGTGTAATGGTTTGTGTGTGTTGGTTGAAGGAAGGAGGGGGTAATGCATTTGTCATTTATTAGGGGATTCATGGGATGTGTGAGGGAGGGGAGTGTGCCTGTGTGGGTGAGGTGTTGAGTGTGTGTGTGCGGGTGAGGTGTTGGTGTGTGTGTGGGGGGAGGTAATGGGTGTGTGTGGGGGGGGGTGATGAAATGGTGTGTGTTTGGGGGTGGGGTGATGAAAGATTTTTTAAGGATGTTGGTGTATTGATGAGTGTGTGGAAGTTGGTGTGGGAGAAGGGTGTACTATGTGTGTGGGGAGGGGGTATGTTGTGTGTGTGTGTTTGGGGGGGGGGTGTATGTGTGGAGGAGTAATCGGGTGTGGGGGAGAAGGGTGTGCTGTGTGTGTGGGGAGGGGGTATGTTGTTTGTGTGTTTTTGGGGTGGGGGAGAAGGATGTGCTGTGTGTGGGGGGAGGGGGTATGTTGTGTGTTTGAGTGGGAGGTGGGGTAATGGAGTGTGTATGTGTGTGTATGGTGGGGGGGGGGGCTATGTAAAGGTCTGTGTGTATGGGGGTTAGGTTGGGTACCTGTGTATGGGGGGTGGGGTGTTTGTGTGTGTGGGAGGAGGGTGTATTGTGTGTGGGGGGAGGGGCTGTGTGGAGTAGTAATCGTGTGTGGGGGAGAAGGGTGTGGTGTGAGTGTGTTTTGGTGGTGGGGGGGGGGGTATATGTGTGGAGGAGTAATAGGGTGTGTAGGGGACAAGGGTGTGATGTGTTTGTGGGGAGGGGGTATGATGTGTTTGGGGGGGGGGTGTATGTGTGGAGGAGTAATCGGGTGTGGGGGAGAAGGGTGTGCTGTGTGTGTGGGGAGGGGGTATGTTGTTTGTGTGTTTTTTGGGGTGGGGGAGAGTTGTGTATGTGTGGAGGAGTAATAGGGTGTGTGGGGGAGAAGGATGTGCTGTGTGTGTGGGGAGGGGGTATGTTGTGTGATTGAGTGGGGGGTGGGGCAATGGAGTGTGTATGTGTGTGTATGGTGAGGGGGGGTTATGAAAAGGTCTGTGTGTATGGGAATTAGGTGGTGGGGGTTGTTGTACGAGGGGGTAGGGTGTCGGTCGGTGTGTGGGGTGAGTCATTATGGTGTGGGAGGAGAGTGATGAAATGGTGAATGTGTGTGGGGTGGGGGTGATGAAAGGGGTTTGGGGGGTGGTGTTGTGTGTGTGTGGGGGAGTAGGGTGTACTGTGTGTGTGGGGAGGGGGTATGTTGGGGGTGTGGTATGTGTGGAGGAGTAATAGGGTGTGTGGGTGAGGATGGTGTCTGTTGTGTGTGTGTGGAGGAGAAAAAGGGTGTGTGGGTGTGTTTGTGAGGTAAGGTGTGAGGTAAGAAAGATAAGAGAGAAAAAAGGTGAAATCAGTAATGTTTCCATTCCAGATCAATAGTGAAATTACTCCTTAAATATAGCATACACAGGTCTATGGTAGCTGTAATATGAATGCAGAACTGCTGATGATATGCATTTTTGCGTATGAGAGGTGAATATGAGGTCTAGTTTTGTGTTTTTCTCAGTTGTTGGTCCCTGTACTAGTTGTGTGTATCTTCGACTTGTGAATAAATCATTTATAGGCTTCGTGTTTGATGACATGAGATCTTCGTTGAAATCACCACAGATAATTACATGGTCCTGGTCCATCATTTCAACACCATCCAAAAGATTCTTTAGATTTGATAGGAAATCTGTCATTTTGTAGTTTGGTGGTCTGTATATAGCAGCAACTACAGCCCACACTGGGTCTGTGAGTTTCAGAGCAAGAAACTCCAAGTCAGTGACTCCAACTATATATTGCACTGCTTGGGCACATATGTGAGTTTTTGCATATATTGCAACACCACCACCCTTTTGTCTTGCCAGTTGTGGAAAGGTGCTATATGACACCTGCCTGTTCCTCCTGTACATGTTGTATCCTGGTAGTTGTAGTTCTTCTGGCACAGCTGATCCAAACATATGGGTTTCAGTGAAGCACAAAATGTCTCCCAGACAGATTTCATGATGTTTTTTCATGACGTCAACATGGCAACGTAGTCCTTCGATGTTGTGGTGGATCACAGTAAGACTTCCGTTGGCAGCAGTCTTTGTATGCATCAAAAGTGGCATGATGGTGTCGATGTCTGCTTTTGGCATGCTCTCCAGTGTGTTCAAAACTTCTTCATTGCAGTAAATCATCTTTTCATTAAAGTCAATGATGTGTAGGCCTTGCAAAGATGTGGTTCTGCTGAGAGCTACATAAGCCATGCCAGCTTCAAAAACTCGTTTCAGAGACACAACAGCTGACGTAGAAGTCATTCCTTGTACTTTATGAGCTGTACAAGAATATGCCAGCTTCAAAGGGAACTGAAAACGCACCAGTCCCTTTTTCTTGCTACGTTCTTCCACTCTCTCAATATAAACAGCATTGTCATCATTTCCTGGGGATTGATTGCGTCTCGAGTCCAGCAGTGGGGTTATCCAACTGCAGTCCGATTAAATCAACATGTGGCTTGCCATCTTTGTCCATCTTGCTGATGATTTTTGAGATTTTTCCAAAGGTCCCGTTAACTAAGCCATCCATTGTATCCAAATTCTTTGTAATCACAATACGTGCACCTTCTGACAACAACAATGTATCTGGCATATCTTCTTTGCTTCCTTGACAAGGAGCTGCCTGCTTTATCATATGTCCTGTTCGGTCATCTTTCACATAGTCCTGTGCATCGACACGGATTATGTTGGGATTGAGGACAGCCAGGACCTCATTGTTGTGTTCATCCACCTCCTTGTTAGTTGGAAATATGTGTAGCACATCTGTAGGGCAGTCCTCTTTTTCTGGAAAATGTGCGTGTAGCCAGTAGTGCTCTGTCACATTCCAGTAATGGCTCCTTTTTCTTCTTAATGCGAAGCCTGTTGAGCATTTCAGCAAATGCAGCATCCTCCTTCTGCCTCATAATTTCTGTGAGTGTGATAATTTGGAAGTGGTCTTTCCAAATATCGACTGTGTTGTTTTCAAAAAAATACAGTGCCTTTGACCTTCCAACAGGGGAGAGTTGGAAGAAATCGCCCACACATAAAACAGAAATACCTCCGAAGGGTTTCTTGTTGCCTTTAATCTGCTGAAATCTTTGGTCCACATATGCAAATATGTCTTTTGACACCATTGACACTTCATCGATAACTATAATTTGCAGATGTGACAGAATGATCCTTATCTCATCCAAAGAATTGCCAAGTCCTAGATATGGTGGTTTAAGACTCCTTGGGAGTTTCAATATTGAATGCAATGTGTTTCCAGAGATGTTATATGCTGCAGTTCCTGTGAAAGATGTCAGCAGAACTGTTGGTCTTGATACATCATCTTCTTCATGCATTGTGGGCAATCTTCTCAAATTTTTTGTCGCTTCATTGTAGATGCACTTAATCAAATGAGACTTACCAGTGCCAGCTCCACCAGTAACAAAATAAAAGAACTGGTCAGGTTTTTGTCCATTTACGCATTTTTAAGTCCAGTCTCTTATTTTGTAAAACACAGATGCTTGTGTTTGGTTTAGGTTTTGGTACATTTCTCGCTGCTCCCTGGAGCTTAGTACTGGGCATTCCATGAGAGGTACTGCTGTTCTAGCCACAGAATCTCTGCTGTATTCTGGTACATCGTCTTGCTCATTATTTTCTGTTGGGTCAATTGGTTGGCGTTCTGAAACAGCTTCAATTCGAAGGAGCTCTGTGTTTGGAGCAAAATTGGCCCATGCGTCCTCAATGGGTCCGTTTTCTGCAAAGTCCTCAATGGCACGTTCTATGGCATCATTTTCTTTTTCATACCGTAACCGGTTTTCTTCCACAATTTTGAAAACAGGTGTCACCAAGTCTGTACCCGTGAGCTTGACACATGCACTGTTGTAGAAACATTGGTAAGTATGAAATGGCGGAATTTTGAGTTAACATTCAGTCCTGTATGGGAGGAAAATCTTCAGTAAAGTTCCATAGTTTTTCTCAGGATGTTTTTGTTCTGAAAAGCGTGCGTACCTGATAACTGCAGGTTTGCCTTTTGTTCTCTTCTGAATATGTCCCATATTGTCTTGAAGTGGTATGACATGTTTGCCATTTCTCTGTCTGCCATAGACAAGTCTGTACGTAGATGCAAAGTCAGCCATGCACATACTTTCAAATTCAGCTGTTGCAGGCCTAGCTTTATACTTTTCAGATAATCCGGTCATCCATACATTGTCTGAATCAGGATCTCTTGTATCGATGTTTCATTGGTAGGCTCATCTTCAATGCATTGTCATCTGTTGGAATGAAAATAACATTGCGCGAGCAAGACTTGAGTTTCAAGCTGCAGACACGAGTGACAGCTTCTTGAACACTGACCTCTCGGTTTTTTGAATACGCTTGCATGATCTGTTTCATTTGCTCCATGTCAGAGGCATTTTGATGGCTTGAATCCTGCACAATGGATTTGAGGTATTCACTCATCTCATGCTCAGCTTTGGTAATGTAGGACAGCATGTACATGATGCAGCTGTAGGGATTCAGGATATACTGGATGTCCATGTTGGCATTCCATGCTCTAAGCCAGGGGTATTCAATTAATCTTCAGCGAGGTCCAGTTACGGAAAATTCCCTCAAGCAAAGGTCCAGAGCATCATAATGTTTAACGTGCGTGTTTAGGCTATGTATATGTATGTATGTATAATATTAGGATGGATGGATGGAGCCTATAGCAACTATAGTTGTAGATAGATAGATAGATAGATAGATACTTTATTGATCCCCAAGGGGAAATTCAAGAAATAGAAGATTGTAGGCCTAGGCCTAATGTTTAATGTGAAATAAAATAAGTAGCCTAAAAGAGAACATTCGAAATGAGGAGAAATAAGGCAAGATAAGAGTAGCCTAATTGGGGAACTGAGTAGCCTTGGCTATTTTTAAGATCTTCGGGTCAACATAAAAAAAAACTAAAAATAAAATTTGAGCTGAGACAAGGATGAACTTAAAATAAAATTTGAGCTGAGACAAGGATGGATATTCCACACCCATTAATCAGCAAGTTTAATTTAATATTTTTAGTTTTTTTTTATGTTGACCCGAACTTAAAATAAAATTTGAGCTGAGACAAGGATGGATATTCCACACCCATTAATCAGCAAGTTTAATTTAATTTTTTTAGTTTTTTTTTTTTATGTTATGACCCGAAATTCTGGAAACCCAGGAATATCACGTTGTTGGGCAGTGAATGCATGTAGGCTTAACTAGATTGTGGTGGATCAATCATATTGCCTTCTTAAATCGTAGAATATTCTGTGGTCTCACTTCACTGTTGAATGGACCTAGCCTACCCTATGCTTGTTCAAAATATATGCTTTGTCTAGTAGAGGTGCTTCAAATTGGCGCTTAAAATCGCCTGTCTTAGAATAGAAGAGGTCCAGGGCAATTCCGCGCAAAACTGTCACATCCATATTTAGTTGGCGTTACAGGACGTGACAGTTTTGCGCGGTGTTTCCCCCGTATCGTTATATAAAGCTCTGTTCTCGCTGGCTTTCTCCTCTTTGAGCAATCGATGATTTGAAAATAACTTACTTAGCCTATCGTTAACTTAGATATCCATCTGATTGTTGGAATGACTCTCCTCGCTCGTTTCAGGCTATCAGTCTCTTCCCCATAGGCTACTTTACTCACTGACTCGACTTTATCAGAATTCACAAATTTGTAGCAGCAAGCGAAATGATGGTTCCTGAAGTAGGCTAAATGCTGTTATCCTAACCAACGAAACATTTAGCGCAGCTTTGAAATCTTACGTGAAAATCTAAATTAGGCTATTATGGTCTGGGTCCGGATAGGATCACGTCACGGTCCGGACTCGGACCGCGGTCCGCCATTTGGTGATGGCTGCTCTAAGCAAATGTGGATTATAGCCATTAACCCAGCAGTCTTTGGGATCACGCCTCATCATCACAGCACTATTTTCTGTCATTGACTCTATGTAACAGGAGAATTCTTCATAGGTCATGTTGCACTGTGCAAGGATGTCTTCTGTAGTTCTGAATGAAGCTGCTGGATCATGCAACAAATCCCAAACAGATTTTCAGCTTGGTTTTTGCTTGCTGTTTTTGGTTTGGTTCATCTGGTCTAGGTGGACAGGGTCTTGTTATAAGAGTAGAATTCACTGGAGGCTTGGGAAATCCAAAGCGGCAATGCTTCTTTCCTTTTTGCATGATTTGGTGTGGTTTCTGCTGTGAGATTGCACTTCCTTCACAATTTTGTGTAGTTCAGGATCCACTGTTTCATCAGGCAGTTGACATGATATGTATTTATCGATAAATTCACAAATTGTTTCGTCAGGAGCATCATCAAACTTTGGTGCGTCTTTAATCCAAAACAGACAATGGATGTGAGCTGATCCCCTTGCTTGAAATTCCACTCTGTAAAACATGTCCTCCACTTCACCAATGGGTTGAGCAGGTGACAAAATCAGATCTCTCATCAGGGCCTTCACCCTCTTTTCAAACATTCTGATGACAGTCACAGGGTTACTTCGCAAGATGTCGCATTTAGTTGTCCAATCCAAGTCAGAAGTGGTTACAGTTTCTCCTTGTTGCTTCTTGATGGCTTCAATTATTTCTGGCCACCTCATCTCAGCAGCACTGAAAGTGCAAAAGAATGTTGGCAGTCCCAATTGTCTCAAACATGCAAAGAGGTTCTTCATTGTTTTTTCCCAAAATGCAGGAGTTCCTCTTAATGGCTGCATGAATCTTGTGGCTTCTCCATGTCGAATAAGTTTCTGCACTTCATTCTGATCTTTCAGCAAAGATGTAGTTATTCTTCGTCCATCTTTGGTAAACACTTTGCCTTTGCGTAGCTGTATTGACATGCTTGACATGGCAAGATGCATCTCAGTGACAAATTGGGCAGAGAAAATGTAATTCGTGTCCATTGAAAGACGATTGTCAGCGCTGAACAGCCTTGCATTGAAATATCTGCTTGGGGAAATCTTTGCCGGGCGGTCAGGTTTATCCAATGTGTTCCTGCCTGAGCAGAATTGCACTGGAAATGCCATAGACTCCAATTTGGGTGTCTTGAAAAAGTTGAGTGGTCGATTGCCTTCTGCAGGTGCAATTGAGTAAATATTGTCTCCAAATGATAACAATTCTTGACCAACATCAGCTGGCTGAAGACATGAATCAAAAGCCATCGCGTGTTGTTGTGCCACACCTTCATCCTGTTCAACAGGTTGTTCATCAGCCTGTTCATCAGCCTGACATTCATCATCTGGACACTGCTCTTCATTTTGATTGCTAGCATCCTGTTGTGCAACACCCTCCTCCTGTTCAATAGGTTGTTCATCAGCCTCAGATCCACCCTCTAGACATTGTTCTTCATTTTCATTGTTAGAATCTTCATCATTATTCTCTGTAGGTGCAAATTCTGTTGTTTCAAGGTAGTCATCCTCTGCATCCTCCCGCAAAGAGATTTCCCTATATTCTGAATGGATATCCTTTAGCTTTAGTAAGGCAGTTTGAACTTTTATCATGTCCAGATTCTGAAACTGAAAATGACCTTTGTAACGTAGACGCCTCTTCAACTTCACCCTCAGAATTTGGGATTCAGATGGTGGTCTGGGTAAAGATTGAACTGTCTCTTCAACTTCACTAGGAACACACACTACTGCTCCATGCACACGTTGTTGTCCCTTTGGAAGCGAGATGATCTTTGCAAAAGGTATGAACTTGGCAATGACATGTCTTTCAAGTACATTTAGTCCTTGTAACTCATCTGGTGTGGGGTCAAGTTCAAGATTATTTGCTACTGCTATAGATGGCAGACGACCAGACTTTAGGTTTTCATGGCAGCTATGACAAATCCACTCTTTTCTTTCAGGTAACATACACTGTCCTTGATCTGTGCAGCTGTCTTCACAATGATGTATATAACTTCCAGTTAAGCACATGGATGTAAGCTCAGGGTCTTTAGAATAGGTTGAGGACTGACATTGTCTTACCTGTTTAGCAAATAAACATCTGTGACATACAGTACAAATATATGTAGGTCCTTGTCGCACATTCAACTCAAACAATGATTGAGCTTTTCTCATTAGTGGATTAGACACATTTTCCATCCTGACCTGTCCAATATTAGATCCCACAATCCTTCTGTATTTGTCCTTGATACGGTTGCTACACCTTATGGTGTGTAGAGCTTTGAGGTCTCTGGTTTGTCTCAATTTAAAGTGTCGTCCGTGTACCATGCAGTGTAGAGAGCGAAATGTAGGATCTTGGCTTTGATGTGTCTTAAAGATTGCTTTCACAGCTCTATTTTGTCTCATGCTAAAAGCAGGGTTATTCCTGTATTGATCTCTGATGCGTTGTTTCTGCTTCTGTTGAAAAGCAGGGTTATTCCTGTATTGATCTCTGATGCATTGTTGCGTTTTGAACCGGAAGGATGGGTTTTTGTTGTATTTTTCTCTGGAGTGCTGGTTTTCTTTTAGATGTATATCAGGATTCATCCGATATTTTGTCTTATATATTGTCTTGTTTGTGTCAGTTTTATGCAGTTTTTTCTCCATCTCTCTTGTTTTTTCTTTTTGTGTTTTTTGGCAGGTCTGTAAGTTCTGTAGTCTTTTCAGTTTCCTAGCAGTCCTTCTGAAGTTTGCATACTGACAAAAGTTGTTTCACCATCCTGTTCAGTCTCGGTTTCATTTATCTCCATTGTTTGATCTTCAGTTGTCACCAATTGAAAACATATAGGTAAAAGTTCATACTGTTGAAGTGGATGGAGCTCAAATGAACCGTAAAACAGCTGTAACAGTCTGTTTGTGTCAGGTCAGTGACACTGTGGAAAGAAACCATGACAGCCTTTCCGTTTTTCTCGTGATTTGTGCCATTTGCATTGCGTGCAAGTGGATCAAAAAATCAATATTGACCATGGCTGTCTTGGAAAATACTAATGCAAGCAGTGCCAACGATTAGCAAAGCATTTGAATACAAATGTCCAAGGCTTTCAAGTCTGACTGAAAGATTCAAGAAGTTGTCCAAGCCTTCTGGTGCGTCTTGAAGCAGATATCCGCTCTCTGGGGTGGCCTTAATTACATTGTAATGTTTTTGATCAATCACTAATCTATTTGGTATCTCATCAAAACTTAGATACATATTAACAAACATGTTGTTGGCTTCCAAATTATGCCTTATTTGGCAGTACAATTCATCTCCTTTTATCAAAACATGATTTAATTTTTCTTCATCCATCTCCTGTGTCTCATGAAGGTGGGCTAGAAACATTAGTGAATTTGCCACGCATTGCTTATTTCTGCTGACTTCTGAAAATCTGTGATCTGATTGGGAGTAAGAGGCTCTAACTGAAATCTCATTTGCATGTCTAAATGATGTATGGGCAGTAAGTGAGGTTTTCAATTCACATTGTTTCTTTTTTGCCCGAGATCTTTTGGTACGATTAGGCATTTTGGTGTTGGGTAATTCTTCCTGTCTGTTGCGTGATGTGATTTAAATGGGAAAAATATGCAAACTGTAATGTTTTACTAATTGTAAATTGATAGAATTAACTTGTATTCTGACTGTAAATTGCAATCTTTTAAACATATTTGGCCTATAATGTTAGTGATGTGTAAATACTTAGAAAATGTAGGGAGAATAGCAATAATGTAACCATGTCAATTTGGTAAATTGCCTAATGAAATAAACAGTAGCCTAATGAAATAAACAGTAGCCTAATGAAATAAACAATGAAAGTTGAGGAAAATAGCTATAATAAACAACAATGTCTATTCAATCAATAATATGATAACAATAACAATAACATGGCAAGACTGCATTAAAGAGAATATAAATAATAAACAACAATGTCAATCAACTGCCTAATGAAAATAAACAATGCTATAGAAACCATTACAAGTTACATTATAAGTGCTTAATGAACTAAGTACATGTTGAACAGATACGCCTTCAGACTTCTCTTGAAAGATCTAAAACTATCATAGGAACTGAGAATACTGGGCAAGTCATTCCAGCAACACAGAATCAATGAGGAATAGTTTTGAATTTGACCTAGTGTTGAGTGATCGACACAATAGATGCTCATCATAAGACTGCAGTGGGCATTTGGAGATGTACATCTTAATCACTGAATTAAATTAACAGGGACCACACAGAGAATGACTGATTAATGATGACTGAAGAATGTAACACTGATTAATTGCATTTCATAGTGCCATTTGACCCAGTGCAGTTTGGCTATTGTGACTGAAGCACTGGACTGAAGTAAGCAGATGGGAAAGCACTGCTTTGAATGAAACAGTTACCCTAGGCCTATATGTTTTAAAAAGAATGCCCAGATCAATATTGTTGACAGGACCACCAATCTACTATTTCTGCAGTAAGGCATTTCAATTGCTTACCATAGGAGTTTGTCAAGTCTGAAGTAGTACCTGAATGCCAAATTTGTTTAAGATATGTTCAAAATGGATACATGTGATATGTGATTCATTTAGATTAACTAGTCCCAGAGTATAGTGCTGTAAGTGCTAGGCTGGTTTAGCTGTTGACTGAAGTAAATTGAGCTAGGTAAAACCATTTCTTTGGAAGTTTTTCCATAACAATAGTACATGATGACCTTGAGAATTGGAGATTTTTCTGAGAATAATTGCTGGATTTCACCTTTAATGTGTAAATACAAATTGGCATCACATACAATGTTGAAGTAACAAAATGTGTTTATTATTTATAAAAACACAACATAAAAGGTTTAATAAAACAGTCACAGAAAAGTGAACTTAATTGTTAAATGAAAATATATTTAAATTATATTGAAAATGAAAAGAATATCATAAAAAAATAAATTAGTCAAGATAAAAAAAAAACAATTAGTCTGTTTGGATCTTGGTCCACCATATCAACACGTTCTAAGATTTTTTAAAGAAAAAAGCACACGTCAGTTAAGTGGACTATATAGAAGGTAAGAATAGAATCAAAGGAGGTGTAGTCTATATTATATAAATAATACATGAGTAATGTCAATGATGCACTGAACCTATCAATTGTTATGTTTTCATATGAAATAAGTCATTTTACTTAAGTCATTTTAATAAAGTAGGCTTACCCTCCTCAAGAAAGGCAGCAGCTGCTTCCTGCGCCTCCTTATATACATTTATGTCATGTTGCATGGCTTCCATTTTTTTCCCATTGTTATCAAGCTGTTGCCTTAAATAATTTATGTTTTGTTTGAGGCCAGCTATTTGTTTTCTTTTCTTGCCTAATTCAGATAGCAGATGGGTGCCCAGGCTTGTCAGTTCCTGGGCAATCTCTTCACGTGGCACTGCTGGGTCTTGGCATCGGTACTGTTGAAAGGTGGAGGCAGCCTAACATTAAAATCTACATAGCCATAATTGTAAAAAACATTTAAATTTTACATTTTTACATGATTAAATATTACTTACCACAAGCAGTTGCATTCTGTCCTTTAATTGATCTCCCTGTTCATCCCCCACTTTGGGAATTTTTGATGGAGAAGTATATTTCGCCATAATCTATGTGAAATTGAAGTTTAAATATATAATTAGTAGCTTATTCGGTTTCAAATGTATGAATAGTTAGCTTATGTAAGTAGCCTTATTGTCAAGAGAAAGTAGTATGGCATAGCCTACATTTGTGTTAATATGTTAGGCTATATATGTATATAAATATGAATGTATAATATATATATATATTCTGCGTTTATCTCTTTAAAAATTGTAGTAGTTTAAACAAGGTGTTTTGGATTTTGTGCATTATATACATTTGGGAAATCTGAGTAGGCCTACTTACTTCTGCTGCTCGTTCCTGGAATGGTCAGTGAAACGTTCATGAAACGACAGGAGGAAATTACGTAGTTCCATGGTTGATTGTGAATTTCCGATGCTGGGTGACAATTATTAAATTAGTTGCATGTTGTTTATATTATTACACTGTCCTATTGTGCTTTCAAAATAAACATATTTTTAAAATGGCAAGAAATGGTCATTCTGAAGAAACCACCAATCATGCATTTTTTTTTTTTAACTCTAGAGCATAATTGCTCTTTCTACTTCCTTTTTCGCTGAGACGTCGTTCTGTGCGGAGCTGTGCTGAATTTAGACTACCAAGGTAAGTTCGATGAATAATCATGGTTTTGTATTGGACTTGTGTCTACTAAAATGTTGGATAATAATCCCACATAGTGGTTATTGTAATGTTATTGTACTCATATAGTGAAAAGTAAGTAGTTGTGTTTTAGTTTTTAGATAGAAGTATCCATTAGAAGCTAGCCAGTGTTCCGTTGAGTGTTCTACCCTCGAACACCACAGTACATCAATTATCAATGTGCACATGATATTAATGTTATTGTAAGTTTAATTTCATTGTGTGCATAAGGTTAGCAAAGTTGATTGAATGTAATGACAACGCTTATGTTAATGGTAAACTAAAATTAAGGTAACATTCCTTAGGTTTGCTAACGTCGGTTAACTCTTAACACATTGTAATGCTGGAAGCCTACTTGACATACCATGCTAATCTTGCAGTTTTAAGAAGTCAGTTTGAATATATTCAACAAGGAAAATACCATTTGCATCAATATTTTTTTATTTATTTTTTTATTTTCAGATTATGCATCAACAAGGAGTGCAAGGTAAGAAAATAAAATGACTTGGCAACTCATGACGTTCTCATGTGCAGCGATCTTGCATTTTAATGAATGTACCTAGTGCTATGCTTGTAACGAACGCGTAGCCTATACCAAAAGTGAAATTAGTACTAACAACAGTCATATTTCAATATGTTAAGGTATAGAATTAGTTATCTATACTGAACTAAGGAATCTGAAGTAGTTTATATCGAATATGAAGTTGAATTTACTTTACTCTTTTAAATGTGTGTCATGTAATTTACCATGGAAGGAAATGTTTTGTCTGTTGATGAATTATGATTGACAGGTTAGGCTACATGAAACTACTTTGCATTTACTTTATATGTGATAATTAAGTTTTTTGATATGACTTAAGGTAATGATATGATATACTAATCTTAATTTGTCTTTTGTTAGATCTACCAACTGTGTGAATCTTCGGTAGTAGCTACATTCGCCGTGGGGAGGAGAGAGCAAGGAGAACCTTTGGCAGCAACCTGGGTGCCAATGCCCAGGTAGAGTGGTTTGGCTGGGGTGGATTGAGGTGGCACTCTGTTGTCCCCCGCTTCAATAATTTGGTGAGAAGAAAACCTCCCCCGGATGTCCTGCTTCTTCACTGTGGTGGGAATGATTTGGGTAACATTCGTAGCGTGGATCTTGTCACAGTGATGAAGCAGGACTTGCAGAATCTTCACCAGCATTTCCCAAACATGATGATTATATATTCGGCCATCACCCAGAGACGCTGCTGGGGTTCTGCACGCCCGAGGGGAATGGACCATTCTCGTAGATGGGTGAACAGTGAGATGGCTACTTTTGTTTTGGGAATACAGGGGGCTATGGTTCATCATCATGATATACGCTTTAACAGGCCTGAGCTGTTTCTTAGGGATCAGGTTCATTTGTCCCCTTTGGGCAATGACATTTTTTTTAACTAACTTAGCTGAGTGTCTGAGAGCCTTATTCCCTTAAGGGTGATATGGGATTAATGCTTCACACTAGTCTATTGGCTATTTCAGTTGAGGATTGTTAAAGTGTATGTTGTGTTTGATGTTCATTTGGGTATCGTCATCAAGGACCAGTGACTCAGCAATGCTTTGTGATCACCTGTGTAATGGATATAATGATGGTAAGTATCTTGAAAGTCCAATTTGGTAGGGTAAGCAAAAATAAGAACACAAAAAAACTAACATTTCTTGCAACCTTAAGTAAATATGTCATCATGAGTCCTCCCTAGGCATGTTCACATACCACCGAAAATAACACCTTTTCTCAGAGGCCTTTGGCCTCTGACCCACTTTTCCTTTGTATGTCAAGCAACACTAGGTATTCTGAATGGTGGTATATAAATGTAAGCTATTATTGTTATTACTATGGTTATGTTGTTGTACTTAATATTCATAAGCGTTGGAAACGTTTTTTTTTTTTACCAGATGTACTTTATAGATGTCCCGTCATTCAGAATAAATACCCACCCACCAGACAATCAGAAAAGATTATTTTCTCCGGATGATAAATATTTACATGTGTTTGTTATTTCTGTTTTTGTTTGCTTATTATAGTGTCATATCATCTCTACAGACAGTAAGGATATTGTAAAGGATGGAGTATTCCCATTTCTGCTCTCCAACCTTTTCAGCCAATGCTGTTATCATGGTACACATTTTAAACAACTTTTACATTTTGAATGTCCTTGTTTTGGTCTGTACAGATGCTGTGTGATTGTTTAGTTTATGACTGCTATTATTGTTTGTGTGTTTGTTTACTATAGTGTCACATTGTATCCAGTTGGCGAGTGAAAATACTGTGACGGATGAAGTTTGCAAGTTTCTACCTGAGCATTTCAGTCAGTGCTGTTGTCATGGTACAAACTTGAATCATATCTAAATTAAACACAGTGAATTTTGGATTTATCTGTTGTTCTCTCCACCTGTGCTGACAAAATCTGATTATTGTGGATGTATATTTTCCCTTTATCTTTATTTGTTTGTGTATTCGTTACAGAGTCCCATTATATGGCGTTGTCTACCTGCCTGTGCAACCAGTGAAAACATTGTGGAGGATGCAACCTAAAGCATATTCTCTTAAAGTATCTGGTGATAGGTCTGCACTGCTGATGTTACTGGCTGCTCTGGTTCTGGCTGCTTTCATGGCGGCATATGGCCTGCTTCGCACAGTGCTCATTCATCACAATAACTAACAACACAGCGAGCCCCTGCCTTCGACCCTGGATTCTCCTTGGGTAACATCTATCAAGCCGCTGATAATGCCACATCAACACCCTGGCCCACAACGCTTGATGTAGGGCCACCGCATCTGACAACACATTTCGACTCTTCACAACCATGACCCAGCTAGAGTGATGAACTGGAGTAATATTTTTCAGTCAGTTAGATTGAACTAATTGGACTAATTTAAAATGGATTTTTCTTTTGTATTATTTTATTTTTTATGTACTTTTAATTATTTGATAATTGTGTGTTGTCTGCCTTGTATGTTTTGGTGTCATATGTACGCTGACCATTATGCTGCACCGTCCAACTTTGATGTCAAATAAAACTTTTTTTCCCTTGGATATGACACCAAAGTATGGTGATCATATTAATTGTACCACTAATGGTGATGGGTGTCTACATACTGTTTGTGTAATATTGTCTTTATTGTTTTTATAGTGTTTTATTTAAAAAAATAAATATTTGTTAACTCAGTGTCTTGCTATACTTAGTTATGGTTGTCTCATCTTAACCTGTTGTCTATTTATTGTGTTATTGTATTTTATGTATTTTAATTATTGTATGTCCTGTGCATTGAGACCAAAGCAAATTCTTTATATGTGAAAATTCAGATTCTACGGATGCTGATTTACTGTTCTACAGTTGTTTTGATAATACAAACCTCTCAACTTTAATGTCAAATACAACATTTTTCCCTTGGATATGACACCATAGTATGGTGATCATATTAATTGACCTTTCAACTTTGATATCAAACATTTTTCCCTTGGATAGTACATTGATGATCCAAATTGTACCTCTAAAGGTGATGGTTGTCTACTGTACATATTGTTTGTGTAATATTGTCTTTATTGTTTTTATAGCTGCATTGTCCAACATCTTTTGTCTTATGTGTCATTTATGTTGTTGCCATGGCACTGCGAATAGCTGCCTCTGCATCTTTGAGCTCTTTGTTTGGTTTTTGTTTATTTGTTAATTCAGTGTCTTGTTATAGTTACAGTAGTTATGGTTGTCTGTCTCGTCTTAACATGTTGTCTATTTATTGTGTTATTGTATTTTATGTATTTTAATTATTGTATGTCTTGTGCATTGAGACCAAAGCAAATTCTGAAAATTCTGATTCTATGGATGCTGATTCTACAGTTGTTTTAATAATACAAACCTTTCAACTTTAATGTCAAATGCAATTTTTTTCCCTTGGATATGACACTGTAGTATGGTGATCATATTGATTTCATATGGTGCACATGCTATGTATTGTACTGCAAAGCCTTTTTAGCCATGTTCCTATGTCCCACATGTTTACGTAATTGTACACTCTTAAATTTCGAATTTTATTGATATTAACATTCCAGAACGGAATTGTGTCGTCGTTTCTTTTTTATTTTGCTCTTCTTTCTTTGATACATAATTGGTCTGAAGCTGTGGTCCTGGAACCAGATTACTGAAACATTATCTTAATAAAAGTCAACCATTTAAATCAGAGAGATTCTTATGTCTAAGTGTAATTGTACTTGCATGGCATTTACATATACTGGAAAGAGTTTTAAAAATATTTGTGAACTATGTCAATGAAAAATAAGGGTTTGAGAAATTAGCAAGTATCTGACTTGTTGATTCATCATTAATATTGCAGAATCTTCACTTTTCTGGTGGGAACACAATACGGGGTACAAAATGCTGTGAAGTACCAGGTAAAAACAATGTAAAATAATTGTACAATCTAGAATTACAGTAGGCCTATGCATGATAAATTTGGGATCTGCTCTGTGACGTCAGTCATTACGGATATAGGCTATAGCATTTCTAAAGGCATATTCACACCAAGAACGATAACTAAATAGATATCGTTCTCGTTAATATCAATGACGACGTTCACACATAAACTAGAACGATAACGACATGTAGAACAATATAGCTGTATGCAACGATTGGCTACATGTATGTGCACAGGTCTTTTCCAAAAAGAAAACATTACCGCGATAACTTGATTGCTGCTGTCAAAATGGTTGTCATCACCAAAATAGAAATGCATTTTTACAGCCTACCGTCGTATGTTCTCTTATTGTACTTAAACGGAAAACGTTATCAGTTTCACTATTAACTTACTCTAGCATACAATCGCAACAACATGGATAATGCTGTTTGGCTTTGTGTAACTTTATATGATGTAGGCCTACTAGAGTTACACATCCCACTGCCACTAGTGTCTCTCCCCACGGTGAATGTAGCTTGTTGGTTCACTATGTTCACTGTATCGTCATCAAGGACCAGTGACTCAGCAATGCTTTGTGATCACCTGTGTAATGGATATAATGATGGTAAGTATCTTGAAAGTCCAATTTGGTAGGGTAAGCAAAAATAAGAACACAAAAAAACTAACATTTCTTGCAACCTTAAGTAAATATGTCATCATGAGTCCTCCCTAGGCATGTTCACATACCACCGAAAATAACACCTTTTCTCAGACTAGCAGTTCTGTGAAATGTAATACAACAGTGCTACCTTCTGTCTAAATACATTAACATTTCCAATAATTTCCCATGATAAATTACATAATATTTGCACCTTCCTTACTTGTTAAGCTCACACTTTAGTTTAGCATTTAGTGAAATGTAATACAACGTTGCCACCTAGCGTTCAAATGTAGGCTATTTAACATTAACGTGACATTTCCTAAATTCTTTCGTCAACTCCATGCTTTTAGGAAAACAATCTTTTTATCATAGTTCCCTCTTCAATGAGCGATTACCAGCTCGTTTTTGTAACAGAGATAGCTGTTTATTGTCCCTAGGTTTACAGAAACACCTATTCATATTAATATAGGAAATCAAGTTAACGCTGCCGACCACTGTTTGTCTATTACATGGCCCAGAATGCCTTGCATGTCTTTACAACAAAACAACCCAGTAAAACTTAATTTCCCGTAAACATATGAATTTGCATACTTGTAACATTTTTAATAATACTCTCCCATCATGATATTTAACAATAAGGAAAAATTTAATTTGAATACCGTCAATGTGAAAACAACTCTATGTAAGCCATATATAGCTACTGTTCTCCTTGCTATTTCAGTTCGTAAGTCCATACTATCCCATGGCAGAGCAAGGATTTCATGATTGGGCAAGGTTGCCCCGAGACATTGTGGCTGCCCAGAGACATTGTGCATACTTGGAAGGCATTGTGATAGAAGTGCAACTGCAAAGGCGAAAGGTGATAGTTAGTTACCAAATACCTGTGGGTGGTATGCCGAATGCTGGAAACTTTTGGAATATTTCTTTTTTTTTTTTTAGCTTATGCACCCTCACATTGGAGTCCCGAGTTCATATACAAAATTTGGTATCGATATGTGACAGTGTTCCTGAGATATGGACGACTTCCTGTTTCGGAGCTTCGCCGCCGATTTCGTTTGGCTGTGACGGGCAAACGCTTTTGAAAATCAAAAATCCTTTCTGTAACTTTTGTAAAGCTTGGTCCAAGGATCATGTACTTCAAGTTTCGTGAAGTTCAGACCAAATTTGTGACCTGTGAAACTTTAGTTTCGCTTTCTATTTAATCCAATATGGCGGAAGAATGACAAGGGTCAGTGACATCCTTTTCAATTTCCACACTACACCGGTTCCGGCCGGACGTTCTAGAGTTGGACCGGTGGCGATATCTCAAGGTCTAGGAGCAGGAGCTGACGAAAAATTGGGCTTACAGGAATAAGAAAACTTAAGAAGAACAATAAGTGTGCTGCTTTCAGCAAGCACACTTAATAAAACTTAAGAAGAACAATAAGTGTGCTGCTTTGCAGCAAGCACACTTAATGAGCAGAAACACACACGACATTCAAACTGTTGATAAGATGTGCACTATGGAAACTGGTCTGTAGGCTAACATTGGACAAATAAATTACACTGACTCGCCATATCTTGCTTTGCCTCAAACTCAGCAATGAAATCATAGGCCAGTTTGCAGGTAGCATAACGTCTTGTTCAATTGATAGAAGGGAGAGCCCAGTCTCTCCTGTGACATTGAGGTGCGCAAATAGTTTTTAATAGCCTGTTCAACTTCGAAAAGCTTCGTTCACCCGATGCCAGTCACTGAACGCAATTTCAAATTTCGGGAAGCTTCGTTAAATCTTTTTAAGTTTTAAGTGCAGTAGGCCCTATCTGCCCCCTTTGGAATTATATCTCGAGCCTATTATAGGCTAAGGTCCAGTGCGTTATGTCCTGGGATTCAGACGTGCTCAAAAAGAAAAGAAAAAACACTTTTTTTTATAGACGGTTATGAGGAGCAATATGAGTCGTGTCATTCAGACTCAACCCTCTTGTTGATTTGATATATTTTTCGTTGTCGTTTGAACGTCGGCAAGCAGGCATGTTGCGATTGCAATTTAAGTGAAATTTCTACAGTAGGCCTACAACATGCAACATGCTTGTTAGGCTGGGCTACTGTCAATGTACTTGTACAGGTAAATGTTCAACAATTGCTGGTGTACAGGCTATAATCAATTAGCTAAATCATTTGTCTAGCTGTTTAAAAAAAAATCGTGCTACATTCAAACGCAAAAGGTGCTTTGATATCTTTTTCGTTTGAACGTCGGCAAGCAGGGGTTGCAATGAATGAGGATAATTGGTTTTATCTGCGGATTTATTTTTTGTATTATTTTGAATATGACTAGCTCCAGTCTCAACAGCACGTCTACTTTTTCCACACGCATCTAACACACATATCCCCTCTCGCTTTCTCTCTCCATCCCTGCGCACGATGCTTTTTTAAAGGAGCTGCACCATCTTACAACAATTGCATCTACATTTTCATATTAGAATGTTTTGTCAAGTGTAAGCTTAAACTACCGTGATAAATTTAAGTTCCCGTGCCCCCGCTGAAAGTCTCATGCGCTTATCGTTACACTATCAAATCTATAAGTAACCGTGACAAATAGGGTATAAGATATATAAACTCACGCTATTGTATTATCATATATGTTTGGTAATGGCTCAGCTTTCTCTGATTGTTCTACTGACTTGGAAACTGCATCATGGAAGCAGTAAGTCAAGTCGCATCAAAAATAGTAGTGTCAGAACTCCAAAGTGACACCTTGTGGTTGTTTGTGTCAACTGCAGTTTGTGCCATTTCTGCTGAGAAAATGGGGTGCGTGATTCCTGAAGGAACGCGTCCAAACTTAACTGGGACCCACTGTAGACTGAACTGCTCTGTCCCAGTAAAATCTCAAGTACAGGTTGAACTAAATTGCTCGCGGACGTGGAGTACTTGTCACACAGATATAATATAATAACATTGGACTTAGATTAAATGTAATCATTTGCATCCTGTACACAGCTCAGCACCCCCATTACAATCTGGTCACCCTACTGAAAGTTACAGTTTCATGTTATTATGAACATTGATGTAATAGCATAAGTACGACTTGAGTGTAACCTGTTTCATTTGTTATTGTGTCTAGATATCACTGGAAGCTGAAAGGGCCAACCTGAAAGCTTTCTCCTGCAGTTGTGCAGCTGGTAAAGGATTCTGCAACCACATAGTTGCCATCCTGTACCAGACTGCACATTATTCACAACTAGGTCTGCAGCCTGTTCCACCCCCTCTGGCCTGCACAAGTGGCTTGCAAAGATGGCACAGACCAAGAACACAGGTGGGTTTGTGTTAAACATATCATTATGACTTTAAGAACCGATGCGTATCTATATATAAATTATAAAAACACCCCCAGTACTGACTACAGACTGTAACTGCTTTTTGTCTTTTAGGGAATCCATCCTGAACCTGTTAGTGAGCTGGTGGTACAAAAGCCTAAAACAGTGGGCAAGACCGGTCTGAGGTCCACACTGTACAAGGCATATACAGGTGATTCATTACTTAACTGTTTGATTGTTGCTTTGTGAGAGTAAATTAAGTTTTTTTTTTTAATGTTATGTTTTTTATGTTTAAGTTTTAAATGACTAACATCATTATTAATTCCAGACCATTTCCATTTGGTGTCCCCCGTTGGTGGAACGATCTGCCAAGTGCCACCAGAGCAGGGGATGTCCCTCTCTATCTTGACGACACTCTTGACGACACTCTTGACGACGCGTCACTTCCAAGGATACCTCCTCTCCTATCACTTTTTTTGACCACCTGACACGCATGACGCACACTTACCACATGCTCTTCCCTCTTTTTCCTCCTTCCCCTCCACCTCTTCCCTCCTCTACCACTTTTCATTCTACCACACTTTCACTTGTACTTATAATGTAGACACTCCATTCTCCAGTACTAGTATTGACAGATACAATTAATGAAATATAAATGTAATTGTAGTTAAGCATTCATTTGCATTAACTTTTTTGTGTGTGTGACCAATAATCTTGTGTATCTCTTTGCTCTTTTGCCTAGGACCACTGCCAGATCCATATATGATGGCATCTGGAGGCAAATTAGGCCAGGTACAGCCCCAGCCTTTCATGGCTGTTGTTTTGGATGGGCTTTCTGAAATGGAGCTGACATCATCTAGATTTGGGTCTGTCCCTCGTGGATCCCCCCGTCCTATCACTGTCCACCCAAGAAGTCCAGTGACCTCATCATACACCACATGGCTCCATAATTTCCATCCCTTCCGCTGATGCAGCACACCTTGCATTGCAGCTTGCATTTCGTCCCGACCCTACATCAACAAATGCATCTTGAGTCTCTACAAGTGTCACCAGAGCTGTCCAGCAAGATAGAGGAAGAAACCCAGCAGCAGTCCAAATGTCCTGCATGGACACAACTACGACGACCAAGGCTGACTGCCAGTCGTTTTCAGAATGCTTGCAGTAGTAGGGCGGGTAGTGCTGAGCAGGAGTCTGCAGCTGTTCACATGATCAGAGGCTCTACAATCTAAACAGCTGCAATGAAGCGTGGTCTGCTGATGGAGCCTGAAGTGCTGGCAAACTATGCTGAATTCAGGCAATGTAATGTGTTACCAGCAGGTTTCGTCATTCACCCTGACGCACCACATCTCGGGGCCAGTCCAGACGGTCGGGTGTATGACTGGACAGTCGCCTCCTTTTGGCCTGGTTGAGGTGAAGAGCAGCACAAAAGATTATCCTTGTCAGGTTGCTCATCTCAAGGTGCAGGAAGGCCATGCCAGTCTGAGGCGTACACACAAGTACTACTGGCAGGTTCAGGGCCAACTGGCTATTACAGGACTGGCATGGTGTGACTTTGTTACCGATACCCAATCAGATTTAACTGTAGAAAGAATTTGGCGTGATGATTCATTCATAGCGGGAATGAAACAAAAATTAGATGTATATTACTATGGCACATACATGAATGCATACCTTGAATTCCACTAATCTTTTTCCACTAATCAGTTTTGCCTTCTGTCCTGTTTTATTGTAAATGTTTGTTATTGATTGAATCAGTTGTTATTAATCAGTTCATTAGATTAGATTCAACTTTATTGTCATTGTGCAGAGTACAAGCACAAAGACAGTGAAATGCAGTCTGCGTCTAACCAGAAGAGCAAAAAAGTGCAATGTATATACAAAGTATAGACAGGACAAGAAATATAGTGCAGTGTAGAGAGTAGTATACAGTTGGTTCACAGAAGGTGGTTTAGTATGTTACAAATACAAAAAAAAAAATAAAGGATGCATCATTTTGAACAAAATTGTTTTAATTGTTCATCTAATGTTTTAGTGAAATCAGTCACAACAGAAAAATATTAAGAATATAACAATTACATTTTGATGTTTAAGAATATGAGGAAACACTAAATTATTTATACATTATTTATATACAAAACAATTCATTCACTCTTCAAAACTAAAAGGTCCTTGATAATTTGCTAGAACACAGCAGTTAAGCCAGATCTGATTCACACTGCCAATCAGTGTGAGTGGCACGGGAGAGTCCCAGATGTGAAAGGACTTTTACCCTACCGATCACTCTCTCCACTATAATTCTGAGGCAGGCAATGGCTTGGGTTTGTTCCGTTTCCTCCTTGCTGAATTGAGCTGCACACTTAAAAGGTGGAATGATGAGCTTAGCTCCAACGTCAGCAAGGAGGTCTTGAATGAGGAACCCTTTGTCTGCCATGATGTCGTCTCCTGACTCCAGCAAGGGAAGGACTCCACTGATCCTGGTGATCTCCTTCTGAGATGCACCCAGTGTACAGGGGTGAGACAAATGTCACCAAACCATTGGGAGCAACTCCAACCAGCCCTTTCAATGTTGTCCTGTTTTTGTAGTTTGAATGTTTCTGACTGTAAGGTGAGGGATGAGGCTGTCTCCAGGGCAATTTCTGTGCAGTCCAGTATTACTCTGACATTGGGATAATACCTCTGGAATTTAAGGGGCATAGTGGACTTAACCTTTTCCCTGGTTATCCAGATGGGAAGTGAGCCTAGCATCATAAAAAGATAATTTGCCTAGGTGATGGTAACCCTGCTGACCCTGGCAATGCTCACATTAAACATGTCAGCAATGAGCTGCTCCTTCATGCCAACAGCAATCCGCATGGAGTACATCAAAAACTCATCGATTAATGGCATGCTGGGCTGGGATCTTCGCAGCCTTCCTCCCCTACCCTCTTTGCTTTGGTCCAGTACACAAGTCTAAGGGCAGATGGTGCAATGGACTCCCAAAAAATAGTAAAAACTAGAGATGTCCGATAATATCGGCCCACCGATATTATCGGCCCGATATTAGCATAAAAATGTAATATCTGTTAATATCGTTATCGGATTTTTTTTGCCTTAAAACCGATAAAATAATGCTTGCGTTCCTGAAGCGTTTACCGGCGCACAGATGATGACCTCATCAAGCTGCGTCTTGAAGCATACAAACAAGCGTGGATGGCTGCAGTAACAAACTTGCTCGCTCTGTTTCAACATTATGTCTGTGGTTTGGAATTGGCCATGGCCGTCGTAGCCCCTTGAGTTGGCCGTGACACCCCTTTGAAAATCAGAGGTTTACAGGCCACGGTGGCCTTGGTGCCCCCTTCTTTAAATATTCTGCTTAGCGTCCTACTAATAGCGATATATATTTAGCCTATGGCCAAATTACGCAGTGGAGAAAGTGACAGCGCAAGAAAGTGCGTCCAAATTAACCCATTCTTCTCAGTTGAACTACTCGCGAAGTAGCCTACTCATCACACAGACATCACAATTATCACATGAAAGAGCTTTTTCTTAGCTTTTAAACGATGTTAGCCGCTAATTGCTGTGGTGAACGGTTCGCTAGAAAAGTAAATAATATCATTCAATCATAAATTCTACTGAAGGTTTTGCGTCCATCTCCCTACCCATTAATCTCGGTGGAATACTTCAGAACCCTTCGTTTAACATATGACAAACCATATATCAGAATAAACAGCAGACCTTACCGAACAGAAAGGTGTAAATCAGTCCCCTGTACAGTTAGCCGTTCCAGACTAATCCCGTTTTGAATTTGCAGTAAATTTCAACATACATGGATGTCTCCAAATTTGGGATTTAAGTTTTACACTGTGTTTAAATTGTTCCACATTATTTCATAACGGGCCAAATACAAAACAAATATTACAAATGTCGCCTAGATATCGGTAAATCAGAGGACAGCTGACTGTAAGAGTTTGTGAAAGTAGCCTTAATGATCACAAAATGCTAAGCATGCATCTAGGCTATTTGAGTTTCTTAAAGCTGAGCTGTGCTTAAATTGTTCAATACATGATTTCATAACAGGCCAAATATAAAATAAATGTTAAATATAGCCTAGATATCTGAAAATATTAGATGATAAGAGGATTTACAGTTATATGTTATATGTCATGTTTTATGTTTTTGTATACAGTGATGCAGGTCTACTGCAGTGAATACAACTTTGATCATTTTTATAGCCTACTACTGTATAGTTAACTTTGGCCTTGGTGCCCTGACATGTGGCCTTTGTGCCCCCCACCAAATATGCCCAACTGAAGGCCAAGTGGCCTTGCCCCTAAAATGGTGAAATTCCAAGCCTGATTGTGGGTATGGCCCGTTATGTACTTCACCTCAAGCCTGAAGTATTTTTTGTAGCTCAAACAAATGTTTTCAAAATTGTGCAGTATAGTTGCTTGCCACAGTGTAATTGACTCATATTTGTGCATTCATTCAATTAAGGTGATTGAGTTTTAGTTAAAGAAACAGTTCATGAAGCATCCTACAAATGCAGGCTCATTTAACACAGAAAAAGGGTAGCCTGTCATACACTATGCCTGTTATTTTAGTTGGCTTTACATTCTGCTATGTTGCACATAGTTGTTCAGGTACAATGTTTTATCATTTGTGAAGAAGTCAAATTTTCCCTATTTGTTGTGGGCATTGTCAAGATTATCTCAGGGAGAGTGTAATCCAAACTGTTGTTTGAGACAATTAAAAAATAAAAAATAAACATGGCACTTTTTCCCTAAATTAAGTTGAAGTATTTTTCTTATTTTGCACAGACAATGTTAACATTTGGAAAGCCTTGTTGCATTCAAGAATGCATCCAGTGGGGCATCACAATAACATTAAGCATGTTGTGTTAATTCCACAACAGGAGATATGTGATGTTACCTAAATTAGTTTTGAGGAAAAATAACCCACATATCGACATCGGTATCGGCTGATATCGGAATCGAAATTTGAGAGTTGGACAATATCGGCATATCGGATATCGGCAAAAAAGCCAATATCGGACATCCCTAGTAAAAACCCTCTCGGATGGAAATTTGGTGTCAGATGAACAGTATCGGCTGAAGAGAGTAGGGGGTGGTAGGTCAGTCTTTTGCAACCTGGCTTCTAAGTCATGGATGTAATCTAAAGCCTTATCCAGAGCACCTGCAAAGATAAAGAAATTATCAACACAACAGAGTAATCACGTGTCATGTAAAATTGAAATGTCGCACGAGCATCTTGCTACAGTAACGTTAACGCCGCGTGAGCATCTTGCTACAGTAGCCTAACGTTAACGTTACATTTGTCAACAGTGACGTGTTGCCAGAACACCAACCGTATGGACCCCAGAGCGATAGCACAAAACCAATACATCTTACAAGGCGAAAACGCAGAAAGGCTAGATTCAGCGCTAGCTATCAAGGTAATCTCTCTGATCTAGAAAATATGATTAGACAAATTAGGAAAGAAACTGACCAGGAATTGAATCGTAATGTTAAACCAATGACCTTGCAACCTACTCTTGAATTAAGTTCACCTGAAAGCGTGGAAGTGAATGAATGTGTTGAAGCAGATGTTGAACAATGTGCAGGATTACTAAACCAGATCACCCTGACCTCAGAAATACTTGATGATTATTGAATATGAATAAAAGAATGGAAAATCAACCATAACTGCAAACAATGACCTCATAATAAATAATAAAGTGCGATGAATGAAATGTATCATTACAAGTATTTTAGTAGCCTGACCTTGTAAAGTCTAGGGAATTATGCATAGAATTGTATGTCTCAAACTGTGAAATGGATAAAGTGCCTTAAACTGTTTAAATGAATGTATTCAGATTGCATTGTGTGAAGAGTTAATGCCATAAGTGTTTGTAACCTGTAAGAATGTAACTGAACTCTCTTGATGACTGTAAAAGTGTATGTTGCTAAATGTAATGTGTCACATGGTTATAATTGCCATTGAATGTAAACTGTTTGTGTAACCTGTGGAAACTATCTGTAAACCTGAATGTAATGTATCATCTCCGAAATTTAACCCGGAGAAGTATGTTAATGCGTGTCATCTTAAATTGTTGGTTAAGATCAGTGACTTCTAGAATGTATTAGCTATTGTGAGAATATTCCCAGCTAACGTGAGAATTTTCCCAGCTATATTCCCAGCTAACGTGAGAATATTCCCAGCCCTTGTGGGAACTTCTAGAAGGTTCTAAACTGTCGTGGGAAAATAGGATTGATTTGTCTCAGGAATGTGTGGGGGAGGACAAGTCCACCTAGTATAAATAGGGGCCGAACTAGACGATCGGGGCTGCTTCTTCTTTTTTCCTTCCTTCAACTCGCTGGGTTTTTGCTTTATGATGTCGCGTGCGGTTGTCAGAATTCGTCCTCCGAAATTTGTTGAGAAGCAAAGTGTTGGACGTCGTGCCAGGCTGAGTCGCGGACCGAAACTCCGTGGAACCTGTTGCAGATATCAGACCTGCTACTCCGACAGAGAGTGACTGCAGAAGACAATCAGCTGACTTTTTCCCTTTTTTGAGGACTTACTTTTTTTCCGTATATTCTCTTTTTCTCCATTTGTGGATTTACTATTTTTATTGTAATCTCTTCTCCATTTGTGGATTTACTATTTTCCTATTTTGTGGATTTACTCTTTTTATATTTTCTACGACATTGTAACCTGCAAGTGGATATTACGCCGCATTTTGTAACATCACCAAAGTGCTGAAAAGTAAAGAACTCATTTAACCTTGGCATCTAATTCTTCAAGCAGTATTTTTGTCTTTTCTTGGTTTTCCTACGAATTCCAGCAGGAGGGTAAGATAACGTGTCTCTTCTGTGGTTATTCATCTTTTCTAAGACTTAGGTCAGCGTGACTTTATACTGAAGGACGGTAAGAAGGTCTCCACTCTTTAAAAACCTAAGCAAGAAGTAGCCTATAACCTGTGTCTCTAGATAAATTCTAGGGTCAAACATCTTCGCACGTTAGCCAACTGTTCGAGACCTAGGCGTAGTCGCTTCTTATTTCATAAACATCTCAATAAATCCACCACGGAAGCCTGATCAACTTCCAAGGGGGATATTTAAAAATAGGAACTTTAGGTTATCTGCGCCGTAGAGGGAAGACGTGCGACTTCACTCGACAGTAGGTCCCTGCTATCTACAATAACCTCAAGGGAGGTATCGTAGGTTTTAACTGCTTAGGCCTGGGGTTACGTCTGAGAAACGGCTGACGTTGACTAGGTTCTGGGGGTTACCTGCAGGGGGCAACACAACAGACTATGTTACAGTTACAGATGTAGGCTAACGTTAGTTGAATTTCATGATATAGACATATGTTAGAACTGCATTTATCCATTAACGATACACATAGTTGACTAGCCTTAGCCTACTAAACACATTATGAACAATCTTACCTGCAGGTGGGTGTGTCACGTAGTCGTGATCCATCCTTACTGCTTTAGCCACCATGTCACTATCTTTACAGCATAGTTGGATAGACTGACGTTTGAAAGTTCTGTCATATACTGACTCCCTTCTCAAAGGAACAGTAAAATTGTTCCAAGGGAATAGACTTGGGACAACATCACTCTTTAGGCGACGAACGACGCAGCCACCAATGTTATCATCCGTAGCGAAGTGCCGGCTGCAGACATAAGTGCTCTTTTTGTCATAAACTTGTTCCCTTCCTCTCTTCGGATCGCCTGTATCCATTTGGGTTTCAGGTTTGGATTCACAGGAAAAGAATGAAATGAAAGGTAGGGCCGTTTTTGGGTGGAAGACGAACAGCCTGGAACACAACAGAAATTGCGACTCGTCGACTCTGCCATTTTCCGTATCTGCCGCTAACCCACTACGATAACAGGAAGTTCTACTACGCTACAATGACATATTTCCGTTCGAAAAATGCGGAAGTGCGTAAAAGGTCTATTGAGCTACCTAGGGCCGCAACCACATAATATTTTGTAGCATCGTCCGTTATCCTTCTGATCGCGAATTGAGCCTCTGCCTGAGCAAACCACACTGCCGCATGTCCTTCCCAAAACTAGGTTAAAGCCCCCCTGTGTAAGAAATTCTCCCATCTAGTGGTTAGGAGTTATATAGCAACCAACCTATCAAGTGCTGCCTCGTTTAGAACTACGGGAGCCGTCAAAGCTGACACCAGTTCTAGACTCCTAGCACGTCGAAGCATAAACTTCTCTCTGAAAGCGTAACTCTCGCCAAAATGCATCCTAGGGTGTTTTTGTGAATGTACACGAGTCAAACTTTAAAGGGCAACTTTAACTTTTAAAAAGAACTCTCATTTTAAATCACAAAAATCATAAATCTTTTTTTTTGTTTGTTTTTTTTAAAGGTTTTTTTTACATTTCGAAAATGTACCTCCATTGCTGCCTTTGCATGGCACACGTCACAGTACCATGTACCCTCTGGTACCATGCCGACGTTGACGCACTCGGCGTGGTACCAGAGGGTACAGGAGTCACACTGAAGAAAAAGTTGTTACCCTCCCTGCCCGCAGAAGGCACACCTCACAGCCTCCTGGAGCTCCCCATCTGCCTCCTGGGCCTCCCTGGCAGCCCGGGCCGATGCCTATAACGCCTCCCTTTGCTGCCGAGCTTCCTCCTTCTGCTGTTTTGCGGCCTCCCTCACAGCCACTGTGCAGCCTGCTGCTGCTGCCGGACGACGCGCTGGTTTGCCCGATCCTGCCGGGCCTGTTCTTTTCTGGCTTCCTCTGCCCTCTTCTCTGCAAGTAATGCAGCGTGAGTGTCGCTGGTTATCACTCTCGCGGGCAAAGGCATCCTTCTTCCCCGCCCCCGGGACGGCCGGTCGAATTGTGGCGGCATGAGGATTTCGGAGGATTTACGGTGGTGGACAGGGGTTCGGGGTCGGGTACGGCATTGGCAGCGGTGTTGATGTGGCTGGTGGAGGCAGTGGGGGTATCCTTGCCGGTGCTGGGATGTGGACGAGTCATCGTCTCTGTCCTCCGAGTCGATGTTGTCATCCTCTGGGCGGGCGGTAAGGCCTTTTTGACGAGCTGCAACACAAAAAAAAACAGATACTATGAGTGGAGTGTTTATACAAATGAAAATACAAATCATTTAACTTTTCATGATGGTTGTATTAGTAATATTATTTTTGTCAACTCACCTTGGACTTTTCCACTGCCTTCCTGTCCAGCGGGTTACAGGCCTGCTCCAACGCGACCTTCAGCACCGGCGTGAAGTTTTTCTTCCCGATGATGAGGTTGCCTCTTACCAGCGCCAGATGTCTCGGAAGATCTGAGAATGCCGCCTTGAGAGGGCCGTACACCGACACATCCAGCGGCTGGAGCACATGGGTGGCAGGCACGCCACCTCGATCTGGTTCGCCCGACAGAAGTCGACCACTCTTGTCCCAACATGAGTGTCATGTTGGTCCATGAAGAGGAGGAGTGGTCGCTCCTGCCGGGCATATTTCACGAAGTGCTCAAGCCACTTCAAAAACAGCTCACTGTCCATGTACCCCGTATCCGACACACCATAGAGCGCGTTGGTGGGCCCCTCCAAGCCGTAGGCTGTGCTGGGGAGGCACTTTGCAAAGATGACAAACAGAGGTATGGCCTCCCCAGCAGCGTTTACGCAGCAGTGCAGCGTGACGTGTTCCCTGGTTGTCACCTGCTGCGCATACACGGTCTTCTGGCCTTTCCGACACGCTTTCTGGAGGAGCCCTTGTTGCCGAATCCAGTCTCATCGCAGTTGTAGATGAGCTCAGGGGTCCCGCGGAATCCGAACCCATCGTACAGGGCCTGGCAGATGTGGAAGAGCTCGTCCACCCGTGCCACCGTAGCCCCGTGAATCCTCTCGGTCTCGATGTAGTTTGGTCTGGCGAGCTCTGATGCAGCTCCACCACATCTTGCTCAGGAACGGATTCGTCCGTCCTGACGCCTTGCATATCTCGAAGGCAAGCACTAACGCCACCAACTTGCGTGTGCTGCCATCCAGAATATGTAGCTGATCAGGGCCTCCTCCTCATTGGGCAGCAATGCCCAGTTGGGGTGGGCATACTTCCCCTTCCTCCAGTCTTGCAGGGTGGTGTGGGGCACGCCGTATTCAGCCGCCACCTTACGGAGGCTCTCTCCCTCCTCCAGGGCCAGCCATAGGTCCTCCTCCGTGTAATTCTTGTCACGGGGCATTTTCTATAAAAAGAACATACAGTGTAACAAACATTTGTTATTTTATTACTATTATTACATTATATTAAATATATTATGAAAAACAAATATAAGTATGTAGTTTATTTCCTTTCACTGATTAGTGCACAAAGCAGCATGATAGACGCAAATGTCAAAGCTGCCTTTTGAAGAGAGTAATGGCACTCCCTGGTGGCACTTTTATTTATTCACAGCCTAGAAAACTTGGTCTAACACAGGGGTCGGCAACCTTTTCTTTCCAAAGGGCCATTTTTTGATGATAAATACAACATTAAATCAGTCTGGGGCCACAAAGATATCAGAGACATTTAAACACAGATAGTCACTGCACTTTACTAACCTACCATTCTATGCTATTATCGTCATGGCTATACTGTATTTCCATTAATTGTTATCATGAAAATATAGATATAGCCTATTAGTCCATATACTTCAAGTAAAGCTTGACAATTAAATTATATAAAAATATTTTATTCATTTTCATATTTAGAAAAAAGCTGGAGCCACTATAGAGGAGCCAAAGGGCCGTAGGTTGCAGACCCCTGGTCTAACAGTTAATGTAGGCCTACTGAAACAGAATAGTTTAAACTGAAAATATATACTTCTGTGTAATAAGTATTGAATATATGGCTATCAAACGACGCTAGTTCAGTCTCTCGTTTCTTCTCGCGACGTATTCTGAAGGACATTATTACACCGTTACAAAAGTAAAAAAAAAACGTCCTTTAATTTTCACTGTAACATTCTAAACACAAAGGAAAAAGTGAATTCAACATGTCTACTTGACTTTTCATCTGTTTGCACTAACACATTTTGCCATAAGTCGTCGCTATAGTTGTTTAAACTCTTCCCCACTTTATTTGAGGACAAACGCCAAACCTGCCCCAGTGGCCATTTTGAGAAATGTTCAATGTAGAAAGGGTATGTTGCCATACTTACTTCTCTAGCGCAGTCGTTTTCCGTCGACAGTCTTCCAAACGAAGTGCAGCAGAAAGAGGACAACTCAGGGTTCCCACAGGTATTTAAGTTTTTTATTGATCCGGAAATGATTCATTGCATTCGCTGAAAAAGGTGAGCTGTACGCAACTGTGTTGATCACGTGAATATCAAAGACTGCTCAGAGACTGCTGTACGTAACACCGATACAAATTCCTACTGGTCGGGGTTCGAACCGGCAACCCTCTGGTTACAAGTCCGAAGCGCTAACGAGTAGGCCACGGCTGCCCCACACAACACAACAGATAAAGCGCAGGCTGTGACTACAACAATACCATTCAGGTGTACTGGCTGGCTGTGAATTATGTACAACGTGGTGCCCCTACAGTAGGCCTATTAACTTTTTTTTAATTCTTTAATTTTTAAACTATTCTTTGATTATTGCCCTTCTATGCTTTTATTAGCTATTCCTGTTTGCTTGTGTTTATGTAAAGCACACTGAATGACCTCTGTGTATGAAATGGACTATATAAATAAACTTCACTTGACTAGGTGTAACGACTTCAATTACATCATTGCCCCACTCATCAAGCCCAATTACATTTCAACGTTCAGCATCGCCCACTTACTGATCACTTATGGACTGCACCTGTATTGTTTACATGCACCTGTATTCACTAGATTGTCAGCACCTGTATTGTTTACCTGCACCTGTATCCACTTATTTTCAGTTGTATTTGAACCCCCTTAGTTTGGGTTGCACATTGCAAAGTCTACTGGTTGCTACACTGAGACAGACTGCTCTGGTGTTGTTTGTGACTTTTGTTACATGTCTTTGTGAAGCCAGTTTTGAGAATAAAACTTTTAAGTTGCCTCGCACTTGCCATCCTTGGATTGTGACACTAGGTATTAGAAATTTCTACATAGTTTTGCTCTTTCATGTTATGTCATGTTATGTCATGTCATGTAATGTCATGAAAGTTTAACAATAACATGTAATTCCTAAGCTTAATTAGAGAGAACCGGGATGAATGAAACACTTTGTAATTAAACGTCATCTACAAAGACATCGTACCATACTGAAAGCTAATATTTTGTCACTAGCATTTCAGCTCTGAACAAAACTGTTCAGGAGTTATTCTGGTCCGAACTGCTCTGGTTCGCGCATAGTTGCTCCACAACGGAGAAAGTCCAGACCGAACCTCCCGACCTCAAATGTTGTGGGTGAGGCTAAGTTCGGTTGGCTTCCAGGCTCTGCTATGTCCAGGCTAATTAATGTTAAGCACAAATGTTGTTAAATTTAAGAAATGTAACACTCAAATACATCACAAATGCAAAACTGTGATGTAAGCGTACAAAACAAACTCTGTGGAGAATTGTTTCAGTGGATACATTGAATTTGCAGTGTTTTGCTAGCTTACATTTTGTAAAATGTGTGAGATATGTTACCCCCTTCCTGCCTCAGCTCCAGGCGTAACGTTAGTTGAATCTTTATGCTCCAAGACCGAAGTCAGCACTCCACTTCAAGCGGCCATTCATCCTTTTCAGGCAATCGCTTATTTCTTTTCGAAATCAGCTTTTCCTGCAGAGGAAACTACAGACATATTGGTGGAGGCTGTGAGACTTATGGCTAGGATTGGTCTTACAGTCAATTATAGGATGGGTTTCAAGCATTAGGAGTAAGTACTCGCAGTTGCTCACCTCAGACCATTCTACCTCCTGCCCTCAGCCATATTCCCACCAGAAAATTTAACTCTGCAGTCTAAACCATTGCACCATCAATCAATCAATTATCTAACAAAATGCACATCCTCTATAGAAATACCGGTATCCACAAATACATTCCATACCATAAGACAACTATTTTCCTCATAAGGCAATCATATTACATTATTCCCTGACAAAGTCAAGTCAAAGTCTGCTTTATTGTCAATTTCTTCACATGTCAAGACATACAAAGAGATCGAAATTACGTTTCCTACTATCCCACGGTGGAGACAAGACATATTTTACCAATTAGGTCCACAGACAAACATAACATTCAAGTAAACACGCTCTGGAAATTCACAATTTCGTCGCCTTTTAAAAAAAAAAAAAAAACATAGTCCAGTCCATACAACTTCATTTCAATTTCAAAAGAAACGGCGAAAGAAAGCGAAGAAAATTCGAAAGAAAATTTCCAATTTAAACGGCGACGAAATTGTGAATTTCCAGAGCGTGTTACAACACACCCAGCAATAAGACTCCTACAGCAAAGATGGCAACATTTCCGGAAAGGTACTGGCTTGATGAAATTCATTCTGGACTCTCTATTCGACCACATAAAGACCTCTGGATACTTCGGTTTGGCTTTAGGGACACTCTACTCACTACCACGTAAGTGTTATGTTGTTTGGAACTGTAGAAGAGGTATAAAAATAGCGTTTTGTAGCGGCGAAATTGAAATGCCCTGCTCACTTCCAGGCTACGAGTTGTGTGACTGAAAACGGTACAATCGAACTTTCTCAAAACACATCCGAATGACATGATTTTGATGTCAACTCAACGTATGTACCCCCAATCATCCGTAAATCGATCTAAAGTGCATTTTACTCCGGATAATTCCTTTAACTTTTTTACAACAATTCAGCAAGATAGATTTGGCCAAAGGTGGGCCCCCTTTGCAGTCGTGGTAGCCGTGGGCCCGGAGCAACCGCACCGGCCGCTCCCTCCGCCTATGAGGCTAGCCTAGGCCACGGAGGGGAGTCTCCGTTGTGTGTGTGTGAGAGCGGGACAAGGAGAGGCTGTGTGAGTTTTAGCTGCATGTAGCCTAACTAACTAAAGAAGATCATATCTATGTGAAATAACAAAATAGAAATGTAATAGCCAGTATGGTGATCATACTAGGCCTACAGGGGGCACAGATTTTATTTGAGGGGACACCGCCCCCTTTTGCCTTGACGCCCCACCCCATAGCGCCGGGTCTGTATCACAACATATTGAAGAGACTGATGGCCTCCTTACACCAAACAACTTTGACAAGATTTGGAAAAGATTCTTGAAAGATTGGATTCTTTTGAGTAAAGCTTGAATGGGGGGCATTAGTTAAAAGACTACAATCTTTCAAGAATCTTTCCCAAATCCTATCAAAGTTGTTTGGTGTAAGGTGGCCATAAACTAAGTTAAGTGATGCAATCAAGCAGTATCTCAAAGCTAACGTTAGAATACTGTTTGGATGTCGAGTTTAGCATGCTTACTTACAGCTGCTTGTCAATTTCGTTACTCATGCAGGGCTCATTTTATTGACTCGACACTGAATGTTTGCAAAATCCCGATGTAAATGGAAAAGTGTTTTCCAAGACTCAAAAGTGGGCTACGAACCGTTATTTGAACGTTATGAATTACCTCTGACTACCTTTTAAGAGCAATAAACATATATTGCAATGTTAAGGAATTCATGTTTTTTCATTTAGATATGTAAATCAACATGTATAAATTGCTATTAGTCAATTAATGGGGAGATAATCGAATCGGACTGAAAAAATGAATCGTTAGATTAATCGATGTATCGAAAAAATAATCGCTAGATTAATTGTTTAAAAAAATAATAGTTTATCCCAGCCCTACTCCCGTGTAAATGAACTGTAGCCGTAACGGGCAGCCGCACTGTTACAGACACTAATGACAAAGTAATACGTTCAATTTCAATGTGTCTTACCATAGGTTGTGTGTGTGGTTTGTGACCAATCACCCACTAATTTGAACGCCATGAGGACTCTAGGGGCCAGTCTGAAGGCTGACAACCCAACCGTGATGGCAACCGGATGGAAAGATAATATCCATTGTCTTTGATGTGCCACATTTTGTTAAATCTGTCCGCAACAATTTAAAAAGGCATAGGCTTAAAGGTTAGCACCAAAACAGTACAATAGAAACTATCAATGTGGACATACATGTAATCAATACAAAAAAAATACAATAATCATTATGATCAATATTTTTCTCAAACTAGACAAAAACATCTCCTGGAGCCACCTTGAAAAATGTTATGAGAATGATAAAATAAATACCATGACCACTCATAAACACATATAAACTTACCAGTGCTTTGGTTTTGAAGGCATGAATGGTAGACTTAGGCCGGCTTCCACCAGAGGCACTGGACACTGCACTCTTCTTTCAAGACATGAACAGGCTGTTTGACATTCTCAATTCAAGGTACAGAAAGAAAACCTAGGCTTGTAATAAAATTATATGACAAAATATGTCAATAATACCCTACTGTGATATCTTGCATATTTAACAGGGCTATCAGAGACAAAAATCCATGGCGCTGCTCTCAACATGAGGAGCGCAGTCCAGGAGAAAGCCCTGGAGGAGTCTCTGCCTTGGATTTTGTCAGGTCCACTTTTGCAAACCACCTTGCACAAACTGCCATTTGCATGTAAAGCTAACACTTTGCACTCAGTTAAACAAAAATGTAACTACTTTGTCATAGCCCTAGATTCATTCTTCCATGTCAGTGGGGCTTCTGTGTAACTACCCACTGTTGGCCATGACAAACACCAGGGCAGAACCAACAGTGGACATCCCTGCAGCACCCGTCACTGTTGTGTGTTATCTTCCTATGAACTGTACAAATACACTTTAATGTAAACGGTATGGGGCTACAATGTCTTTTAACATCCAAATGTCTGCTTAACAGTTGCTTCATTAAAAGTACAATATCAAATATAGCCACAAACGGCAATGGCGGGCCTGAGCACTTGCGATCCGCAACCCGTGACATTTCGGAATCCAACAATGCACCCACATGTGGGGTGTTGGTGTCAAATGCACATATCTGATGTGTGAGTTAATTTTTCTGGTTCATACATTTGAAAGATTACTTTTTGCTACGTTTCATTTTACTGTGATGGTATTCACATTACAATTACATAAGCTACGATGATGCATCTGGAAGTGACCAATTTACCACAAACGTTTTGTGATCTACCGTGCAACGGTTGGGAAGTGATCCTAAAAAGTTGTTTTCATGCTACCGGACTTGGGATGGTGGGGAAGGGGTGGCATGATCCCCCCTCATGTTTGCCTTAAAGGAGAATTCCGGTGTGATATTGACCTAAAGTGTGTTGAAACATGATACCGAGTGTGAACGTATGTCTCATAGCTCACCTCGGCTTGTCCCCTGCACTCAGAAATCTGCCGCTAGTTAGCCAATGCTACCCACAGTGTTGTGGTGCCTCGGGCATCGGCCTAGCCATGCAAATAAATCACTGTTTTACACCATTTACGAGGCTCAAAGTAGCTCCATACTTCATTGGTAGACTTCCGAGGCACCCCCATCGAAAAACTGTTGGTAGCATCAGCTAACTAGCGCCAGATTTCTGAGTGCAGGGGACAAGCCGAGATGAGCTATGAGACATAGGTTCACACTCGGTATCATGTTTCAACACACTTTAGGTCAATAACTTCTTTAGGTCAATATCACACCGGAATTCTCCTTTAGGGACATGTTTGTGCATGCCTATAGCCAGCCACTCTGAAACCGTCAAAGGCGATTCAAAACAAGTCAGAAAGTCGAGACAGGACCCGTTGTCAAAACTTCGGTGTCCACCACTCTAGTTCATCCAAACCAAACCAGAAAAGGGACTCAAAGTGCTAAATACCGGAATTATCCTAGCCGATAGCCCAATTAGCTCGTTGCCACCGCCTGCTAGACACTGCCGTAAAATGGTTAGCGGTTTGGCCGTCCATGCCCCCGAGGCAACATTTCGCTGTTTCAAGGACAAGATGTTTGGCTTAATTTCTATAATTTCACGCGGGCTCGGGCTTGTACGGTAGGCTAAATGAGCGGTCAGGTGATGAGTTTCGATTAGCTGCGAGAAACATATTTGAACATGGGATTACTGGGAGATTACTGAAATGATACGCTATATTATTATCAATGAAAACAACTTATAAAAGTGGTGCAATTCACAGCTTTTAGCCCTGTTGTAGGATGTTGTTCGAGTAATCTGTTATCGTTTTACCACTTCAGGTCAACTTCTGTATAACTTGTTACCATGGAAGCAGAAATAGAACTTATAGGCTATATATAGAGGCTGAGGTCACTCACTGCCACTCACGAAGTTAGTTGGTTAATGTTAGCGAAGCTTATTTATTCATAATACCATATTCATTAGAATATATTTATTAGACATGTCAGGGGGGATGGCACAAAGAGTCATTGAAAGCATACTGAATAACAATGACATATTAATGTCATTAGACAGAGCGTTACCATCCTCACCATCATCAGCAGCAAATAATAGCATAACAACTCTTCGGATATGCGACGAAGTAAGCCAGATCTTTCAGCGAGGAGCACCACGATTCCAATTTGCCAGGAATTTTTCCTGTGAAGCCTCAGCTGGCGCTGTAAACTCCCGGCGAAGGTAAGTCCATTAACGTTATTTTCTATAAAGTGACTGTTACCGTTAACCCTTTCGTGCCCGTGCCGAACATTCCATTTTTGGTGCTGGATGACCTCCTTACACAAAAAACCTTATTACTTGAGTATAATACATAACCATCAATGGGATATACATACCATTGTAATCAGAAGGATCAGTTCTATCAAATGATGTAAAATACATATGGTAATGTTGATACAGTAATGTACAGTCTTTGAAAATCCTCTCCAAATGTATACCGAAATTTGTTAAAATTTAATTTCATTCACATAAAAAATAATTTTCATCATATTTCTATACGAGATAGAGAAAAATATAGAGTGTATGACATGTTCAGCAAGTTGTGGGCTATTTAACAAAAAAGACTGAATTTTCACACACCGAGGTTGAATGGAGACGAAATTCGCCCTGGTTGGGCGAAATGAGAGCGAATCGCCGAGGCAGGCGAAACAAAGTTGGCGAAAGTTTAACTTTATTTAAATGAGGACCATTCGAGAACCAATCAGGTCCGCGTCTTTGTGTTTGGAGGCGGGAGTTACAAAAAAGTCTGACCAAGATGGTGGAGACTACCTGTGCTGTAACACGAAAATGTGTACACGAATTGTGGTTTATATGCCACACGAATTTAGTCAGAGCACATACACCACTAAATAGACCAATATATGTTAGTTTAAACACTCAAACTTTTTAGCTAGCTGACAGGCGAAATGCTAGTATTTTCGGACATTGGATTGCAGACAGCTAGGCTACATGCTGCAACACAGGTATGAAATATATTATGTCTTATTGACCTTGTTGTTTCTATGAACATGAATTGTTGTTTATAGGCAACATCAACTTATCCAGGGGTCTTTATGCCTCGACTATCTTCATTAAGTACTTAAAAGTTTGAACTAGCTGATTAGCCTAATTAGCTCGCTTGCCACCACTGGCTAGACACTGCAGTCAAAAGGTTAGCGGTTTGGCCGTCACGCCGCGACAAAATTTCACTGGCTGAAAATCGCAAGGTGTCTCGTTGTGTGGAAACCCACCGTAAGTCTGATAGCCGGCTGGCATAAATTGTAACATTAGTGGGACTGTCATATCAGAAATGACCTGTAGGTGTCAATGTAGGCTTAAGGTATACGTTAAATATGTAGCAGCAGGCTAGATAGTGTGTAACTAAATTATATTCCGGTGCACAGTAGGCTAAATGTTCTTGTTTGTTAATGCTGAAAGTGTTCAGTAAACAGTAAATCTTCACTACCTTGTCCGGACATCATCCTTTAGTGACATCAAGCGTATTGCTCGAGCTAGCTCAAAGTTTTAAATCACACTGAAAAAGACCAGTAGCTAATGTTAACCTAGCAGTAAATGTTAACCTAAAGCTAGTAGCGAAGCAGTGACGCTATATAACACACGGGGTCATCCCTATGTTCCCCGCTCCGGGTTAGGATTATGGTTAGGGTTTTAAAAAAGGGTCCTATGTTCCCCGGTCCCATACAAAGCGGGTAACATAGGACCCGGGGAACATAGGTACGCTCCCTAACACACGCTAACACATATATAGGTTAGATATGAATGATACAATGAATTTTTTGTCTTTCAAAATGTCTACAGAAGACGTGCCAGAAGTGATGGAGCATCAGCAACTTTTTTAAGAGAAGTGTGGTTGCTGCCATCACCTGGCCATGGCACAGTGACAAGGGGACAGCTGAGGCTTCAGCTATGTCAGAATATTCTCTCCGGGGTCAACTTCAGTAAAGACTGGGATGAATCAGAGGTGTTGGCGCATATCCAACATCTTTTTCGAACGAAAATTGCTAAAAACAGCAAGATATCCATCTCCCCTTGGGAAGTAACTCGGTAATGTAACGCCACTGAAAAGACGAAGCTGAAGTTGGCCGCACATTCAGAATGCGGTGTAGTTAAGTTTCCAACCAACCAACCAAGCTGTAGCAGACGAACATGCACTCCTCACAGACTAATAAAAGCCTCTTTTTTAATAAATCTGTTCACTTGTTTGGAGGGGGTGGGGGGCAGATTTTTAAGCTTTTCTGAATGGAAATTTGTCTATCGATCAACCATCATTTGGCGTGACTAATTCCACCCCATATGCATAGAAGAGTCTCTTCTTTCGTTTGACACCCATCATGAGAAGTACCATCCAGGAAAATGGCGGTTTTTGTTTTTATTACAGGCTGTCATATTTCTGTCATTTTAATTTATATATATAATTTTATATTTCATATTCCACAATGTATGCACTAGATTTGATACCTATTGCCCACACATCATTTGCTGTGAAATATTCCACTACATCCCGATACTACAGTCTCTCAGCGTTCATATGACACCCTGCATGCCAATTTTCGTCGTGGAAAATGGCTATTTTTCTTAGATTTAAATCACATGAGCTATATTTCATATTCCACAATTTATGCACTAGATTTGATACCTTTTGCCCACACATCATTTGCCATGAGATATTACACCACAACCCGATACTATAGTCTCTCAGCTTTCATATGACACCATGCATGGCCAATTCCGTCGTGGAAAATCCCCCTATCAATACCATTGAAATTGCAAGAGCTATTTTTCATATTCCACAATTTATGCACTAGATTTAATTCCTATTGCCCACACATCATGTGCCGTCCGATATTACACCACTTTCCGATTCTACAGTCTCTCCTCTTTTATGACAACACCCTTTTAATAAAATCATAAAAATAGGCAAAACAGGTGAAAGAAAAACAAAGTATTTATTTAAAACAAATAACAGGACACAACACTAGCAAATAACCTTCTACCATAACTTAATTAAAAAGAAACGTGAACACGGAACTTGTAAATTTAAAAAAAAGACTAACATTTTTGTGAGAACAAGTTAATGAACTGAATATGGTGGTCTAAGAGCAGACCATGCACCGGTCCATGCATCAGACCGATTGAGCGGTGATGGCAGTCAGGTACGAAGCACTGCACCATTAATGTTAACCCAGCTAACAATTTATGGTTTCCAAAACGTTCTGGGAACCATAGTTTTTGGTTTCGGAAACGTTAGTTTTTGGTTCCCAAACGTTACCCTAAGGTTAGTTTTTGAGCAAGTTTTGGTTCCCATGGAAAGTTTGCTGAACGTTCCGGAAACGTTAGTTCTTGGTTATATAAAACGTTCCCTGAACGTTCCCCTAACGTTATCTAAAGGTTGCAAACTTTAGAGAACCTTCCCCTAACGTTCCCCAACCGTTGCAAACTTTAAAAAACCTTCCCCTAACGTTGCAAACTTTAGAAACTTTCCCCTAACGTTCCCTAACTGTTCCCATAACGTTCCCTAACATTTAGGGAACGTTCCCTTCCCTAAATATTGCAACCTTTAGGGAACCCTCCCCTAACATTGCAACCTTTGCATACCAATTACTTTAAACAGCACGAGCAGGAATGCATTATTATATATTAGCAGGAAAGAATGAACAGGCAAAATCGATGGAACTTATAACTTTAATATAAAATTATCAAAAGACAAAAAAAACAATATAAAAGGCCTCACTGTATATATATATATATATATATAAATTAGACTTAGTGTTAGCTAAGTATATTAACATAAGGCATTTGACTTTGGTAGGTGCTACATTCAACAAATAGACACACTGTACAATAGACAACAATATACATTGTGGCAGATACCAACACAATATACAAAGACATAATACCAATACAAGTACACATGGAGTGGGCTGTTGAGTGCAAAGTAATAGTGCAAATGTAGAGTGCAAGACGTATATTGGAATGATAAAGTATGTAATGGGCAGGTAAACGGTCAAAGTGTGGATGACCCCACTTATCTGCAGTTCAGGAGAGTGACGGCAGTGGGAAAAGAGTTGTTCTTGTGTCTGGTTGTTTTTGTGTGCAGGGATCTGTAGCGCCTGCCAGAGGGGAGGAAGTTAAAGAGTGTGTGTGCAGGATATGTGGAGTCTTTGGTGATGGTCTCTGCCCGCTTAGGTCCCAGAGTACAAGTCCTGGAGGGAGGGCATTTTGTTCCTCCTCTCCTGCAGCTCAGTGACTGTCGAGCAGGACGATAGCAATATGTCATCGACTGGAGCAGAGGGAGGTGACTGGGAGCTCCTTAAGAGCATGAGCAGCTCATCCATCTTCTCCTCAAATGCGTCCATTCGCTATGCCATGCGGTAATGGTTGTCCTTATTGCTATGGAAAATGGATGGTGTTAGTTTTAGTTGTTAAATACATTATATACCTGCATATGTGAACAAATTAAGTGAGTGTTCTTACCTCTTATTTCCGTCTCCATGGCCAAGCCACCTCCCTCTGTGTGATGAGTCACTTGTGCTGTTTACAACAACAAAAAAGTTACTTACTCTCAAGTTCCTTGTCATGAAATTGTATTTACTTGGAAATGGAAAATTCAAAGACACTGTACCTTCAACTGGGTCCCAAGATGAAGTGGCAGGCGTTATAATAGACCCATCCAGCTCTGGGCAATGAGCTGGTTGCCTGTGTGGTGTTGACTCATCTAAAAAGAAAGTAAATATGAATATTGGTCAGTTAATTTATGGTAGGTTTCTTGCACATGACATTTGCAAAAGATAAACCTATGCTGTTACATTAAACAATCGTTAAAAAGAAAAACTCACATGCAGGTGGTGGAGGCAGTGACATCTGCTGACCTAATAAAAGGCAGGAAGAGACAAATACATCAGAACAGTAACATGATATGCACTAGGTTAATAAACATGAATGTCAGTAGTTCCATGGTAGGAAATATGACTCAACTGGTTTTCTTAAATAATACATGTATAAATGTTAACTTACAGACAGGGCTTCCAGGCACACGCACCATCCTGGAATGCTTTCTTGCTTGCGGAACGGATTCATCTGAAATAAAAGACCATACAATCTGCACTGATTGCAAAAAGAATATTTGAATTGTGCAAATAATGTAGTCTGTATTTAAGAGGTCTTACCATCACGTGACCATGCACTGCCTTTTGTGGACGCTCGCATCTTCTTCCGCCTCAATGCTAGAAGTGTCCATCAGCCGCTGACATTTTTCCATAGCTTTGGTGTATGAATCTACGTTAAGAGAACAACGTTTTTGTGAGGCAGTAGTAAAGCAAAGCAGTATTTCCATATAGAGAAAACTATTATTGATAGTATTGCAGCAATCAGTCATCTGTACACAACCAGATTTTCTTAACTGGATATTTGGCCCAGCTTTTGACTTGATTTTTGTATTGTAGCCCAGAGAATTTCTAATGGGGAGACACAGCATCCATAGAAATGCATGGGCTTAGTTTGTAAAGCCAGTATGGCAGCTGTGTATAGCCTACTACACACATTCCGCCCCTTCCTGTATGCTTCCCAACAGACCTCTGAAGTTCGCCTACAAAAAGGAACCAAAACTGCCATCTTTGCCTATAAGGAGATCAGGGTGTTAATTTAACCTAACTACCTATGCCAAGTTACATTGCAAGTTAGGTCTGGGGTAGCAAAAATCTAAGTTGCTGTCTTAACGTAGGCCTGTTGAAGATCACAGTTAGCCTACCACTCGAAGGCAGAGGACAAACGTGTGTTGAGCAAAATGTCTGCATTTCAGACTTCTTCGTCCACGGGAGAGTGCAATAATTCTCTCCCCATGTTATTTTCCCATGGCAAAAATTGCAAGATAGGCTACCGGATCTCAGCTTTTTGAAGGCAAAATTCAGAGGTCTATTCACTTGAATCGTCTATCCGATCAACTGTGTTGCAAAATGGCCGCCGACAGTGTAGCCTATACATTATCTATAGCCATCTCTATGGCTCTATTGTAGCCTACATATGCAGGACTGTTCAGTAGGTTATACCAACTTAAAAAGCCTCACCATCTCAGTATACCCACTTAAAATAGACTAGGATACATTTGGGGTTGATCACAGTATAGCCTACCCACTACAGCTAACTAGCCTACATCACAGTAGCCTAGATCCAGCTACATACAGTAGGCCTATATCCACTAGCCTACACCACTGCTGCCGAGTGACTTGCCTAAAAGGACTGACTGTACACTAAAACTAATTAAAAGAAACGGTAGCCTACTGCTATTATTTGTAACATCAACGTGAGCAGGTTAACACGATGACACAAAACATACAATGCTGCAAAACATAACACGTTGAGAACAGCTCAAACAAAGACGAACGAGCAATGTGCTCTGGGAAATTACAAACTTGGCAGAATCGGAATATAACAAAGCCCTACAAGTGAAAGGACTTAAGGTTAAACCTCAAACCCTTGCATTACAACCACTAGGCCTACATCATGAAACTGTAACATATTTCACTTACTTTCGTGAGATCGAATTCAAGACGAGTGTAATCCATTCCAAGACTTCTTCCAGCGGTGTTCAAGAATTACGGAATTCAAACAGAGACCGTTTACGGAAGTCAGGACAAGACTTCAATCGATCACCTGAAAGCAGAGGCGCTGTCTTCCCCCTACTGGCGTGGGGGTAGGCCTACGTGTAAGGGAGAGCCTGTCTGATTGAACTGAAAGTGAATTGTGAAATGAAATAAGTGAATTTTCTTAGTTGTGAAAAGTGTTCTATTGATAGATTTTTGTTTAAAATTCACCTAATACGTAAAAAAAAGCACAAAAGTATATATTTTTTATTTAGTAAAATTGATATTAGCCTAAAATAAATATTATCTTGATATGATGTTTACCTTACTTAGATTTTATAAGACCAATCATTTGAGTGGATCTAAATCAAGTGACTGCAAACATTTTGTATGTTACTTCAAAAACTGAAATGGAGCTTGTGTTGTTATTGTCTCCAGTTTCTAACGCTGATAGAGGCGCAATCAATCACACAATGCTATATAACACATTTAACACGGCATGGAATTGGAATGAATAGAGACGCATTACCATTGACGTCATTGCCACCTAATCAGAAGCCTCGAATGCAAATAATGTAACATGTGTGAATGTAAAATGGTAATGGTAGGCTACAGGAACAAATGAAACATGTTCTGAATGTATTCTAGTGATAGCAGAAAACTATTATAAAATATTTTATATTTTATTTACCGAAGTATTATTGTTTGTTTAATCCAACGTGAAACTGCAATCGGTTCTGAATGCAGACCAGGCGTTGTCTTCCCCCTACTGGCGTGGGGGTGTAACGGTTGGACTTTTATATTGAGCTAAGTGAAATGTGAAATGTAGAAGTGAAAATTGTTTTATTGATAGATTCGTGTTTTAAGCATTTTCACTTCATACGGTTACAAAACTGAAATCAAGCACAAAAGTATTGTTTATAGCAAAATTGATATCAGCCTAAAATTAAATATATTCTCTTACTCCTTATCTTAATTTGATTACATAAGGCCAATCATTTTAGTGAATATCAAGTGACTGCAAACCTTGTATATGCTAGGCCTACTTCAAAAACTTAAACGGAGCTGGTTAAAATAAACATGTCAAAACAGCACTCAGAACAACCAAAAACAACCAATAACAACCAAACGGGAACGTTGTGTGAAGGTACTGTGCAACCATAGGAGAACGTTTTGGTTGGTTGGTTCCCTTAACGTTTAGGAACGTTAAGGAACCCTTAGGTAACGTTCCCTAACCGTTAGTTTTTGGTTTGGTTCGAACTACCCTTTAGGGAACCATACACTAACGTTCCCGAACGTTCCCTTAACGTTTTGTGTTAGTGGGGAATCGCTTTCACACACACACGATATAAAATACACAACGTTAAATATAAAATTCAATACCAAAACACTATTATTAGCCTAAGGTATGGTCTAAAACAGAGTTTCCGCTTTAAAAAAATGGAGAGGTTTCATTTTCCGGACATTTTGATGATATGCCGGTCAAATATTATATTATTGCTTCTTAATAGAGCATCACAGTCCCGCCCCTCCTCCGAGAGAGCTTAGTTTCCGGAAGTAAATTTCCCATTCATTTCTTCCATTGACGTTTTGGAAAAATCCGTATCTAAAGAGTTTTAGAGCATGTCTTACGCTCATAAGCATACAACGTATCATTTCGAGTGAAAAAACGAAGAGAAAGTCCAAAAAAAGTCAAAGGTACAAGACTGTACATATTTTCATTTCCGAGCGAAGGAACTACTCATCCCATAAACCACCGCGCCTCACTGAATAATATATAAGTGTGACTGACTGTACATAAAGGTTCTTGGCTCTACATAAGTGCACGACTACGCCACTTGGGGCCTTTCACACCAAGATATGTTGTAAACCCAAGGATACTTGATGAGACACACAGATAAGACAAGTAAAGACAGAGACGTGATTCCAGTACAAAAATAAACAAGATTTATTAATATGGAATTCACTTAAAAGGCCATTTATGAGGTTCAGCACTACAGCGCGCACCCACTGGGGTGAACGGCAAGGGGAAGTGGTAATGGCCAAGTCAAATAATACCAAATGAAACCAACTAAACAGAAAAGAAAACAAACAAAATGGCAAAAGCTACTTTACATTAATTTTACAGTAGGCAAAACAGCAGTGGCAACTAGTTCTGGAGACACAAAATAGTCAGAATCAGCCATCCATAAACAATACACAATCAACAAATAACAGTTTTCCATTGACAGGATTTACACATGTACACTAGGCATCATTCTACTTTACCTCAGTGCATCCTAAAAGCAAACACAACATGGCAAGGGGACCCCTGGCACTCGTCACCACAAGCCGGCGTGAGAACACTGCTGTACACAAGCATATGTCAGATACAGCTAAAGGTGGTGTTGCCGCTAAGGAAACCTAGCCACTTAGAAGCTAACTGGAAGGCGTGACAAAGGGGGAAAGGAGCTACGGTAACAGCAGGAGGACAAACTTAATACAGCAGTGGCTCTGCCGGTTACATAAGCAATGCACGAACCGGCGCAAAATGCCATTTGAACAATTTCCAACCGGCGACAGCACGCGAACCCTTTCCTCCAAACAGTGATTTTTATATAGTGAATGTGCAGTTAATAGCAGTTATTTCAGGAGTAATCGTGTAAATAATAGTGTTTTGGTATTGAATGTTATATTTACCATCGTGTATTTTATATTGTGTGTGTGTGAAAGCGGTTAACGTTAACGTTAGCAACATTGTGCAGTGCTTCGTATCTGACTGCCATCCTGATGCATGGACCGGTGCATGGTCTGCTCTTGGACCACCATATTCAGTTTATTAACTTGCTGTGAATTATTACACAAAATGTTCACTAAATGTACGAAGAAGTATTTCTAGGTTAATGATTGATTATATGACTCGTACAGTATGAAGGCTACAGTAGCCTAGCTAATGTTAACTAGGATCACCAACCTCCCTGCAAAACTCACCACATAACTTTGTAGGTCTTGTCCCTTATCCTGACCCTTACAAAACCCACAAGCTGACCCTCGGACACACAACAGTCAATAATGTGACCCGATTTAAAGTGGTTTTCACCCCTTTGGACACTCTTGATTTCGTTCTTGAAACAGTGAAATATTCACGGGGGCATGGACGGTTTGCTAACCATTTTACTGCAGTGTCTAGCCAGTGGTAGCATCCAGCTTGTGCTATCAGCTAGCTAGCTAGTTCAAAAGTTTAAGTACTTAATGAGGATATACAGAGCTTTTTATGCCTCGACTAAGTTGATGTTTCCTATAAACAACAATTCATGTTCATAGAGCAACAAGGTCACTAAAACATAATATATTTCATACCTGTGTTGCAGCATGTAGGCTAATGTTAGCAGCATTTTAATGACATTCTAATGTCTGAAAGGCTAATGATTAGCCTATCGACTACCTGAAAAGTTAGGTGTTTAAACTAGCATTTACAGTGTTCTATTTGATGGTGTATTGGCCCTGACTAAGTTTGTGTGATATGTAAACCACAATCCTTGTTGATACTTGTTGGTACCAATGTTCGTCTAGAAAGTTTTTATTCACATTAAGATTTTCGCCATATAGGCAGTAAAAGACTCTCTTTGTCAATAATTTTCGCTGAAAAAGTTTCAAACTATGATCATAACGGCCTTTCCACCAATCAGAGGCATCATTGTGGGATCGTTCAGGATTGTGGATAATGAAGTACTTATCCAAGACATCACGATTAAAAGACATTTATCTCAAAACAAGGTTAGTGCCCCTTGAATTTTCGCCCTCTATATGAGCATATACAATCGATTATAGAGCCGTAGCTGGTTTTAAGTGTACCATGTATGGTTATGTTTTTATTGCTTATACCCCAATTGTCAATGGAGAATATTACATTGCAAATTATTTTGGTACATTATATGCAAGTCAGACGCAGACAGTATTATTGAAACCTCTCCAGACCAGGGGTAATGCTTTGCTCTATCCCAATAAAAAATGTTCCTAGTTAGCCTTTCCTCTGGGAGACTGAAAAGGCGGTTCCACACTCGCACCATTTCACACCTTTGTTTTACAATACATGGATCCCATCCTGCATGCCCATTAACCGCTACCTTTGCTGCATATTTATGCACACCAAGAAAACACCTTAAAGCACAGTTTTGAACAGAGTTACAGTCAAAAACCTCTTCAAAGCCCCAAACTCCTGCAGCATAAAACAAAACTGAGTCAACCAAAGATTTATACAGTTGTGTAAATGTAGAAAAGTTCATTTTACTCAACACAGAACCTAAAGCTCTTTCAGCAGACTGCTATTACTTTCCCTCTGTAAATTTCATATTTTCATCAAAAACAAAACCAAGATATTTATAATGACGAGTATACTTTAAGGGCACAGGGCCAAACTGAAATGTATGAATACTCTGTAGTTCACTTTTTTTCCTAAAATAAGCCACTTGTGTTTTTTCGCTATTAATAGTAAGACGCTATTTACTACACCATGAACTCATAATATTCAGCATATTTTGTAAATTCACTTCTTTTTCAGCTATCAAAACAATGTCATCTGCATAAAGCAGAATACTTAAATTCATGTCCTCAATTGGCACACCAAGATTACCCTGTTAAATTTCTTGAGCTAAATAATTTATATAAAAAGCAAATAAGGAAGGGGAGAGTAAGTCTCCCTGCTTCACCCAAAAAGGCGTTGGGAACCAATCCGTTTTTAAATTAAATTTTAAATTATAATTAGAATCATATATAATTATAATTAGAATCATATATAATTATAATTAGAATCATATTAGAATATGTACCCTGGAAACTCCAGAGTTCTCGCAAGAGCACACTCTGAATTGTCTCTGCGAGACACTCTGGCAATGAGTAATGATGCATGGTTACTTCTCTCTGCCCAGTTAACGCTTTGGGATGGCAAAGAACATCTATATCCAGGAGGTGGCAAACAATGCCACCATTTACACCCTACAAAAACAATTACTTAGCAATGCAGGAAAGATATAATATTGCATTTTGTAGCCTTCATTGTATTTTTACTCACCCTGTAGACCTCCTCAAATTGTGTCTGCGCTGTCATCGTTTTCAAACCGCACACAGCCTGACCAATACAAAACACTTGTAACCATATACGGTCTTGCCATCATAAATTGTTGTTGACATAAGTATTAAGTATAACTGCAGTCTAATAGCCTACCTCTGACCACAGCACAGGGTCGCGGGCCTTGGAGGCAGAAGGTGGCCCACTGACCACAATCTGGGGGGTTACTCTTGGCATGGACCTTGGCATGGACCTGGAGGTGGTGTTGGGGGGTTCAGGTGCTGGTACGAAGCACACCACAGAAGGTCCACCAACACAAGCATGCCTCTAGCATCACTCAAGTGGACACCGTCCCTACACCATAGTTCTGTTTTATGGAGAGGGAGGTGCTCATTGATTGAGCTATACCTCACTCCAAGGCGTGTGGCTACTCTATGGAATTCAGCACTCATAAGTGCCTGATAGCCAGTATCTTCATTAAGCCGGTGTGGGAAGTCCAAAACAAAAACCGAGGATGAAAGGATTACAAGTAGGCCATAACTGAGATATCGTTATTACTACATGCATTTTCTGAGTAAAATCCACTCACTAAACCAGCTGATCGTAATTAGCTCAACTCTTCAGCCCAAGTTGTAGCCGACTGCAACCGATGGGAAGACTGTGCGGCGCACCCTGCGTTCCGCAAATGGCCCGACATGAGTGCGACTTGTCTCGATGAGATTCAATGAAATTGTTTTTAATACAACTCCACACACCATCGTCGCACTTTGCTGCTGCCATTAGTCTACATCACGATTCCATTATATACAGATTTGGGGAAAAAAACACCGTTTACGATCAAGTTTCTGATAAACAAAATGTCATTCTTTTGTCCTGCCACAGTTGTTGTGCATTTTGTGTTTGAATGCATATCGTTCTTTGGTTTAAATGAAATTGCTCACCATTTTGTCTCTTTGATCCTGATTCTGGAGGCTCTGCTCCAGGAGCTGGGCTATGTCCTGGAGTGGTAGGCCTTCCATCGCTGCTACAGCTGTCCGCTCCCGATGCTGGAGCAGCCATAGGATGGTGGACTGCTGGTCCAGCACCATCTCCAGCTTAGTTAGCACCTCTTTTAGTACTACTACAGAAAAAATAGGTTGACTATATGTTAAAATAAAATACAAACACAAACCCCGATTAATTTTTTTTAGCTAGATAGATATATAGATAGATTTGGATGAAGTAGCTGACACTTCATCCAAAGTGACTTACATATGTAAATTATATTACAAGGGACAACATTGTCCATGGTACAACTTGGGGTTAAGTGCCTTGCTCAAGGGCACACACTGGAAGCCGGGAATTAAACACAGTTTTTCAGGCTACTGCATGCTAGCCCAGCTCCTTAATCACCACCACCAATAAACTGTAAGGTACAGCCAAAACGGCAATGGCTAGAAAATTAGAAAATGTACTTATATTCAGTGCTTACATCGTATGCCCCCATCGCAAAGGGCGCCTGCATCTTAAAGCAAACCACTGTCAAATTTAGGTTTACTAACTTTAAATAAAGTTAAAACGAAGTTACAAATCGCGATGTTGCACATAGTTTTTGTGACTAGACTGTGATCTTATTGCATTTAATGTTATTCAGGTAACGTTATTCAGGAGGATGGGTGCAGCCTATGCAGTTGTCCCTTGGTGGCCTGAGGGAATTTCTTAAACACTGCGTCTGGGGTAGAAGGATAGACACTTTAAGTTTAGCTATTAGATGTGATCAGCGTTTCCCAAAACCATAGTCATACTCGAGTGATGATTTTAATGACTTCAGACTCGACTTGATAACATTTGGCGTGACTTTTTGGCGTTTACCATTTTCCTCAAAATCAAATATATTTTATTTGTATGATTCAAATAAAAAAACTATTCAAAAGACAATTTTACTGCAGATTCCATTTATTTAAGAATTCCATTTGAATTCAGAACGTCCCCAGCAATGGGGTTAATATAGAAAATAAAACAAATAACAACCACATTTTAAATAAAGGTAATAATACTCAAATAACAAAAAAATAGGCCAATCCAAAAATAATAGGCCAACATAAATAAAAAAGCGAAGACAAAAACAAAATGGTTGCTTGAGTATTTCAATGCTTACTCAATCATCAGTAGATCATTTTTAAGGTTAAAGTCTCGGAGGTAACCGCTTCAGGTCATCCAAACCCATTATAATTTTTGGAATAAAATTTAATGTATATGACAATTGCTTTGGATAATCTAGATGTAGTGCATAAATCAAGCCAAAAGGCAAAATGAACGCCTCTGTCAACTGTGCTATATCACACGACACAATATCTCCCTCAAGAACTATAGAATGTATAGCAGCTTGCCAGTTGAATGTTAATTCTCTAAAAGGCAAGCAGTTCAAGAGTGCTAAGATTGGGAAGGGCCCTCATCAACTGGCTCTGCACCATGTTGACCCTGAGAACTCTCATCAACTGCACGGGCCACATCATCAAATTGTGCATTAACCTCATGCCTATGTTGTGTGCATTGAATGAAGAGTTAGTCCTACAACCACAGCCTTTGTAAGGACATGCTACCATTTCATTGGTTCTTAAATGGGCAAATAATGGTCTCTCTGAGAAAGGTTCTTTTAAATTACACAGGCGACATGTAAACACAAGATTAACTCCTTCACGCTCCTGATATGCAACCTCCTGCTCTGTCTTTCTATGAAATCGTGAGAGATGAATTTTCAGTGCATTGATAGATTGGAATGTGCAAATGCATGAGTGGTGTATGCATGGTAATGGGCTGACCCGTGAAAACTGACTGTGATGTAACCGATAATGGCAAAGTAACTGAGCCTGTGTCTCGGAAGAGGCATCACATAACCTGCATAGCCAACCCATTTTGAAAATGCCACATAAACTAAAGTGTCATCCCTTATTTGAAACAAAAATCAGTCAACCCTCGCCTTTGTGTATCCCTGAGTTTAGATGCAAAGGGGTACGATTAGGCTAGGCTATTCTCATTGGTAAATACATGCTTACAAAATATCACTATAACTTATAATAATATGGCCTAGGCTACACATTGGCTACATTGTGACACTATAATGGAGGACAAGTAAAATATCACTTACCACGGCGTGATGGGGGTTCAGAACTGAAACCATGTCACAGAGCCATCTGGTCCTAAGGGGGAAATTATTATGATCACTATTATTTCACTTTAATGTCAGTGAGACAGTCTCTTCATCTCCCTCTCTAGCCCATAGGCAGGCCTATCAGAGTCAGACATTGACGGTGATCATGCTTATACTATTGTCAGCAAGTTCGGATTTACTACTTGGTTTCCTATTAATCATAGTGTAAGTTATGAAACATTGCTTCGGTGTCTAACCTGCGTGGCCAAAGTAGGCCTACTGTAAGACCAGAAACAGTTGATAAAGGATCTTTGGTAGAGCTAAAACCATACAGTTTGTCTGTCCTGTTTTCCACTAAAGTAGCGCAAAAGGCTGGCTGGCTGACAGCTGAGACAACAAACTTTAGTTAACTTGCTAAAACATGCAGCTAGCCCGCAAAACTGAGGTCTGCCCACTGGAAGACGATAAACAAATAAATAAACAAAGTACATTGAGGCGCGTTCTTACCTTTGTGCAGAAGCTACGGTTTGCAGGCTTGTAGAACCTGATAATGTAATAAATCCCCGATAATGTAATAAAAATTAGCACTTGAATCCATTGAAAGTGTAATAAAACCTGATAATGTAATAACTTCCCGATAATGTAATAAAGTGCTTTTCCCAATAATGTAATACACTTTTTTTTTACCAATAAATGTAATAAAATATTCGTAATATATAAATATGTAATAAAGTATTTTGTAAAGTAAATGGGAGGTTATTACATTATCAGGTTAGCCTTCATTTCGCAGGTCCTGATAATGTAATGATTCCCCAATATTGTAATAATTTAACAGCAGACCACCCATTTCTCAGGCTTCTGATAAAATCAAAGATGGCAGAAAATCCAATATGGCTGAAAAAGACATTAAGGATGCGTTGAACTCGGCTTGGCCCAAGGGTTCCAGTGATACATCGTTTTTTTTAAGTTTTGTGGTTATTAGAGATCCTCTTTTTATTTATTATAGATCCCCATTTCAGACCCCTCTCTAGTACCCAGATCGCCATTTCATTAGAACCAATACTTTATGTCTGAATCAGATTTTATTGTTTAACCCTTTAAGGTGTATAGTCACACTGGTGTGGCGGGAATATTGGAAAATGAAAGTTCTAAAGAAGGCTCTGGAATGATCTACTTGCAGAAATCAGGTTATCCAAGTCAGCGTCCTCCTTTACGTCACTCCTCACCAGGGCCTGAAGTTAACTTTTTTGGCCAACAGCCACTTTGGCAGGTGGATTTTGAATTCCACCTGCCACAGAGGTTTTTTACCAGCCACATTTTTTTCCTGCCTAAAATAAAGGTGACCGACTCAGAAAATGCATAAGAATGGTTCTTGAACTTGTACAGAATACAACTTAAACTCCTGTCGAGTTATTAACCAACTTAATCTCATTTATGACTAGACCTACATAATGACAACTGTATCTGACCTGGTGTGACAGGCATTTACTTGTAGAATAGAAAATAACAGAAATACAAACAGCCAATCATCTCACTGATGGTCTTATTTATTTAGTTAACACTAATAAAAGTTAGTTAACTAAAATAAAAGTGAGTGTTTGTAAGTGGCTTTTGGAGGACTCGTGGTCCTTAATGGTCTCCAATTTTAAATTTTTCGTTCCAATTACAAACGGATTTGTTCTCGCTTTTTCTGACCCATATCTCCGGCAATCACTACAGTGCATCTCTTCGGTTTTATCGTCATACACCAGCCAGTCCCTCTCCAGTTTCCATTTCGAATTAAAACTTAGTTTTTTATCTTTTTTTTAATCGTCCTCATCTTTTTCTTGGTCTGTAACAGCCAACGGCCTCTTCACCCCGGCTATATGCCGCCACATTTTCTTTCGAATATCCAAGAAAATGGCGGCTTGGCGGGCTTGCTTAACAAAAACAATGATTGGTCAACAACACAACACTTGCTCAGTCTTATTGGCTACCCGCCAACGTGGCAGGTAGATTGACAGTTTCACCCGCCAATCACAAAAGTTACCCGCATTTGGCGTGTGCCAATTTCATGCCCTGCTCCTCACACACATCTTTATAGGAAAGCTTAGTTGTGTTTACGTTTGATAATTTCTTGAAAATGTATTTTACATAAATATATTGTTTTATGTGTTTAGCATGGCCTTACGGCTTTATATTATTGCTTTTTACATCTAATTGTTTTATTTTATTTTGAAAATGCATTAATATTTTTTACTCTCTGTTTTTGTTGCCTTTGTACAATAAGATTATTATTATTATATTACTATTTGATTTTTTTTTTTTAAAGACTTCAACACATTTCCTGTTGTCTGGACCTTTTCTATTACTAATATGTACTTACTGATGTGTAAGGTTTTGGCTGTGGTAGCCTATCATCTCTATATTCATATAGAGATAGCCTACTAAGGCATGGTATCATCTCTGTTATAATTTTGGTATTGTGACACTACAGTGCAGTGACTTACATATCTTTGGTAGCAATAAATATGAATAAACATGTAGGCTATCTGAAATAATGAGTCATACAAGAATAACAGACCTACCTTTGGTTCGTTTGCTTTCAGATTGGCTTTTGAAGCGAAGAGATTGTTGTATCAGCTGTTTAGCCTCATATTCGAAGGTGGCATATTTTAAATAAGAGCATGCAATTGGTTGTCGTCAAGCAACACAAGTCACATTTTTTAGACGCCCAAAGTAAACTTGTTTTTCTCGTAGGCTGGCTGGGGAAAAGGTTACATTTACATATTTTTAAAAGTAAACCAGTTCATGAGATTTCCCATAAAACCAAAGATTTATAAGGTTCAGCCTAGTGTTGTAGGCTGATTAAAATGGGTCAAAAATAACACGCTTAAATAGTTGAAGGCTATTTGTTTCGAATTTGGAAACTTTTTACGATGCCTTTCGATGGACCATGCACAATCCCTCCCTCCATGCCACATACCTTTCTTAATAGTTATTTATATATAGATATATAGACTTTATTCTTGCACTGTTGCACTGTTTGACTTACTCAATTGCACCATCACCATGACACTCATTCACACAGAGCACCTTACCTTACCTTATGCACTGAGAACCACAGGCTAAGTCCCTGCTTCAGTCATTGCAAGCGCACCTGATTGATTATTCACCCACTATGTTGATACTGTTTTTTAGAATTGATTTTGATTAAGTTTTATTTAGTATAATTTGTATTTTGTATATTTAGTATATTCTTTATCTTCTACAGTCCTTATTGCTTATGTATGAATTGCCACTTCCCATTATGATGCGAAATAATTCCCTGGTAGCCCCTAGATGCGTGCACGAGACAAATGTTAAAAAACAACAACGAGACAAATGTTAAAAAACAACAGAAAACCGCCAATCGGTAAATGAAGAAAAAGTAGCACTACGTCTGATGAGAGACGGAGAGAAAGATTGAGAAGATTTAAAATACGGACGACTTCGAAATCATAATAGATACTTGGAACTACGGACAATTGGATACTTAAAAAACGAACATTGGAAAACAATATAAAGATCCTCTTTCCCCTGCACGAAGCTTTGATGATCACCCTTTGAAAAGAAAAGAAGAAAGAAGACTTTTCCCTTGTATTTTGTATGGTACTGAAATCCTGACTGGTTTTTGTTGTACCCCGAACAAACCCCGTTGCCTTGCCCTGGAACTCTTGGATACCTTCTGGATTTCCCTCATCGTCCTGGATTTGGATTCACCGTCGTCACCATCTACATCAACTTGCCCCTTCCTTTTGGACTGTTTGAACCATTTCCCCTTTTCATTTATTTTCTTTTCTTTATTATTTTCTTGAGTGCACTCACATTTTGTTTTGGGTTGGGTTTTATTTTGTTTAATTTATAGTATATAATAATATTGGATAATAAATATAAGACAAGATATTTGGTAATATAGTATAAGGTTAGGATAATATATTAATAGTATTTAAAAAGGAAAATACAATTAGACTTAGATATTAAATAGAACAAAAAATATAAAGTAGTACATGGATATAGAAATACAATAAATAGAATATTAGAATAGAACATATAAAATAGCATAGAATAGTAAACAGATATAACATAATACATCTCTTTTAATATTGATATTGAAATAAATTAAACTGAATTGAATGACTTTGACCTGTGAAATAAACAATATATTTTTATTATAAACTTTATCCACGAGTGCGTGTGTTGTCTTTGGGGTGAGTACTAGAATCTGGTCTAGTAAAAACCTACACCAATCTCCACTGAAACTAGATATTAGACTATAGACTGTCCCTGCACAAGTATAAGCCATTACCCTGTCGTGCAGGTTACACTTAGTTGTGTTTATATACTAGTTATATACTTTTAATTACTTTTTCTGCTGTTATTGAATGTGTGTGTGTGTGTTGTCTGTATGCTACTGGGACCTTGAATTTCCCCTAGGGATCAGTAGTCAGTATCAGTCTATCTATCTATCTATCTATCTATAAGAGGCATAGGTTATGCATTATAGCCTACTATAGCCTTGTACTGGGTACAAATCCCAGACTGTCCTGAAAAATAAACAAAAACAAGATATAGGATGTATAGATTACAATGACGCTGAGCTTTAAAACTTTAATGGTGAAAATGGTGACTTTCCCCGCTGCCCCTAGCGTCCCCAGGCGGAAAACCAACCTTGCAACATTGAGACTACCATCCCGGAAAGGGAAGTGAGAAACAAGAAACTCGTTTTAAATCGTGTTTCTTACCTTGTAACATCGTTCTTCCGAACTTATGCTAACCATTTCGCTAGCTTGTAAACAAATCCATGTGCTTTATCGTTACCTTTTTCCACAGTTTGAAACACAATTTCTCCAGCAGAGGGGGAAATATAGATAATCCTGCAACGTTTCCCTTTAAGTTTATAGCACTGTCAGGGAATACAGTGCAGTGTAGCATGCTATGGTCGTAGCTGGCTCGCTAGCTAGCTACCAAGACCAGAGTAGAGATGTAAAACAGTTTAAAAACCTGCATTCTCTGTGTGGTGGTCCAACGGTAAAATGTAGCATGGTGGAAATAATATGCTTGGTGTAAATGTATTTAATTTTAGGTCCATACATACGTTTTGCATCCCTGCAAATAAGCTATGTTGACATGCCTTAAAACTCTGCTGTAACATCGAAAGCAGTGCCAGTCTAGTATTGTAAAATCATTGATTTGGACTTTGAAGATTAATGTGGTAATAAACTATTCCGCATAAACACCACTGCCTGTTGTTAAACTCAAAATAATAATCCCCAGCTAAACCGTTTCAAGAAATGTGTATGTGTAAATTGTAGCTATTGTTTCTTACACATTTATGAAGTAGATTTTCTGTTTGACCAGCATACTGGAATGTAACCAAGGTAATTTTGTATTGCCATAAAAGAGTGTAGAGTAACATAAGTTTTTAATTAACAGCTTACATTGAAATAATGTATTAGTTAGTTATTTGTTTATTTATTAGTAAAATATAATATCATAGATCCACCATTACCCTTTTCATGTCACACACCCCCTAGAGGCAGCTATGGTATTTGTATGATAAGTAAACGTATTAATATAAATGTAAATGTGTTTATCTCATACAGATTTGAAGAATACATGACGACCAAAAGCATTGCAAGTGATGCACAGCAGCCATGCCCACCCACAACAAAATCCATTACAAATTCAATACTAGCAGACCTGGTCATTGGATGCAACATGCCCCTGTCGGCAGTGGAGAACAAATTTTTTTTCGGCAGTTTTTGTCAGTGGTTGATAGCAAATATATTCCAGTATGCCGCTGAACACTTACTTCCAATGTGGAAAACATTGCTGAGGACAAAAGTATGTGGCTGAAGACACAACAAAGTAAGACTGACCATGTTTCAGTCACAGTGGACATTTGGTCTGACAAAAAAATTAGGGGCTTTCTTGGGGCAACTGTTCACTATATAGAAAAGACAAGAGCAGGGCGGCATACAGTTAAGGTCCAATCTCCTCTCCTACGATCGCTTTAAAGGCCCACATACGGCCAAAAGAATTTGTGAGCTTTTTGAAAGTATCTGCACAGATTACAACATCAAGGAGAAGTTAGATTTCATACTTTGTGAGAACGCTGCAAATGTGAAAAAGGCTTTTACAGTGTGCTTCCCCAGCGAGGTGGATGAGACCGAGGATGAGGATGAGCCAATCGATGACCCTGAGCTCTGGTATGACCTCTCATTGGGGGGTGTCTAAAGGCTGGCTGAAGGCCAATGAGACGATTTCGGGTCTCGGAGACAAGGACGCGGCGTTCAAGCGCCTCCTGAGCTGTGGGACCGAAGATCTGCCCTGGAATTAAGGGCAAGGCCCTCATACTGTTTGGCTCATGCATGCATGCAGGTGAGTTACCTACTCTACCTAGAGAAGCTGTAGCACTGTAAGCTCTACCCATCATCTGTGCGGTGGCATTTTGCATTTGGGCAGTGAATAACCTGCCGCAGGGCTTCACCAGGTGAGATGATGAGAGAAGCGACACAGGGCTCCACTGTAGGCATTCTTCCAAGTCCAACAGTGTCACGCTCTACCATTGCTGACAATGCACGAATAGTACGATCAGGTCTAGACGCCATAGCCATTTAATAGGAGTCTGTGACAACACCAGTGAAGTCAGGGCACCGTGGCATGTGTGAGTCATCAGAAGTCCCAGCAGGGCGGCGTAAAAAGATTGTAGTCTGTTGGATGTCCAATTTAAGACGGACCAAAGCTACCTTCAGTGTGCTTTGAATAGGTGCTGCTGAAGGATTTGATGCTGATGCAGAGCTCTGGGGATCCATACCGCTCCCACTGAGTGAATGGGTTGAAAGGGCATGCTCTGCAGCAGGCTTCTCCCCACCATAAGCACTGGCCAAGCTGCCAATGAAGAGGGTCTCAGAAGCAGCAACCGACATGGCATCTGAGTCTGACGGAGTGATTGAGTCTGCACTAAATTGTGACAAGGCTGAGGGTGGACCATGTTGCCCCTCTCCATTCGGTAGCCTCTCAGCAGGAACTGGGTGCACAGCAGACAACAAGGCTTGTAAATGCTCAACGCTAGATGACAGCTCAGCAAGTTTGAGAGCCATGTCCGCAGAAGATTTCTTTCTTCTTCGCTTCGCTAGACCATGGGTTGAAATCATTCCAGAATTACGCTTTAACTGTGCCACTGAAAAGACCTTGGGAATGCACCTGTTTGTTTATGCAGTTGAAAGGTCATAGAGGTCTAATAGTCTCCTGTCTTTATCCAGGATTGCATCACTGAGGAAGTGTTCAATCTTTCAGGAAGAAAGATGCTGGGAAAAGTTTTTGAAAAGGCTTTGATATAGAGAAAACTGATCAGATCTTGGTGAGTTCCAAGGTGTTTGACACAGACACCACAGACTGATGGTCAACACTGACCCACTTGTTGGCATTTGTTGAGGCAGGATGCTTCTGTCCCAGGATGGTTTGTAGACAGGCCCAGATGGAGCATCAGCAACTGCGCAGATCCAGCCAGGCTCTGGCATGATGAGATGTGTAAGCACCTGTAAACCTTGTCATATAATGTACCATTGCTGTTTGCTGTTTCCAATGTAACTTCATTGACCACAATGCAATGTTCCCGCTGTTCTAATCGAGTCTTGTATGTTAGACAAATCAAATGTCTTTGTTTGTTTTGCTTTTATTTGAATTGTATAAACAACCAATGATTATTTGTTATTTTATTCTGCCCGCGAACTTGCGGGAAATATGAACATTCCATCTTCTCAGTGAGGAGAAGGCTCGTCAGTCCCAGTTTGCCCAGAGTAGAGGTCACTGTTTTTCCTGCTCCGCCTGTCAGTGCTGTTTTGTGGAGACTTAACGGTGCTTTTATGTACCCCGGCCCACAAACTGTGAACTGTGCGAGTGGGTCACATTCATTGTGATCGGTTTGGTGTGGACCGGCTTTGTGTCTCTTGTCGGGTTTTGTTGTTGCCTCAGAGCCTAGCACATTTAGCTAGTTCTACTGGTTGTTAGCTACTAGCTACTCTAGGTTTTGCTGCAGTTTAACATTTTACTTCGGAGACGAACTCGATTATAACTCCGATGCTGGACCCACCGGAGCTACCTGACCTCTGAAGGACGACTGTTACCTCCGGTGCTGGGCCCACCGGAGCTACACCTCACCCAGGATGACTGCTTCTCCGCCGGTGCTGAGCCCACCGGAGGACCAACCGCCCTGCTACTGCTGGTGTCGCTAGCTACGTTGGCTAGCTCAAGGCAGCTGCTGGCCTCTCGTCTGCGCCTGGACAACGGTCGTCGGTTTGGCTGAGTGGAGTGAAATTGTTTGTTCGTGAGTACACTTACACTGACACACACACACTCGGATCGCCGAGTGACCGGCGAGTCGGACGGGCATTGTAGCGGTTGCTACCCTGCTATATCTGCTATTGTATATTGTCTCCACATGATTGTGTTTCTCTGTGTTAATGTTACTGTTTACACTGTAAATTATTGTCTGTGTATATTGTATTGTCGGTTGTCTCTCATACTGGTAACAGTTTAGCTTAAGCTAACAGTGTAGGCTAACCATTAGTTAACCTTACTGTCTGTGAATGTTAACGTTCGGGTTCACCCTATTCCCCTTACGAGGATTTGTTCACTCGCTAACTTTGGTCTATTTGTCAGGGTGTTGATTCCCTGTTGCTTCTCATTGAAGTTATTTTATAAATGTCATTCCTTTGATTATTACTAGTGAAACTCTGTATTGTATTGTCGTATTTCATTATATTTCCTGGGTGTATTGGCAAATAGTTTAACTGCATTCACCACTATGGTTGGATTCAGAGAAGATAGTTTACTTCATTGAACTCACTGTTCCTTGGAAAGACCGAGTGGAAGAGGCCAATGAGCTGAAGAGAGCTAAATACACTGAAATAGCAGAGGAGGCAGACAAGCGAGGTTGGAGTGCACGATTAAGGCCTGTTGAACGCTGGTTTCACTGTTAAGCCTTCATGAGGTGTCGTGGGCCTAACTTAACGAAACATCATTGAAAGAGGGTGCCCACTTAATAACCCCAATGACATGCCGCATACTATATACTGCTGTTGGATGGGCCATTTGTCTTGTGTTTGTGACCATTTGTTGGCGGATTTGTGGGTAGTGTGCTTTTTAAAGTTAAACTTGAGCAGGGGCTTCTGAATGTGTTTTTAACTTGGATTTTGGCACAAGGGATTTTAACATCTAATCCTGTGTATTAATTTAATGAAGTTAGTGAGGTATGAGAAAATCAAACACAGGATTACAGTAAAAAGCTATCAAACCTCAAAATGTCATTATTTTCTCTTGAAACACATGAGATGGGCTTAAATGGAACACACTGGGCTTAAATGGTTCTACACCAGGGGTCTCAAACACCCGGCCCGCGACGTATGTCAAAATAATAACGTAATCCGGCCCTTGAGACTTTTTAATTGCGGCAAACAACGATACTGATTAAAATAGACGATAGTTCCAAGTACGGTGACAAATCTCATTTGTACTCTGCTCCACTATGTGCTAGACATCCAGAGCTTCATTCAAACCCAAAATCGCTGCGCAAGTTTTCAGGAAATACTTGTATTACACGCGAGAAACACAAAGACGTGCATTTGTAATGACGCGGAAGCGATGCAGGCCATATGTGCTGCATAAATTGAAGCAGAAATTAAGCAGAAATAGGACTACACCAAATGTTGAAAAACGTTTACGTGTGATGAAGTCTTAGGTAGGCTATGTTATTCACCTATTCTAAATCTGAAGGAGAAGATCCTTTTGGAGATTATGGTCGATCGTCTATTGAATGGAGGTGCGTCTGCGTGTACGACGGTGTCCACTAAGCATACCATGCTTATTTCGACCCTCTGCCCAACATAGCTTGGAGGTTGCAGTGGTAATCGTGATGATAGTGTCCGTAATGGACGTGGTACAGACAGCAGGGCTAGTAGAAATATCTAAACTACAAAGTCACCCACAATATGATGCAAACTTCTGGGTAGCCTACTCAGATTACCCGCGATAGGAACTGATTTGACCAGAATACTTTATTGTAGGCCTTGTGGTTTAGAAACCATATACATCTTAGGGGTTGGTATACATCTTAGGTGTTTTCCTGTTAATTTGTTATGTGGGTAATATGAAAAAAGGAAAGTAAACCTGCTCAAATATGTTCATCCAGTATTTACTGAAAGGTGCATAATTTGAGGTGCTTGCCATCCAGTGGCAAATTAGATGGGTAAATTTACCCCCTTCATAAACTTTTGTTTTACTCAAAGATTTTTACAGTAGGACTTTATCTCTCACCACTTTCAAGCCATGGCCTTTTGAAATTTTGATATAAAAATCCAATGGTGTTGCTTTCTTAACCCTGACGCCTATAGTTTGCCAGGTTTAAAAAAGTTATGAGAGGAAAATATTTTTATTTGGTGTGAAACACACACATACCTGTTTTTATGCTTTTTTATTTGTTTTATAATTTGTATTAATATTTATTTTATCATTATTTTATTTAGAAGCTAAGGTTGCTAGTGTGTAAAACTAGATAAAAACACTACTTTCTGTTTGCAGTTTTGTGTGGTATTTGAAAAAAAGAACATTGCATTTTCAAAAATAGCCGGCCCTCCAATGAGATGACGTTGGCAGAATTGGCCCCCAGCTCATTTGAGTTTGAGACCCCTGTTCTACACTGACTACCAGGGAAATAAAGCTAATATGCTCTTACCAAAATGAAACAAATGTATACAGAAATGCCTGTAGCCTAAATATGCTTTAAAACTTGCCATCATAGTTATCCCTCTTTTGCCAAACTTTCTGAATTAACAAGGAATTCTTATTAAAAGTTAGCTTACGCTAGCTGTTTTTTGGGTCACTACAATTTAAGCCCAACTTGGAAAAAAGGCATTTTTTGAAAATATTTCACCCATCCAAACCCTTATTTGTGTTTTAATTCGAAGATTTATGTAAAATGAATCAGAAAACATTTAGTGTGTATACTCAAAATGTTTAATCCTTAGGCAGTGTATCTATCAGTAGAGCTACGTATTGACTAATGATTAGCTCGCTACGCTAACTAGCATAACTCATCTTTCCACATGAAACCAAATAGTAAAATATGACAAAGAACTACCTGTTTATACACAAATAACAAATCAATAATCTCCCAATTTACATAATATGAATGTACTTACCAAGTCAGTGGCTGAAAATAGTTGAAAAGAGGCTCTTTCTGAGGGGTCCGATAACACCAAAGTTTTGAAGCGACTTTATCTGAGCCTCCTTGATACTGTACGGATGTAGGCGGGCCTTATTTAATATTGACAAATGTGATTGGTACCAAATAAAAACTGACATATAATTAAGAAATTGTGTGATTGGACAAAATAATGAATAGCATTAGACAGGCCCCTCTTTTTTTTTTAAAATTGACTTCAAAGTTGCAAATGGGCTTAAATGGTGCCTGGGCTTAATGTAAACGTATGCTTACCTTATGTTTATTTTAACAGACGAGTGGTTACACAAAACAATAAAATGGACACAAGACAAATAAGATCCACACACAAACAATTGACAGGTACAGGGGAAGGATACCGGGGCTGAGGCTTACCGGCGGGAAGGGAGGTCAGGCCAACAAGTGGGTCAGTGTTCACCATCAGTCTGTGTCTGTGGTGTCTGTGTCAAACACCAACAGGCACCGTAGGCTAGCAATAGACCAGGGGCCTGTACTACGAAGCGGGGTTACTGGCTTATCTGGGTAACTTCGAGAGTAACTTGATCACGTGTGGCGTAACTTCCCGATTAACCCGTACTACGAAAGGTGGATAGGTTTTAACCGAGGTATGCTGCCATGGCAATTAACGCTGCATCTCAAACCTGGTCCGAGCAGGTTATGTTCTTGGTTAACCCGAGGTTTCCGTTCAACCACACCCTTTATAAATAGGCTACCACCCCTCCACATACAACTTGTCTGCGTACCTGGATGATTCATATGACATTGGAGTGCAAATCGGTTACATGCTGCTATTCCGACATGCTGCTATTCCGACATGCCGCTACTTAGACATTGGCGTCTAATTATCGAAGTGGCGGCATTAACATTCATTTTCAAGCGTCCCACTACTGCGACAATTTGTTTTTCCATTGTCGGAGTAGCGGCACTTGACCTTTTTTCAAACGTCCTGCCATTCCGACATGAGGTCATTAAAAGTGGCGTGGACTTTTGCTAAGTAGGGTGGGCCTTTATTTTTTTATTCCAATATAGGCAATAGCCTAGAGCAATCGTCCCAACTTTAAACAACACATGATTCACAGTTAAGACGATTCATGGCAAAAAAACAATAAAATGCTACATTGATCAATAGCAGGGGCATCGACAGGATTGGATTCTATAGCCTAATAGCCTATACGCACAAGAACTTTAACCGAATGAAACCGAAAGGTTAGTCGCGTCTCAAGGAGTCCAAGAGTGCGCCTCACACACACCAGCTCTGTTGAACAGTGTGTTTTTCGTGTTTAAAGCAACACCAAAGAGTTTTTTATACCTTAAAATAATGTTTCCAAAATCGTTTCAGTGGTTCATCAACTCGTAACAGGGTGAACGGCAATTCTGCATTCGCTTCGCGGCCCTCTATCAGCTATAACCGCACTATGTAAGTTTGCCAGATCGGGTAGCGGATCTGTAGTTCGATGGAATGAGACATAAGAAACTACAAATTTGACTTGCATCTGATGTCGCAATACATCATACTTTTATAAGTCATGCAAAATATTCTACCTTGTCTTTGGACATCGTTATTTGCAAAGCCTGTGCTGGATAAACAAATAGCGTGCGTGCGTGCGACAGAGGGAAAGTTCTTTGGTGTTGCTTTAAGAGCTAAACAAAGTTGATTAGAGTCACATTTGAAATGTCGGGTAGCCTAAATTATATCCTATAGTGTGTGCATCTCAGAGGAAGAGGTTTTGGAGAGAGAGAGAGCATATAACCTAGGTGATTATTTGTGTCTGGTGGTAATTAGACTTGAGTATGGATACCTAAGAATTGTTTTGAATTAAAAAAAAAGATGAAGACAATGAATGAAATGTAAAATAGGTTCTTTGCTCTACAATGACCATCATGGGGTTAATTTAACTCATTGAGTGCCAAAAACGTAATATTACGTTTTTCCTTTCCATGCGTTGAGTGCCAAAAACGTAATATTAAGTTTTTAGCTTTTTTTTTTAATTACGAATCTAGACACTCTAACACACCTTATATGTGATTTCGGGAACTCTGTGATGAATGGAAATGAAATATATGACGATCGAAAACTCATGAAAACGCAAGATCTGGACATTTTATCTGGACATTTGATCTTAACTCGGCTTTTGATGGTTGCCGCTTTGTTTCGAATCAGTCACTGATCAGTGACATGCACGCCAGGTCAAAATCAGGTCATTTATTTTCGTGGGTTTATCACTAGGTGGCAGGTCTCGTTAGATCTCTTCCCAGAAACTTTGCAGGCAACACTTCTCAGGTGCTGAAGGGAGAAATGAAAAAGTCGAAGAAAAAGACATTGCAGTAGGTGCGTTTTCGCCAGACAACGCTGGATGAGTCCACCTTTCTAAGACAAGATGACTGACTACGACAGGTCAAAAACATTACAAGGAGTGACTGAACACCGTGCTGAGGAGGGAGTTCCATCTCCACCACGAGCCGGGCCTAGCGGAGTGGGTGGTAGGCCGAGTCGCGCTTGCAAGAGGGCACGCCCTTGCCAGAGTGCCGAATATGTTGGTGATAGTGACACAGACGTTACCGACCAAGAGGAAGAGGAATTATGGAGCCCGACTCGATCATCAGCAGCAGGTAAGATTTTTCACCGATTAGCCATAAATTAGCCTAGCCGGCTACGACAGGAATTGGATACATCACGTTTCCACATGAATTATGCCCCTCCGCTGATGATTGTGCCGAACTTTTGTTTCTTTGTGATTCAAGCCTCAGACAGCGAGTCCGACTTCGGAGAAGTGCCAGGAGAGTACACATTTAGAGCAATCACCCCTTCGAACTTGGGTGAGAACAACCATTTACTATGCCATATCCATTCCCAATTCCATACATAAATGTATATGCACAATATTCATGTGTAGGCTATGTGTTTACTATGGGTATGTGTAAATCAGGTGTGTACAAATGAATTGAATGTGAGGTGTGTGTGTGGATGGGGTTGTGTTGCAAATGCAAAGGACAATACATTGAATGTGATGTTATCTATCTAGAACTGGATGTGACAGGAGAAATGGAAGAGCCAGAGATGGAAATGACAGAACCAGAGGTGCCTTCGAAACCGAGGGGTGAGTTGACCGCCACAGACACTGAGTGGGTGAGTTGACCGCCACAGACAGACAGACACCGAGGGGTGAGTTGACCGCCACAGACAGACAGACACACACTGAGTTGTATTTGTATGGTAATTGCATATTTTTTTTTAATATAATTTAAAGTGCTGGTGCCAGGCGGGGACACGCAGCAAGCCGGTCAGAGCGTGGTGGCATCCAGGAGGAGTGGAAAAGAGAGGACTGGAGGCCGCGAGACATACCCTTCACAGCCACCCCAGGACCACGAGGTGCAGCCAGACTGACGTCTGACCAGCCTATTGATTTTGTTGACTTGATTATAATATTTCTTCATTCTTCATTGTATGTGCCTTCTTATTTACTTTTTATATTATGTTTGTCTGTGGACCTAATTGGTAAAATATGTCTTGTCTCCACCGTGGGATAGTGGGAAACGTAATTTCGATCTCTTTGTATGTCTTGACATGTGAAGAAATTGACAATAAAGCAGACTTTGATAACCGATGAACTACTGCAGACAATTGCTGCGCAAACCAACCTCTATGCCAGTGGTTCTTAAACTTTTTGTCTGGCGACCCCACAAAAAAGTATGGCTAGGTCTGGCGACCCCACTTTCCCCAAACCCATTCTAAGTCCTTACTCAAATACCCCCCTCAAACGTTAACAACTAAATCAAGCAAAAACTAGAAAATAATTTGTTTCTATTTACTCCATATGAACAAGAACCGAGAAAACCAAACAATCACGATTAAACAAGTGTAGGCTGTCGCCATATCAGATTAGAGCGCTATGTGCGTAGCGCGCGCACACACAAGCACGCACACACAGCCTACACATGCAGCATTAGGCCTACAGCGTTACATTAATTATATTTATGGCGATAACAATAACAATATATTTTTTTATTTCCCTTTTCTGGTTTACTATATTTAACAATTTCAATGGGAAGGGTGGGCATGCTTTCGTGAACATAGCAAGTTAATTCTTGGAGGAATGCTGCATACGGCGACACGGAGATTTTCCTCCACGGTGCTGAGCCGACATATTTTGAAATGTCGTTTCATTTTGACAGGTTTTAAGCTCTCATTCGCCAGAACATCGCCGCAAATCACACATTGTGGGTGGTCGAGGTTATCTTGGCAAGTGAATCCATATTTCAGAAATTCTTTCTGATAAAGCCGACGCGCCGTTTGTTCTTTTTTATTCTCACCGGCCTGTAGACTTGTCCCATCTGAGGATCACGGAGGAGTAGACGCACTGGTAGATGGCACTTCCGAGCTTTTGTTAAATTTTTTAAGCAGCCACCTGTCCATTTTGGCTAGGCTAGCTATGTCTTTTGTTTTTTTTTACTTAAAATAGCGGGAACAATTGCGTAGTGGAGCAGATAGTTACATTGTTTCTATCAGCGGTTATATAGGCTGAACCAGATCTCGTTGAAAGACGAAAACATTTCTCTCTCTTCTCTTAACTGCGTGTAAATAAGAAAAAGGCAGAAAAGGCCAATATTATTTTCCTTTGTTTCACCTAATAATAATTTCAGACTGAATACAGAAAATACTTGGCGACCCCACGGAAGTTTTTGGCGACCCCATTTGGGGTCGCGACCCCTAGTTTAAGAATCACTGCTGTAGGTGACGCTCGTTTCAGAGCCAGTAAGAGGAGCCGCAAGGTCAAGCCCCACATCTCTGGACGAGCCGTTAGGTCAAGCCCCATTGTCAGCCGCAGGTCAGCTCCTGACTTTTTTTTAATCACTCCTGCATATTGCTAAACCATGAGTTTATATCGTAATTTACCGTGGTACTGAATAATGCATACTGTAACGTTTAATGCACACGACACCAACGTTGTTCAATGGCAGCTTTATTGGCTTGAGAATGAGGGCAGGGACACAGACACAGATCACAATGCACACAGGGCAGGTCAAGGAATCACACACACTACACCAACAGGGGAGGTCCAGCCCCCCACACAAAAAGGAACACACACGAGGGATAACTAAAAGGGAAACATGTTACGATAAAGACACCAACTTTACACTTATAACTTAGGAGAATAACGACATAAACCCCCCGATTGTTCGCTCTCGTGTCCCAGCATGCTTTTCGCCGGAGAACGGTAGCACAGTCTTTTTGCGCCGACGCTACATAGCTCCCCCAACAAGCCGGCAACGACCACGAGGTAGCCACATGCTAGCGTCGGCGCGCGTGGCCCGCCACTCAGTCCAGTGCGACAGTACCGCCAAATCACGTGGGGTGCACGCGCCGCAGGAGCTCACTCAACGGGGCGCCACGCTGCTAGCAATCCAGTTCGGGCGTGCTAGCAGCCACGTGGCCGACCCCGCTCGTCACCAGCTCCCTCTCAGCAGCCGCCCTCAGGCTGCCCTTTCCGCGGCGTGTCACCGCGGCACTCCTCCTCTCCAGACGGGGCCCTAGGTGGCCTTACAACCGTCGACACTGTACCAAGCACCGGGGTTCGAGGGGGGCCAGATGAAGCTGCGCCAACGCCACTCCGCTCCGTCGAGTCGCCGACCAGGACAGACAGGCACCGACTCCACAGCAACCGGACCGCGCTGAGCTCTCCCGCTGCAGCTACCGTCTTCGGCTTCCCTCCTCGTGTTGCCATCTCGCAGAGCCGTCCTGCTCTGCTCCCGGCCCGTTCCACTCCTTCGCGGCCTCGGCGAAGGCACGACCCCCGAGATGGTCATGCTATCTAACTCCACACAACAAACTTTTTTTTTTTTTTTTTTTAAAAAGGCGCCGGCCAACAGGCCAACTAGAACTAGCGCCTAGCACAGCACGGTGCCCCTCACACGCACCCAAAAGTTAAAAACCCCTCACACAAAAACAGTCACACACTAGAGGGCCCCCACCCTCTCCCCTACCCAAAAGTCCCCGCACCCCTCGTGGCTCCAAAATGGCGCGAAGCAGGCGCGGCCGCCCAGGCTCCCAATTCTCCTCGCCGCTTCCAACTCCCCCGCGACCAACGGGCTCCTTCTCTCCCAGGCCAACAGTCGGCCCGTCGAGGAGGGCCGAAAGTGAGCCGCCAGCTCGCGCCGTCTCTCCCCCGCCAGGGGCAGCCGTTCCGGCCCCACCTCGACCGACATTGCAGGTGGCCCGTCTTCCCCGCTGCTCGCGCTCTCGTTCCCGCTCTCGCCGTCGCTCCGTTCCTCACTCGCCCCTGGCGCGAACTCCGCCGCCAGCAGGCCCGAGTATCTCTCCAGGAACTCGCTCTCGTCCTCCTCTCCTTCTCGCAGCACGAGTAGTCGGCCCTCTTCTCCCGAGCAGAGGTCTCCCGGCGATTCGTCTGCCGCGCGGAGCCAGGCTTTGATGATGGCGCCCCTCCTCCTCTCCCTTCGTCGCCGAGCCTTGGTGCGAGCCTTGGGAGCCCTGATAAGGGCTGGCGGTAGCTCGAACGGCCCCCACCCCGGGGTCAGGTCGCCTGCCCTCACGAAGACTCCCGGGGCAGGGGCAGCTCCGCCACTCAGTCCGGCATTGGAGGCTTCCATGTTCACTTCTGACCCAGTGTAACGTTTATTGCACACGACACCAACGTTGTTCAATGGCAGCTTTATTGGCTTGAGAACGAGGGCAGGGACACAGACACAGATCACAATGCACACAGGGCAGGTCAAGGAATCACACACACTACACCAACAGGGGAGGTCCAGCCCCCCACACGAAAAGGAACACACACGAGGGATAACTAAAAGGGAAACATGTTACGATAAAGACACCAACTTTACACTTATAACTTAGGAGAATAACAACATAAACCCCCCGATTGTTCGCTCTCGTGTCCCAGCATGCTTTTCGCCGGAGAACGGTAGCACAGTCTTTTTGCGCCGACGCTACAATACGATTGCATGTGTTATTAAGATCTGTCTCGTTCAATGTTGCGCGTCAGTTTTCTAACGTTGCAGCCTGTTGCAAGTGGTTACGCTATGTTGGTCAAGTTTTATTAGCTAACTGGGAGAAAGCAAACAATTTGCAATGTGTTGCTAGTAGGCTACGTTTTCGGCTTCATGGCAGGAGCTGACGATTATGTACTTTATCAAGTGTGCTACTACGGTGTTAATGTAGGCTACACTATTTTATTTCTTCGATTTGATTATTGGCATTCTAATTGTTGTGTATTGCTTAGTCGTATGCTCATTTGTTCCTGTGTGTGATTACCTCCCAGCTAGACCAAATCCTAAGCTTTTAAGCGACTGCCATGGCAACTTATAATGATCATTACGCAGCCAAGTAGCAAAAACACCTAATACAACACGAAACAGCATTTGTGTAGCTTAATAGAGGAATTACAGAACCATAATAACACTACCGCTAGGATGCGTCTAGATTTCTAGGCTAAATATATCATATAGTATTGTAGCATTCACTTCACACAGACAGGGGAAAACTGCCTTTTATTCGCAGATGCACAGAACTTCACAACAGACTGACACTAATGCAGGATGGCAAATGTTTTTTATACCCTGGCACAGAACAGCAGGCAAAGGTGGCACTAACTGGAACACACCCTTTAAGGCATAAATTACCTGATGGCTGATATTACTAAACATGTCATTAAAGTAAACAACTAATTAACACATTTATTACAAAAAAACATTCTGTGCACTTGCAGAGCATTCTGGTCCTGTTATGTCATTCAATGAACAATCAAACATGACTCGGTTGGCACATTACAGTTTTTCCTTTTGCTTTTCAGGAATGACATAAAAAGGAAATGTAATGAAATTGTCATTGTATAGTTCCAAGATGCTGCACTGGGCATTTGGAGACAGGCCTACATCAGAAGAATTCAACCAGAATGGATTATTTTAATATTTGGTAAGATTATCTTCATCTCGGGTGCTATAGCATCCATACCATGCTCAGGTCCAAATACCAAAGGGAACCCAGGTTTGAGTCCGGAAAAAAAGGCTATCTTCACCTTGGGGCAGTTGTGGGAGACCTTGGACAGAGTTGGCTCCAGAGACAGCTCCTCATGCATGTACCCATAGTGCTCAGAGTCACAATGGTGGCAGCTCCTCAGATTAAACTCACAACCTTCAAGTGTTCCATTGTGGAAGTTCAGATCCCTGACCACTAGACCACCACCACCATCACTACATATGTCAGAAATACACAACACGCAGCAGTCCGCAGCAAGGGCAATTGGAGCTCTCTGGATGATGTGGATTTTGTCGAAAGAACAGGGAAACCAGGGAAACCAGTATCTACCTCAGTCACCAAATGTTTGCCTTTAAATACTAGTTACCTGTAGATGACAAGGTGCTTTGCCCTGTTGTAAGAAGTTACGTGTACAACTGGGCTTGCACTTGTTGCTATTGTCTGAGGCTGAACTGTGCTGGATACTGGATAGCATTGTATGTACACATGTTCTAAATATTTCTTTCTGTTGTTTCTGTTCTTGTTCAATGCGTTCTTTTTGTAGTACTGTTACCAAAGAGTGTTCTCAGAATTATTATTGATATTTAGCATACACTAAAAAAAGGTCTCATTGTTGGGGGCGATGTTGTTCTCAAGCACCTTAGGGCTGCTTACAGTGAAGATAGATAGCGGTCCTGTGTCCTTGGCTGGGTGGGGTGGTGGCGGAAGAGGCTTTCCTTTTGCCTGTGGATGCTCACAGCTCTGGACCACCAGTATGCTTCCCCTTCTGATTCTGATGACTATTTTTCATTTTGATTGTGTGTTATGGGAATTATTGTGTTGTATTAGTTAAAGGAACCATATGTAAGATTGTGGCCAAAACTGGTACTGCAATCACTTTCAAAATACTGAAGAGCGGTGTATCCCCTCCCCCTTCCCCCCTGACTCGAGGTTGCACACGCGGATGGCGAAACACTACTGACTTCGTGATTAGTAGATAGGTGGAGGGTGGCGCATCAGGCCAAAACACAACATGACACGACAAAACACAACATCAACAACAGTTGAGGGCTGCAACTTCACTTTTTAAATGACAATATCCTGGCTGGACTACTGTTGTCAGTGATATAAGTATTTGAAATGAACATGATTTCTTAATGTCTAGTGACATATCAGGGCCATTTTATGATTAATTGAAATATTTTTCTTACATACGGTTCCTTTAATTTTCCATAGTTCCCCTACCTCTGATTCTAATAAAGACTTTTAAATGACTCTCACCTATTTTGTGTGTGTTTATGGAGTTGTTTAACCTGGATGCCAGCTGAACTTAGCCCCGCCCACAACATTTGAGGTCAGGAAGTAGAGCGGTTCGGACCAGAAGAACTCCTTAACAATTTTGTTCAGAGCTGAAAATGCAACTGTGTTTGACAGAGGACAGATGTAGGTTGCTAGTGACAAAATATTAGCTTTCAGTATGGTATCTTTGTAAATGACATTTAATTACAAAGTGTTTCATTCATCCCAGTTCTCCCTAACAAAAACAATGTTGCTAGAAGGTAGACATGTAGATTTCGCCATCGCGTCTGTTGTAGAAGATATTGACAGTGCAATAACTTTAAAAAAAATGACCAGAAAACAATGTTAAGGCAATTGTGGAGAAGGTTCTTCCTACAGGATTCGCCCCCTGTATCAGTTGAAATGTGCGCCATAATCACATCCCAATGGAGCAGTATCAGACTCTATTCTGACTAGAATTGTTGGGTCTTATTTGTTTTTAATTGTTTACATATAAATTTCCCCCAAATCTGATTCTGATAAAGACTTTCAAATGACTATTTCCTATTTTGTAAGTGTGTGTGCGTGTGTTTACTAAATTGCTTATTTGTTGTCAATTTGAACTAAATTAAGTACCAAATCTCAGTCAAACCGGTCAAATGCAATTTGTCTGCCAACCAAGTGCCTGGGGCCACACAAGTTCAGCAAAGGGTGTGAAAGCAGATTCTGCCGAGGTACAAACAGGGTATCAGTGGCAGGTGTCCAAAAATCTGAGGTGAAGAGTTTTGCCTCTTGCAGCCAGTTTGAGAAAGCCATCGATGCTCATCGAGTCCATCAGAGCTCACAGAGAAAGTCAGATCATTTGAGTCCTTATTATGACCGCCGCGCAGCATATAGGTTTATATGCGCAGCATATAGGTTTAGTCAGATTTTTTTTTTTTTTTTCGCATGTCCAAATTTCCGTCAAGGATTCCCGGGACACTGTAAGACCAGGGTACACGAAACTTGGTGGGCATGTAACCCCACATGGATAGCATGGAACCTCCTTTTTTCGTTTTGATCTCTAGCCCCCCCGCTGGACTGGACCCCCCGAAAGGAGGGTAGGGCAGACACAGTTTTCTGTGAATATCTCGAGAACCGTAGGGTTTAGGAGGACCTTTTTTTTTGTATGTTGATCTCAAAGGGCCATGTCAACCCATTCCATAACCACTCATTTCATGTATAGCGCCACCTAGTTAAACACAAAAAAGTAAAAATGAGGTGTTGTAATCGCAGGTGAAAGTAATTGTGGTGAATATTTACTTAATATTAATCTTAGACTGGCAAACTTCAGGAAAAACTCAGGAATCAAGTTTATTCTGTTACAAGCAGAGAGGGTACAAAAAAATGGTCTATGGACTATGTAGGCCTAGCCCAGGCCATGGCACAAACTTTTGGTTAAGTTTAGATGTTTAAAAGAAAAATCCACAGACTCACGTGGGTAGGGTATCCCTTTCTTTAAAGAGATTTTGCATTAGAAGTGAGGGTCAGTAAAACAAAACCTTAAGCATAAAAAAAAATGACCATTTGAGCAATAAAACCAGTAGACTTAGAGAAGAAAGTATTTCAAGTCACTACTATCTATCTCCCCCTTTTTATAGTTTCTTAACTATAACAAATCGTGATCCCAATATGAATGAAGGAAAAGAAAATACAAAAAAAAAAAAAAAAAACTCAAGTTGTGGGTATGAATCCACATCTGCCTACATCTAGTTTGCCTTGAATGTGGCATATGTGAGAAGAAGGTGGAATGTAAGACTTCATCTTATGCATACATGATTGATAGCTGCATTAATTTATTTAGAATAATAATAATAATAAAAACTATCTTTGCAGCTGGCTTCAGCTAAACATTTACTGTTTAGTAACAGAACCCTTTTTGACTATAGTCCCTTTTTGACTATATTTGTAACCTGAGGAAACTTAATGTAGTAGGGGGATAAGTTAAGCGTTATTCCGTGCCAACAAAACCAAAGTATACATAAACATGATAATAGATAGATAAATAAATGAATAAATAAATAAATAAATAAATAATAAAAAAAACTGTTTTGATCATTTGTGTTATTACTAACAGTGGTCCAAAACCACTTTGGCGTACTTGTTCTTCACATTGTAGGCCTCTCGGTCTTGGTGGTGGTGTTGAAGCCTATAATAGCCTATAATGTTTTCTTGTCAAGTGTTGTGTTTGGTCTTTTTTTTATAATAAAGAGCACAAAAGAAATACCTGTTATGTCCTCCATAACGTAAAAGTAACGCGTAACGTAAAAAGTTACTTTCCATAGAGGGTAACTAAGTAAAGTAACGGATTACTTTTTAAAGAAGTAACGAGTAACGAGCAAAAAATACTTTTTTAAAAAAGTAACTTCCCCAACACTGTTCATATCACATAGCCATATTTATTCTGCTCTTATAAAGTAACTGCTAATACACTGAACATATTAATATCTAATTTATATCACTCTAAACCAGTGGTTTTCAAAGTGGGGGCCGCGAGGGGGTGCCAGGGGGGCCTCAGCAAGTTGGAAATAAAAATAAAAGCAACAAATAAATACATTTGAAAATGTTTATGCCCCATTACTATGAGGGTTGTTATACCATGCCATTATAATAATTTGTCGCATATCTGAACATTATTTTCCATGATAATGACTGGGAATAATAGTAGAGTGATAGCTCTCATATAGCAGAAAACCGCAAATGTAATTTTACACACTGTATGTTCCATCACAAAGTGCTTGTGGCTAAAATAATTATTAGGATTAGCTTAATGTATTTTTAAATTTGCCGTAGTATTGTCGATGGGTTTAATAACACATCAAGGGGTCCTTGGCCAGAACCTAGTGGTATTTGAGGGGCCTTGTCAAGGAAAAGTTTGGGAACCCCTGCCCTAAACCACCTTCCGTAAACCAACTGCATTCTACTGTCTACACTGCACTATATTTCTTTTCCTGCCTATGCACCACCTGTCTATACTTTGTATATCACATTGCACTTTTCTGCTTTTTTGCACTTCTAGTTAGACACAAACTGCATTTCGTTGGATTTGTACTTGTACTCTGCACAATGACAATAAAGTTGAATCTAATCTAATGAGACAGCACCTGCACCTGCAGCAAATGGATGCTATCAGGTTCTGCTCTGGGGACTCCACCAGGTAATGAGAACCTCATACTACAACTGCATGGTTGCGGTCCTCTGTTGTAATTATGCTGTTTTTACACCCAGGGCCTCTGAGCAACATGACGGTGTAAGTGACGTTGATGTTGGACGCTGTGTGAGTGGCGACGGGCCAGCTGGTGACTCGGAGGTGAGTGGGAGAGAGAGATGGAGTGGGACTCAAACCCGGGTTCCCATGGACACTTGGACCCCAATGTGGAACGGTTGCTGTAGCCAGTTGCGCCACAGCACTCCTGACTAAAAGGCTTTTGACTGACCCGCCCCCCAAACACACACACACACACACACACTTGCACCCCCCCTTTGAGTCTCATCCAATTCATTCAGTCTCACCCTCTTCCCACTTATTTAGCTTTTTTCCCTCTCTCTCTTTTACAGCCCTCTACTTCAGTCTTGTTTCCCCACAATAAAAGCAGCAATATCATTCAAGCTTTTTTGAAATGCTGATGTGCTGTAGCCTACTAAACATGTGTAGATAGTTGGAACAACAATGTAAAGAAGAAAATCCAAAATGGAGTCATAGAGAATGAGTGTTCAGGACTTCAGGGGAGGTGAAGGAAAAATAGACAAAAGTGAAATTTACAATGAATTGATATGAGGTCAGATTTATTTTTTTAATTCACAAATATATACATTTACTTTTTGATTCACATGTAGACAGCTCTTGCAAATGAATAAATAAATAAACATATGAAAACAAAAGTGACAAAATATATCTCAGCTTTTGAATGTAACATAAATTCAACAAGGTGATGCCTTCAATACTTTCTGGGATTGTCCTGAATTTAGCTTATCCAGGAAAAAGCAGATTGTATTACAGAGCGAAAAATGTCCTGGATTCAGATCATATATATTTGAACTGGTTTGAAAATTCATAAAAGTGTATTTGGATCTAAATATATATTAAATATTAAGGTAAATAAATAAATACATAAATAAATCATTTTTGTTATTACTACCAGTTTACACTTTAGATTAAACTCTTTTACAATACATTGTATGCATTAGTTGGTCTGTAACCAACCACTCTCCTATAAGAAGAAGGCGTACCACTACATTTGCAATGACATTTAATAGGGAGTAATGGGGTTGGGGGGCACAGGGGATGGGAGGGGCTTTAGGACCTTTTGTTTTTCTTTTTTGAAAGGCCAAGCAGGCATGTGAGGGTGTCGTCCATTAAGTGATCAAAAACCACTTTGGCGTACTTGTTCTTTACATCGTAGGCCTCTCGGTCTTGGTCACGCCACTGGTGTTCCTCCATAGGTATGTCTTTGATCTGGAGGACCGAGTTGATGTGAAGAGTTAGTGTGTTCAGTGTTTGTACCATTTTTTAGTGTTTGATTCCATTGTTGCAAAGCCTGCCTCCAGGCTCAACCGTCGTCCTATGTTAGTTATATGGAGCAGCGATGAAACTTTTTTTTACCAGATCTACTTCATAGGTGTCCCGTTATTCAGAATTTAAAGCCACCCCGCCAGCCAATCAGAAAAGAGTATTTCTTCTCTCCGGGTGATAAGGAACTGTAATTGCATTTACAAACATGTACTGGATGTTTTACAGTATGCCCTATATATATCATGATGGATCAGTTCCAAAGAACATGTGTAGTGTTGTGCTCTTGCAGCATTGGAACTCACCAAGATCTGATCATATTTCTCCATATCGAGGCCTTTGAAGATGTGGGCAAAAACCTTCCCATAAGCCCCTGCATCTTTTCCTTCCTGGAGGCCACAAAGCTTGAAGACTTCCTCAGTGATGTAATGCTGGATAAAGACAGGAGACTATTAGCCCTCTATAGACCCTTTCAACTTAATAAAAAAATAGATGGGAAATTTAAAAAACAACATTTTGTAGAGCATTACAGATTTTCTTTTCAAAGTATCTGCATTGGTATTGAAAGTTTCTGAACGTTGAAACCCTCTGGGAACATATTTGAAAGGGTCTATTACAGGATGTTTGTTAGTTAAAATGACTCAGGAATTCTACAGAAGTTTTTAAATAGATATCTTAAACAGATGGGCAGATGTCATATATTGTCTATTCAAATGTTATTGCTTTACCTGGACTTTTGAAAGGTCATCAAAGGATTTCAGCTTGTTGACAAAGTTACGGCGCTCAGGCTGAATTTGTTTCCACACAGGCTGTGTGGTAGGGTCTTTGGCACAGAGGTCCTGAAGGGTCTCCCAGGACAGATCAAAGATGAGCTGCACATGTACAGAAATAATACAAACAAACATCAATGAACAACATCTCAATGCAATTAAGTTGTATTGGCTATGTTGCCTATTCACTCGACTCTTATCGAACCTTGTTGTAACTGCGTCTGCTGCTGGTGTTTGTGGCTTGTCCAGGGGTATCCATCACCAGATACTGCTCCGATGGCCTGGGGGTTCGGACTCCGGAGAGATCCTTTGGGCCTTGTCCGAGCTCAAAGCTCTGCCACATCTCCTGCACGGCGTGGTGCACGAGCATCTCCACCTTGCCCGGGTGGTGCGGCGTGTCAAGGGCCTGCACCTGCAGCTGTCTGGTGAGGATCGTGACCTTTGACCCCGCCTGCCCAGGTGCTCCTGTGCTCCAGGAGGCTTGGTCCTGAGCCCTGGTGTTGGAGGGGGCGGCCTTGTCCTCGCGGTCAAGCTTGCCCAACGCCTGCTGGTCAGAACGGGCTGAGACTCGGGGTGTCTCCTCCGCAGCGGACATGGCACTGTCAGTAAGCTGAAAGAGAGAATGTGAGTTTTACTTACAGGACCTTAAAGGACCAGGTGAAGGCTGGGAATGGGAAAATCTTAGTTTAGTGCTTAGACGTTAGTGCCCAGAGAAATCTTTTCCATCACCCCAAAAGACTTGGGTTGTACATTTACGGGTCAGTCTGATGCTGGTTCTTATCAGACCAAACAGAACATTAGGTTCCAAAGAAAAGTGTTAAGAATAGCCTGATATTTGTCGCCTCTAGTATGTGACCCAGCCTGCGCCAAGTGTCACCTGTGTTGTGTTTTATAACCATACGGTGTCGACGTATATATATCTATGGTTAGAACCATGCGGTATCGACGTATATATATCTATGGTTAGAACCATACGGTATCTATCTATATATATATATGGTTAGAACTCTGTTGGAACGTCAGAGGTCAGACAGGGTCTCACCAGAAACTCTACGCAGTCATCAGTGCTGCTGAGGGATGAGCAGGTCTCAGCCTCATCCTTGCCCTCGTCGGACTGAAAGTCGTCTTTGTACTGAAGGTCACTGTCCTCCATGTCGTCCGGCATCACTGCAGCATCATGAGAAGCCACCTCATACTTCGGAGACATAGTACGGAGAGCGCCGTTCTTCTGGAAGATCTCCTCCAGCTCGCCTTGCTTAGCCAAAAGCAGGTCATAAAGATCCTGGACACACAGAAATGTATCAGAAAGGTCATCACTGAGACCATATGAGAAATGGTGCAACCTGCTTCTGTGTCTACAATGTCCTTATGCTTGATATGTTTGAACGAATAAGACTAGCTGCAGTATATGATTTTTGGTTTATCTATACATGATCAGTACATGATTTATGATGTATCTGTAACAAAACTGTTTCAACAACAACCATCATGTTTTTATTAAAATATAGTGCACCTCACTGTTTTACAAGTGACAAACCAGCCCCTGTCTGATCATGCCCTTATTGTCACTCTGCACACCACATACCTTTGTGGAGAGCTCTTCATACTTATCATTCTCGTATGAGGACTTGTCCACCTTCTCCTGGTGTTCTCCCATCGCCACCTTCAGACTCAGATCTTGTTCAAAGGTCTGGTCCTCAGCATCCTGCACCTCAGAGTGGAGGACCTTAGTGTCCTGGTCAGGAGCCTGGAAATGAATGCACTGTTATTTACATTTACATGTATTCATTTACATATGTCAATTCATATTTAAGGGACTACATTGTCCCCATAGCAATTTGGGGTTAAGCGCCTTACTCAAGGGCACAATCTGGGTGGATTACAGTATGGTATTTACAAGTTCACAGATGGAAATACTGTACACTTCTATCATGTAATCTGGGTAGATTACAGTGTGAAGTATAATGATTTATGCTGCAACAATTTTCTTTGTATGGAGTGCTTCAATTGTGTAGCCGGTGTAGGCCGGCTGTAAGAGTACCGGTATTGTATATCAGATAGGCACAGGCCTTCCCACAGTAAGTACAGGTGGCTTAAGGGGAAACAAATCAGTCAATGACTTACAGATGCTGCAGGGGAGACCAGCTTGGCCTCCGGGGCCTTCAGGTCTGTTCGCTGCATCTGACCAGGTTGCAGAACTGAGGTCTCTACGACAGACTCAGACATATGGGCCTCCTGCAAAGTTGAATTATGACGTCAAATCATTCCACTCTGCAGGTAACTGTGGCTGAGGTGTGTGTGTGTGTGTGTGTGTGTTTTCCTGGTGACTGTGGTGTGTGTTTTCTTGGTGACTGTATTGTCGTTTGTTTTCCTGATGACTGCAATGTGTGGTGTGTTTTCCTGCTGGTTGTGTGTTTCCTGGTGACCCCTGACCTTTCGGTAGTCCTCAGCTTGCTTCTGCAGCTGGATGGTTGATGCTCTCTGGGTCTCGAGGTCGGCTAGGTGTTTCAGGAGCAGCTTCCTGTCCTCGCTTGCAGCCTGAGTGGCCTGAATAAGCTTCTTCATCTGGGCCTGCAGACAAAAATAAAACATTTACACTTATATTTATTAATTTGCAACTGACACTTTTATCTAAAATGACTTACAGACGAGGACTGTCAATCATGCTACAGTGCAAAAGGAGACCTCAGAATAACAATAAATATTACACACAAAAGAGAGTTCATAATTAGACATCATAATATTTAATAAGACACAATTCATTCAGACATTTGATATCAGGTCATTTTATATCAGTTTGTTTGTTTAAGGACCACTGAGAAATACAGTGTTGAATTTAAGTTCCGTTAGATATCAAAATGTCTTTTTTCATTGCATAGCCTGTCAGTTTCGCTTTTTGACTATTGCAAAGAGACCATTTGCAGGAAACAGATAGCCCACCTGCTGCTGCATCAGCTGGGAGGTCACACGGATACTCTCCGTAAGAGGGCCTTGACCTGCCTCTTCACCACACCTGCACAGACAGGACAGGAGAGCAGGAGGGAGCAGTAGTCAGGCAGCCAGTCATTTAACAAGCAGCAGCAACCTTGACTAGCAAGGCCTCAAGCAGTCACATTTACACTTACAGTATTTTCCGGACTATAAGTCGCACTTGTTTTCATTGTTTGGCTGGTCCTGTGACTTATAGTCAGTTGTGACTTATATCAAAATATATATAATTTAACATGTTTTTAAATGTTAATTTATACTGACTGACATGAACCAAGAAGTAAACAATACCGTCTACAGCCGCGAGAGGGCACTCTAGGCTTGTGACAACTATATGCTGCTCCTGTACCCCTGAAAAAATTAACTGAAACATGCTTACCGGTAACTTGCTTGTTGGACTCGCTGGCTTGTTATGTTAATTTAGCCTATTCAGCCTCCCAGGTATGTTCTTAATGCTATTGTGTAGCTGAATAACTGTTAATGTGTTAAGTTAATATACCGTACACCTATTCAGCCTGTTGTCCTGTGTGCTATTGTGTAGTTGAAAAAATTGCATCTCCAGATTAAATGTCTGTTCTTGATCCACTATAGTACCTATCAACATCCATTAAACTACCTGTTTATCAACATCCATGTCCACTTAATTCCTACCTAGCAACCTCCATAGCAACCAACATAATTACCCTAGCAACCAACATGGAAACCACTTTAATATCATAGGAACCACTATAATTACCCTAGCAACCATCTCAATTACCCTAGCAACAACCTAGCAACCACTACCATAATGTCAACCGAGCAACCACCATAGCAACCAACATGATTACCCTAACAACCAGTATAGCAACCGCTTTATTTAGTATAGCAATCACCATATCTACCCTAACAACAACTTAGCAATCATCTCAATTACCCAAACAACAACCTAGCAACCACCATCATAATGTCTTCCTAGCAATCACCATAGCAACCAATGGGATTACCCTAGAAACACCATAGCAACCATCTCAATTACCCAAGCGACAACCTAGCAACCACTACCATAATGCTAACCTAGCAACTACCACAGCAACCAACATGATTACCCTAGCAACCAGCTTAGCAACTGCTTTATTTAACATAGCCACCACCATGTCTACCCTAGCAACCATATCCATTACCCTAGCAGCAACCTAGCAACCACTACCAAAATATAAACCTAGTAACCACCATAGCAACCAAAATGATAACTGTAGCAACCAGCATAGCAACCACTTTATTTAGCATCACACACAACAACCACACTGTCTACCCTAGCAACATCATAGTATCTATGTCTGCACTATATATTTTACATCAAATTTTGAATTGATTTGAATTGAATTTCTGGTTCATTTAGCAGACGCTTATATCTTAAGCGACTTATATGTCATTTACAGGTATTACAAGGCCACTGTCCCCACAGCAACTCGAGGTTAAGTGCCTTGCTGAAGAGCACAACTGTGGAAGCCGGGAATTGAATCCATAACTTTAGCTAGCCCAGCTCCTTAACCACTACATTATCACCGGCCCAGTCAATCTATCTACATTTGGACACCAGTCTGTCAGACAGTAGAGCTGAGTGCATTTACGTGTGTATCGGTGTATGATATGGGCAAAAAAATGGCCCACATTCTAAACGAACTTGGATCCGGACCAAAGGCTCTAGTGTGAATGTGTATAGGTGTGCGTGATCATATGGGCAACACCTGCCTTGCTTGGCAGGACAGCAGGTCGAGTTTGGATTGGGCTTCCTGGACAAGGGCCTGCTCCTTAAACTGGAGCACGGTGGCCCAGAGCTCAGCTCGGCCGTTCTCCTCCGTCACCATCCGGTGGATCATGCTGAACATGAATGATGTCCAGCCGTCATCCACCACAGAGGGGCAGGCAGCAGCCGCTAACGCAGCCTGAGGGTACAAAGAGGGGGGCTGGGTTACTGGGGAACAGCTTATCTGCTGAAAAAAGCCAAAGGCAGTCTGGAATGGACTATGTGCCCATCGAATCAGAGTGGTTTCAGTATGTAGGTGTGTAATCGGGTCAGAACTAAAACAGCTTCAGTATCTTGGACAATCAGGGCAGAATCTGAGTGATTTATAGTATGTTGGTGTGTAGTCAAATCAGAACTAAAACAGCTTCAGTATCTTGGATGAGAATCAGGGTATGTATATCTGAGTGATTTATTTATAGTATGTTGGTGTGTAATTGAATCAGAACTAAAGTAGTTTCAGCATCTTGGCCGCTGATCAGATCAGAACCAGAGCAGTTTCAGAATCTCAAGCACTAAACTGCTGGGTTATAAAGCAGGTACCTCCTCAGCTAAGGGGACAGTGCTGTTCAGTCGGGGAAGGTGTTGTCCCACACGCTGCATTCCTATCTGGGTCTGCAGCCAAACCTTCATACCCAACAGGTATTTTTCCTTGTTTGGACCTTGCACCTGTGGGTACGTAAATGGCTGGTAAATGGTCTTCACGTTTGAAACTTTCTCCTATCCATTTTTTAGCCCCTCAACAGAACCCCCCCCCCCAGTTGCACTACCCTATCCCACCCATAGTGTTCTATTATTTATAGATGTACCTGCTGTAATTACACTTATACATAGCCATATTCTACTGCTCCTCATACTATTCATCCTGCATACAGTTGTTTTTATGTTCATACTGAATATCCATATTTATTCTGTTTTTCTTTGAATATATTCTGTTAATACACTGTAGTATTCTAACTACTCTTATAATGTTACTGCTACTACACTGCACATATATGTGCATGTTGTTCATAAATTGTACATACTGCATAGCCATATGTATTCTGCTCTTATAACTGCTAATTCACTGCACATTTTTATATGTAATCTATACTACTGTAAACCACCCTCTGTAAACCAACTATACTGTCTGCACTATAACATGTCCTGTGTATGCACCACCTGTCTATACTTTGTATTTCACTTTGCACTTTTCCGCTCTTTTGCACGTCTACGCAAACTGCATTTCGTTGTCTTTGTATGTAGGCTACTCTGCACAATGACAATTAAGTTGAATCTAATCGAATCGACTCAAATCTAAATAACTAAAATGATGATTTTTGTTCTGTTATTTAGCCACACTTACTTTTTTTTGATCAATTAAGACCTTGAATGGATTGTTTTGATCCATGATCATGGCCTCAGTTTGGCCTTCAAGGCCAGAAAATTCCAATGAAGGTGGCATGTATGAAGGTACGCCACCGCGTGGCTCACCTGAAATCATGATTGAAATATTAGGATGTGCTGAAAATAATATCAGTCAATATTTAAATGACCTAGGAGTAACCTTCCATTATTTTCTTACCTTCGACCACCGTTGCACCCATGATCATGTGTGAAAACACACACCTTATGAGTTTTAAGTCAGTTGATAGCCTATTCTAAAATCCGCGAGAAATCAAGAGCGATTAAAAAAAAACGTCTTCACACCAGCCAGGTAATGTTCAGAATAAAACTGTAGGCTAAACTCAACTAACATTCCAGAAACAACAGAATCCTAATGACGTAATAAAAGCACAGTCCGACGTGACGTCGTAAGATAGAGAACGTGTAATGCCTCTTGTAGTTTTATTCTGGGACTAATGCATTACGAATATGATACACTGACTGCAACTATTAGTAAATAAAATATTCACCAACCACAAGCTCATCCCTCTCAATTGCATCTGTTTTCTCATACAGAATCCCGTACAGGGGCATAACGTAGGCCTACTGTCCCACACTGCAGGTGGTGCTCGTTGCCAGTAAGAGGAGCCGCAAGGTCAAGCCCCACATCTCTGGACGAGCTGTTAGGTCAAGCCCCATTGTCAGCTGCAGGTCAGCTCCTGACTTTTTTTAATCACTCCTGCAATATGCTATAGGGTATAGCATATTCCTATACCATGAGTTTATGTCGTAATTTACCGTGGTATTGAATGATGCATAAGATTGCATGTGTTATTAAGATCTGTCTCGTTCAATGTTGCGCGTCAGTTTTCTCACGTTGCAGCCTGTTGCAAGTGGTTAACGCTATGTTGGTCAAGTTTTTAATAGCTAACTGTGAGAAAGCAACCCGTTTGCAATGTGTTGTTGCTAGCTATGTTTTCGGCTTCATGGCAGGAGCTGACGATTATGTATTTACTTTATCAAATGTGCTACTACGGTGTTAGTGTAGGCTACACTATTTTATTTCTTCGATTTGATTATTGTCATTCTAATTGTTGTGTATTGCATAGTCGTATGCTCACTTGTCCCTGTGTGTGATTACCTCCCAGCTAGACCAAATGCTAAGCTTTTAAGCGACTGCCATGGCAACTTATAATAATCATTACGCAGTCAAGTAGTAAAACACCTAATACAACACCAAACAGCATTTGTGTAGCTTATAATAGAGGAATTATAATTACAGAACAATAATAACAATACCGCTAGGGTGCGTCTAGATTTCTAGGCTACTGTAAATATACACTGCAGTAGGCCTAGAACTAGAAATCATATAGCATTGTAGCATTCACTTCACGCAGACAGGGAAAACTGCCGTTTATTCGAAGATGCACAGAACTTCACAACAGACTGACACTAATGCAGGATGGCAAAGGTTTTTTATACCCTGGCACAGAACAGCAGGCAAGGGGGGCACTAACTGGAACACACACTTTAAGGCATAAATTACCCGATGGCTGATATTACTAAACATGTCATTAAAGTAAACAACTTAACACAGTTATTAAAAAAAAAAAAACATTCTGTGCACTTGCAGAGCATTCTGGTCCTGTTATGTCATTCAATGAACAAACAAACAACTCGGTTGGCACATTACAGTTTTCCCTTTTGCTTTTCAGGAATGACATAAAAAGGAAAAGTAATGAAATTGTCATTGTATTTCTAGTTCTAAGACGCTACACTGGCCATTTGGAGACAGGCCTACATCAGAAGAATTCAACCAGAATGGATTATTTTAATATGTGGTAAGATTATATTCCTCTCGGGTGCTACAGTGTCCATACCATGTTCAGGTCCAAATACCCAAGGGAACCCCATCACTACATGTCAGAAATGCACAACACGCAGCAGTCCAACAGCAAGGGCAATTGGAGCTCTCTGGATGGGTGTGGATTTTGTTGAAAGAAAAGGGAAAGAAAATGGTAGTATCTACCTTAGCCACCAAATGGAAGGAGATAGGGGCTTGGCGATGCAGCAGGTCGCCACTCTGCGGTTGGCCCAGGGTTCGATTCACTTTGGATAAAACTGTCTGCTAAAAACCTGCCTGGAAGAGGCTTTCCTTTTGCCTGTGGATGCTCACAGCTCTGGACCACCAGTATTCTTCCCCTACTTCTGATTCTGAATCATATTTTTAATTTTGAGTGTGTGTTATGGGAATTATTGTGTTGTATTAGTTAATTTTCACATAGTTACATTTCCCTTACCTCTGATTCTAATAAAAACTTTTAAATGACTCTCACCTATTTTGTGTGTGTTTATGGAGTTGTTTAGCCTGGATGCCAGCCGAACTTAGCCCCGTCCACAACATTTGAGGTCAGGAAGCAGAGCAGTTCGGACCAGAAGAACTTCTTAACAATTTTGTTCAGAGCTGAAAATGCAACTGTGTTTGACAGAGGACAGGTGTATGTTGCTAGTGATAAAATATTAGCTTTCAGTATGGTATGATGTCTTTGTAAATGGCGTTTAATTGCAAAGTGTTTCATTCATCCCGGTTCTCCCTAACAAAAACGATGTTGCTAGAAAGTAGACATGTAGATTTCGCCATCGCGTCTGTTGTAGAAGATATTGACAGTGCAATAACTAAAAAACGACCAGAAAACAATGTTAAGGCAATTGTGGAGAAGGATGGTTTGGGTGTTCTTCCTACGGGATTCGCCCCCTGTATCAGTTGAAACGCGCCCCATAATCACATCCCAAAGGAGCAGTATCAGACTCATACTCTGACTAGAATTGTTTGGTCTTATTTGTTGTTAATTGATTACATTTCCCCTAAATCTGATTCTGATAAAGACTTTTAAATGACTATTTCCTATTTTGTAAGTGTGCGTGCGTGTGTTTACTGAATTGCTTATTTGTTGTCAATTTGAACTAAATTAAGTACCAAATCTCAGACAACCCGGTCAAATGCAATTTGTCTGCCAACCAAGTGCCTGGGGCCACACAAGTTCAGCAAAGGGTGTGAAAGCAGATTCTGCCGAGGTACAAACAGGGTATCAGTGGCAGGTGTCCAAAAATCTGAGGTGAAGAGTTTTGCCTCTTGCAGCCAGTTTGAGAAAGCCATCGATGCTCATCGAGTCCATCAGAGCTCACAGAGAAAGTCAGATCATTTGAGTGCTTATTTGCCTTGAATGTGGCATATCTGAGAAGAAGGTGGAATGTAAGACTTCATCTTATGCATACATGATTGATAGCTGCATGATTTTATTTAGAATAATAATAATAAAAACTATCTTGGCAGCTGGCTTCAGCTAAACATTTACTGTTTAGTAACAGAACCCTTTTTGACTATAGTCCCTTTTTGACTATATTTGTATAAAAATCCATGTTATAATATTCACAGAAATTCATCTCTGCTAGTAACAATGGTCACAGCACGTCGAGCTAATTAGCTTGACTCCATTGCATATGAAACAACAGCTGTAACCTGAGGAAACTTAATGTAGTAGGGGGATAAGTTAAGCGTTATTCCGTGCAGTAATGAGAACCTCATACTACAACTGCATGGTTGCGGTCCTCTGTTGTAATTATGCTGTTTTTACACCCAGGGCCTCTGAGCAACATGACGGTGTAAGTGACGTTGATGTTGGACGATGTGTGAGTGGCGACGGGCCAGCTGGTGACTCGGAGATGAGTGGGAGAGAGAGATGGAGTGGGATGGACACTTGGACCCCAATGTGGAACGGTTGCTGTAGCCAGTTGCGCCACAGCACTCCTGACTAAAAGGCTTTTGACTGACCCGCCCCCCAAACACACACACACACACACTTGCACCCCCCCTTTGAGTCTCATCCAATTAATTCAGTCTCACCCTCTTCCCACTTATTTAGCTTTTTTCCTTCTCTCTCTTTTACAGCTCTCTACTTCAGTCTTGTTTCCCCACAATAAAAGCAGCAATATCATTCAAGCTTTTTTGAAATGCTGATGTGCTGTAGCCTACTAAACATGTGTAGATAGTTGGAACAACAATGTAAAGAAGAAAATCCAAAATGGAGTCATAGAGAATGAGTGTTCAGGACTTCAGGGGAGGTGAAGGAAAAATAGCCAAAAGTTAAATTTACAATTAATTGATATGAGGTCAGATTTGTTTTTTTAATTCACAAATATATACATTTACTTTTTGATTCACATGTAGACAGCTCTTGCAAATTAATTAATAAATAAACATATGAAAACAAAAGTGACAAAATATATCTCAGCTTTTGAATGTAACATAAATTCAACAAGGTGATGCCTTCAATACTTTCTGGGATTGTCCTGAATTTAGCTTATCCAGGAAAAAGCAGATTGTATTACAGAGCGAAAAATGTCCTGGATTCAGATCATATATATTTGAACTGGTTTGAAAATTCATAAAAGTGTATTTGGATCTAAATATATATTAAATATTAAGGTAAATAAATAAATAAATCATTTTTGTTATTACTACCAGTTTACACTTTAGATTAAACTCTTTTACAATACATTGTATGCATTAGTTGGTCTGTAATCAACCACTCTCCTATAAGAAGAAGGCGTACCACTACATTTGCAATGACATTTAATAGGGAGTAATGGGGTTGGGGGGCACAGGGGATGGGAGGGGCTTTAAGACCTTTTGTTTTTCTTTTTTGAAAGGCCAAGCAGGCATGTGAGGGTGTCGTCCATTAAGTGGTCAAAAACCACTTTGGCGTACTTGTTCTTTACATCGTAGGCCTCTCGATCTTGGTCACGCCACTGGTGTTCCTCCACAGGTATGTCTTTGATCTGGAGGACCGAGTTGATGTGAAGAGTTAGTGTGTTCAGTGTTTGTACCATTTTTAGTGTTTGATTCCATTGTTGCGAAGCCTGCCTCCAGGCTCAACCGTCGTCCTATGTTAGTTATATGGAGCAGCGATTAAACTTTTTTTTACCAGATCTACTTCATAGGTGTCCCGTTATTCAGAATTTAAAGCCACCCCGCCAGCCAATCAGAAAAGAGTATTTCTTCTCTCCGGGTGATAAGGAACTGTAATTGCATTTACAAACATGTACTGGATGTTTTACAGTATGCCCTATATATATCATGATGGGTCAGTTCCAAAGAACATGTGTAGTGTTGTGCTCTTGCAGCATTGGAACTCACCAAGATCTGATCATATTTCTCCATATCGAGGCCTTTGAAAATGTGGGCAAAAACCTTCCCATAAGCCCCTGCATCTTTTCCTTCCTGGAGGCCACAAAGCTTGAAGACTTCCTCAGTGATGTAATGCTGGATAAAGACAGGAGACTATTAGCCCTCTATAGACCCTTTCAACTTAATAAACAAATAGATGTGAAATTTAAAAAACAACATTTTATAGAGCATTACAGATTTTCTTTTCAAAGTATCTGCGTTGGTTTTGAACGTTTCTGAACGTTGAAACCCTCTGGGAACATATTTGAAAGGGTCTATTACAGGATGTTTGTTAGTTAAAATGACTCAGGAATTCTACAGAAGTTTTTAAATACATGTCTTAAAAAGATGGGCAGATGTCATATATTGTCTATTCAAATGTTATTGCTTTACCTGGACTTTTGAAAGGTCATCAAAGGATTTCAGCTTGTTGACATAGTTATGGCGCTCAGGCTGAATTTGTTTCCACACAGGCTGTGTGGTAGGGTCTTTGGCACAGAGGTCCTGAAGGGTCTCCCAGGACAGATCAAAGATGAGCTGCACATGTACAGAAATAATACAAACAAACATCAATGAACAACATCTCAATGCAATTAAGATGTATTGGCTATGTTGCCTATTCCCTCGACTCTTATCGAACCTTGTTGTAACTGCGTCTGCTGCTGGTGTTTGTGGCTTGTCCAGGGGTATCCATCACCAGATACTGCTCCGATGGCCTGGGGGTTGGGACTCCGGAGAGATCCTTTGGGCCTTGTCCGAGCTCAAAGCTCTGCCACATCTCCTGCACGGCGTGGTGCACGAGCATCTCCACCTTGCCCGGGTGGTGCGGCGTGTCAAGGGCCTGCACCTGCAGCTGTCTGGTGAGGATCGTGACCTTTGACCCCGCCTGCCCAGGTGCTCCTGTGCTCCAGGAGGCTTGGTCCTGAGCCCTGGTGTTGGAGGGGGCGGCCTTGTCCTCGCGGTCAAGCTTGCCCAACGCCTGCTGGTCAGAACGGGCTGAGACTCGGGGTGTCTCCTCCGCAGCGGACATGGCACTGTCAGTAAGCTGAAAGAGAGAATGTGAGTTTTACTTACAGGACCTTAAAGGACCAGGTGAAGGCTGGGAATGGGAAAATCTTAGTTTAGTGCTTAGACGTTAGTGCCCAGAGAAATCTTTTCCATCACCCCAAAAGACTTGGGTTGTACATTTACGGGTCAGTCTGATGCTGGTTCTTATCAGACCAAACAGAACATTAGGTTCCAAAGAAAAGTGTTAAGAATAGCCTGATATTTGTCACCTCTAGTATGTGACCCAGCCTGCGCCAAGTGTCACCTGTGTTGGGTATTATAACCATACGGTATCGACGTATATATATCTATGGTTAGAACCATGCGGTATCGACGTATATATATCTATGGTTAGAACCATACGGTATCTATCTATATATATATATAGTTAGAACTCTGTGGGAAGGTCAGAGGTCAGACAGGGTCTCACCAGAAACTCTACGCAGTCATCAGTGCTGCTGAGGGATGAGCAGGTCTCAGCCTCATCCTTGCCCTCGTCGGACTGAAAGTCGTCTTTGTACTGAAGGTCACTGTCCTCCATGTCGTCCGGCATCACTGCAGCATCATGAGAAGCCACCTCATACTTCGGAGACATAGTACGGAGAGCGCCGTTCTTCTGGAAGATCTCCTCCAGCTCGCCTTGCTTAGCCAAAAGCAGGTCATAAAGATCCTGGACACACAGAAATGTATCAGAAAGGTCATCACTGAGACCATATGAGAAATGGTGCAACCTGCTTCTGTGTCTACAATGTCCTTATGCTTGATATGTTTGAACGAATAAGACTAGCTGCAGTATATGATTTTTGGTTTATCTATACATGATCAGTACATGATTTATGATGTATCTGTAACAAAACTGTTTCAACAAAACTTATTTCACCTCCAATTGAAAAATCGACTCGAGGAGGAAAAGCGCCGAACAACCTTCATGTTTTTATTAAAATATAGTGCACCTCACTGTTTTACGAGTGACAAACCAGCCCCTGTCTGATCATGCCCTTATTGTCACTCTGCACACCACATACCTTTGTGGAGAGCTCTTCATACTTATCATTCTCGTATGAGGACTTGTCCACCTTCTCCTGGTGTTCTCCCATCGCCACCTTCAGACTCAGATCTTGTTCAAAGGTCTGGTCCTCAGCATCCTGCACCTCAGAGTGGAGGACCTTAGTGTCCTGGTCAGGAGCCTGGAAATGAATGCACTGTTATTTACATTTACATGTATTCATTTACATATGTCAATTAATATGTAAGGGACTACATTGTCCCCATAGCAACTTGGGGTTAAGCGCCTTACTCAAGGGCACAATCTGGGTGGATTACAGTATGGTATTTACAAGTTCACAGATGGAAATACTGTACACTTCTATCATGTAATCTGGTTAGATTACAGTGTGAAGTATAATGATTTATGCTGCAACAATTTTCTTTGTATGGAGTGCTTCAATTGTGTAGCCGGTGTAGGCCGGCTGTAAGAGTACCGGTATTGTATATCAGATAGGCACAGGCCTTCCCACAGTAAGTACAGGTGGCTTAAGGGGAAACAAATCAGTCAATGACTTACAGATGCTGCAGGGGAGACCAGCTTGGCCTCCGGGGCCTTCAGGTCTGTTCGCTGCATCTGACCAGGTTGCAGAACTGAGGTCTCTACGACAGACTCAGACATTTGGGCCTCCTGCAAAGTTGAATTATGACGTCAAATCATTCCACTCTGCAGGCAACTGTGGCTGAGGTGTGTGTGTGTGTGTGTGTGTGTGTGTTTTCCTGGTGACTGTGGTGTGTGTTTTCTTGGTGACTGTAGTGTGTGATCAGTTTTCCTGGTGACTGCAGTGTGTGTATGTTCTTGGTGACTATGGTGTGTGTGTTGTCTTGGTGACTGTATTGTCGTCTGTTTTCCTGATGACTGCAATGTGTGGTGTGTTTTCCTGCTGGTTGTGTGTTTCCTGGTGACCCCTGACCTTTCGGTAGTCCTCAGCTTGCTTCTGCAGCTGGATGGTTGATGCTCTCTGGGTCTCGAGGTCGGCCAGGTGTTTCAGGAGCAGCTTCCTGTCCTCGCTTGCAGCCTGAGTGGCCTGAATAAGCTTCTTCATCTGGGCCTGCAGACAAAAATTAAACATTTACACTTATATTTATTAATTTGCAACTGACACTTTTATCTAAAATGACTTACAGACGAGGACTGTCAGTCATGCTACAGTGCAAAAGGAGACCTCAGAATAACAATAAATATTACAGACAAAAGAGAGTTCATAATTAGACATCATAATATTTAATAAGACACAATTCATTCAGACATTTGATATCAGGTAATTTTATATCAGTTTGTTTGTTTAAGGACCACTGAGAAATACAGTGTTGAATTTAAGTTCCGTTAGATATCAAAATGTCTTTTACATTGCATAGCCTGTCAGTTTCGCTTTTTGACTATTGCAAAGAGACCATTTGCAGGAAACAGATAGCCCACCTGCTGGTGCATCAGCTGGGAGGTCACACGGATACTCTCCGTAAGAGGGCCTTGACCTGCCTCTTCACCACACCTGCACAGACAGGACAGGAGAGCAGGAGGGAGCAGTAGTCAGGCAGCCAGTCATTTAACAAGCAGCAGCAACCTTGACTAGCAAGGCCTCAAGCAGTCACATTTACACTTACCGTATTTTCCGGACTATAAGTCACACTTGTTTTCATAGTTTGGCTGGTCCTGTGACTTATAGTCAGTTGTGACTTATATCAAAATATATATAATTTAACATGTTTTTAAATGTTAATTTATACTGACTGACATGAACCAAGAAGTAAACAATACCGTCTACAGCCGCGAGAGGGCACTCTAGGCTTGTGACAACTATATGCTGCTCCTGTACCCCTGAAAAAATTAACTGAAACATGCTTACCGGTAACTTGCTTGTTGGACTCGCTGGCTTGTTATGTTAATTTAGCCTATTCAGCCTCCCAGGTATGTTCTTAATGCTATTGTGTAGCTGAATAACTGTTAATGTGTTAAGTTGATATACCGTACACCTATTCAGCCTGTTGTCCTGTTTGCTATTGTGTAGTTGAAAAAATTGCATCTCCAGATTAAATGTCTGTTCTTGATCCACTATAGTACCTATCAACATCCATTAAACTACCTGTTTATCAACATCCATGTCCACTTAATTCCTACCTAGCAACCTCCATAGCAACCAACATAATTACCCTAGCAACCAACATGGAAACCACTTTAATATCATAGGAACCACTATAATTACCCTAGCAACCATCTCAATTACCCTAGCAACAACCTAGCAACCACTACCATAATGTCAACCGAGCAACCACCATAGCAACCAACATGATTACCCTAACAACCAGTATAGCAACCGCTTTATTTAGTATAGCAATCACCATATCTACCCTAACAACAACTTAGCAATCATCTCAATTACCCAAACAACAACCTAGCAACCACCATCATAATGTCTTCCTAGCAATCACCATAGCAACCAATGGGATTACCCTAGAAACACCATAGCAACCATCTCAATTACCCAAGCGACAACCTAGCAACCACTACCATAATGCTAACCTAGCAACTACCACAGCAACCAACATGATTACCCTAGCAACCAGCTTAGCAACTGCTTTATTTAACATAGCCACCACCATGTCTACCCTAGCAACCATCTCCATTACCCTAGCAGCAACCTAGCAACCACTACCAAAATATAAACCTAGTAACCACCATAGCAACCAAAATGATAACTGTAGCAACCAGCATAGCAACCACTTTATTTAGCATCACACACAACAACCACACTGTCTACCCTAGCAACATCATAGTATCTATGTCTGCACTATATATTTTACATCAAATTTGGAATTGATTTGAATTGAATTTCTGGTTCATTTAGCAGACGCTTATATCTAAAGCGACTTATATGTCATTTACAGGTATTACAAGGCCACTGTCCCCACAGCAACTCGAGGTTAAGTGCCTTGCTGAAGAGCACAACTGTGGAAGCCGGGAATTGAATCCATAACTTTAGCTAGCCCAGCTCCTTAACCACTACATTATCACCGGCCCAGTCAATCTATCTACATTTGGACACCAGTCTGTCAGACAGTAGAGCTGAGTGCATTTACGTGTGTATCGGTGTATGATATGGGCAAAAAAATGGCCCACATTCTAAACGAACTTGGATCCGGACCAAAGGCTCTAGTGTGAATGTGTATAGGTGTGCGTGATCATATGGGCAACACCTGCCTTGGTTGGCAGGACAGCAGGTCGAGTTTGGCTTGGGCTTCCTGGACAAGGGCCTGCTCCTTAAACTGGAGCACAGTGGCCCAGAGCTCAGCTCGGCCGTTCTCCTCCGTCACCATCCGGTGGATCATGCTGAACATGAATGATGTCCAGCCGTCATCCACCACAGAGGGGCAGGCAGCAGCCGCTAACGCAGCCTGAGGGTACAAAGAGGGGGGCTGGGTTACTGGGGAACAGCTTATCTGCTGAAAAAAGCCAAAGGCAGTCTGGAATGGACTATGTGCCCATCGAATCAGAGTGGTTTCAGTATGTAGGTGTGTAATCGGGTCAGAACTAAAACAGCTTCAGTATCTTGGACAATCAGGGCAGAATCTGAGTGATTTATAGTATGTTGGTGTGTAGTCAAATCAGAACTAAAACAGCTTCAGTATCTTGGATGAGAATCAGGGTATGTATATCTGAGTGATTTATTTATAGTATGTTGGTGTGTAATTGAATCAGAACTAAAGTAGTTTCAGCATCTTGGCCGCTGATCAGATCAGAACCAGAGCAGTTTCAGAATCTCAAGCACTAAACTGCTGGGTTATAAAGCAGGTACCTCCTCAGCTATGGGGACAGTGCTGTTCAGTCGGGGAAGGTGTTGTCCCACACGCTGCATTCCTATCTGGGTCTGCAGCCAAACCTTCATACCCAACAGGTATTTTTCCTTGTTTGGACCTTGCACCTGTGGGTACGTAAATGGCTGGTAAATGGTCTTCACGTTTGAAATTTTCTCCTATCCATTTTTTAGCCCCTCAACAGAACCCCCCCCCCCTCCCAGTTGCACTACCCTATCCCACCCATAGTGTTCTATTATTTATAGATGTACCTGCTGTAATTACACTTATACATAGCCATATTCTACTGCTCCTCATACTATTCATCCTGCATACAGTTGTTTTTATGTTCATACTGAATATCCATATTTATTCTGTTTTTCTTTGAATATATTCTGTTAATACACTGTAGTATTCTAACTACTCTTATAATGTTACTGCTACTACACTGCACATATATGTGCATGTTGTTCATAAATTGTACATACTGCATAGCCATATGTATTCTGCTCTTATAACTGCTAATTCACTGCACATTTTTATATGTAATCTATACTACTGTAAACCACCCTCTGTAAACCAACTATACTGTCTGCAATATAACATGTCCTGTGTATGCACCACCTGTCTATACTTTGTATTTCACTCTGCACTTTTCCGCTCTTTTGCACGTCTACGCAAACTGCATTTCGTTGTCTTTGTATGTAGGCTACTCTGCACAATGACAATTAAGTTGAATCTAATCGAATCGACTCAAATCTAAATAACTAAAATGATGATTTTTGTTCTGTTATTTAGCCACACTTACTTTTTTTTGATCAATTAAGACCTTGAATGGATTGTTTTGATCCATGATCATGGCCTCAGTTTGGCCTTCAAGGCCAGAAAATTCCAATGAAGGTGGCATGTATGAAGGTACGCCACCGCGTGGCTCACCTGAAATCATGAATGAAATATTAGGATGTGCTGAAAATAATATCAGTCAATATTTAAATGACCTAGGAGTAACCTTCCATTATTTTCTTACCTTCGACCACCGTTGCACCCATGATCATGTGTGAAAACACACACCTTATGAGTTTTAAGTCAGTTGATAGCCTATTCTAAAATCCGCGAGAAATCAAGAGCGATTAAAAAAAAACGTCTTCACACCAGCCAGGTAATGTTCAGAATAAAACTGTAGGCTAAACTCAACTAACATTCCACGTAAACAACAGAATCCTAATGACGTAATAAAAGCACAGTCCGACGTGACGTCGTAAGATAGAGAACGTGTAATGCCTCTTGCAGTTTTATTCTGGGACTAATGCATTACGAATATGATACACTGACTGCAACTATTAGTAAATAAAATATTCACCAACCACAAGCTCATCCCTCTCAATTGCATCTGTTTTCTCATACAGAATCCCGTACAGGGGCATAACGTAGGCCTACTGTCTCACACTGCAGGTGGTGCTCGTTGCCAGTAAGAGGAGCCGCAAGATCAAGCCCCACATCTCTGGACGAGCTGTTAGGTCAAGCCCCATTGTCAGCCGCAGGTCAGCTCCTGACTTTTTTTAATCACTCCTGCAATATGCTATAGGGCAGTGTTTCCCAAACTTTTTTTCTGGCGACCCACTTTTTAAAAATGACAGACCATCGCGACCCATTTCACTTCAAATCTACCCTGCAACCACCACTATTGTTTTAGGCCACAGGTTCTCCAACTTTTCTATGCCTCCCCCAACCATACATTGCTATAGGATCTAGATAGATAGATCCTGCTTTGAACACGGTAGTGTTGCATTTTGAGCACCATCAGCGTGAAAAGTTGGAAATGACTACTGAAAATATACATTTTAATGCGCATCCGAGAGTTTGGGGAAATTCGCATGTTGCGCATTCGTCAGCATAGTAAAGCTGTTCCTGTATTTCTAAAAAAAATGTTGTAGGCTACATTGCGTTGCAGACAAATGGGTCCATAACACTGAGGACGTCAATTCCGATGCAAACAGCAAATAACTCAAGTCGTTATATTGTATTGTATTATATTATATCGTTATATCAGAACAAGGCTTTTGGGCAATAGCCGGAAGAATGCGCCTTTACTTTAGAGTTCGCGAGGTAGAAAACGAGAGAAATAGTGTTTAAAATGTCTATTTAAATTGTAGCCTAATATAATGCACTGTTGTGCATTTTAAATCAGAAATAAGAATGTGAGGAGGTTGCTATTAACTTTAAAGATTGCATCTACAATCGAAACTATCTACATGCAAATTGAATCCTTATCCGGTCTATGGATGTCTGCAGTTGACAGCACGGTCACTAGATTTTAATCGGCAAAGTTGAGGAACTGGTATCTGTTAATGTTCGTGCAAATAGGCGGATTCATGCCCCTTGCAGTTTGCAACTGCGAGGTACAGGTCATGGCAGGCGCCGCACAGAATGGTTTGATTCTGAGAGGTAGATATCCATGCTCTGGCTCCCCCTCTGCGATGCGTTCGTCCCCCAGTTTCATGCGCCAGTTTCATGAGCTTTTATGACAAAACCGTAACTGTGGTAGTTAACAAACGACATCCTAATAGAAAACTGTTAACTGTCCTGGTATCAAATGACAAATGGTATCAGTTAGACCTATAACACAACATAAAGTGTGCTGGGCTGGCGACCCAAATAAATTCTCCTGCGACCCACCCGTGGGTCGCGACCCAGACTTTGGGAAACACTGCTATAGGGTATAGCATATTCCTATACCATGAGTTTATGTCGTAATTTACCGTGGTATTGAATGATGCATAAGATTGCATGTGTTATTAAGATCTGTCTCGTTCAATGTTGCGCGTCAGTTTTCTCACGTTGCAGCCTGTTGCAAGTGGTTAACGCTATGTTGGTCAAGTTTTTAATAGCTAACTGTGAGAAAGCAACCCGTTTGCAATGTGTTGTTGCTAGCTATGTTTTCGGCTTCATGGCAGGAGCTGACGATTATGTATTTACTTTATCAAGTGTGCTACTACGGTGTTAGTGTAGGCTACACTATTTTATTTCTTCGATTTGATTATTGTCATTCTAATTGTTGTGTATTGCATAGTCGTATGCTCACTTGTCCCTGTGTGTGATTACCTCCCAGCTAGACCAAATGCTAAGCTTTTAAGCGACTGCCATGGCAACTTATAATAATCATTACGCAGTCAAGTAGTAAAACACCTAATACAACACCAAACAGCATTTGTGTAGCTTAATAGAGGAATTACAGAACAATAATAACAATACCGCTAGAGTGCGTCTAGATTTCTAGGCTACTGTAAGGGCCCGTCCCAATACCTCCCCTACCCCTAGATTTTTGCCCTAACCCTCGTTTTTGCGCGTGCACGTGTAGGGCTAGGGTGTCCCATTACTTTAGGGAGCAAGGGGAAGTGCTATTTTCCCCTTAAAATCAACCCTCAAAACATAGCCAGGACCGATGCAGGCTTAAAACGAAGTGGGAGATGAAATTACCCTGGATACCGTGCGAGCTCAGCGAGCCGGCCACATTTTTCATATATTTTCGCAAATAAGCATATTAAAATTTCGGAATATGTTGGAATATGTTAGCTGGATGCACATCTGATGGACTGTTGAGTTTTGAACACTAATGTTAGAAAATATCTCACGAAGCTATCTGACGATGTTCATGATATCTGCTGAGTGCTTTGAGAGAGTCTGCCCATCAAATAACGTTATATATCTGATCTGGGTAGTTTCGTCAATATTTAAGGTGGGTGTTCTGGCGTTCACATGAACACGAATATCTTTGTTGATTAACTAGACGTAGATAAACCAGCACAGCCCACATAACAACGACCGCTGGAATGGGCATGTTCCTGAATGAAAATAGTAGCAGGCCACTACCGGTAGACACGTCGGCGCTGCGCGTGACGTAGGTGAGCACGTTCGCTACGCTAATTTGCATTTAGTGGTGTCCCAATTCATAGGGAAAGATCTTCACCTCCACTTCCCTTGTCGAGGGGGCTTTAATGTTGAGGGCAATCAAAACCAAGTGGAAGTTTTAAGGGGGGAGAAATGGGACGGGCCCTTAATATACACTGCAGTAGGCCTAGAACTAGAAATCATATAGCATTGTAGCATTCACTTCACGCAGACAGGGAAAAACTGCCGTTTATTCGCAGATGCACAGAACAGACTGACACTAATGCAGGATGGCAAAGGTTTTTTATACCCTGGCACAGAACAGCAGGCAAGGGGGGCACTAACTGGAACACACACTTTAAGGCATAAATTACCCGATGGCTGATATTACTAAACATGTCATTAAAGTAAACAACTTAACACAGTTATTACAAAAAAAAAACATTCTGTGCACTTGCAGAGCATTCTGGTCCTGTTATGTCATTCAATGAACAAACAAACAACTCGGTTGGCACATTACAGTTTTCCCTTTTGCTTTTCAGGAATGACATAAAAAGGAAAAGTAATGAAATTGTCATTGTATTTCTAGTTCTAAGACGCTACACTGGCCATTTGGAGACAGGCCTACATCAGAAGAATTCAACCAGAATGGATTATTTTAATATGTGGTAAGATTATATTCCTCTCGGGTGCTACAGTGTCCATACCATGTTCAGGTCCAAATACCCAAGGGAACCCCATCACTACATGTCAGAAATGCACAACACGCAGCAGTCCAACAGCAAGGGCAATTGGAGCTCTCTGGATGGGTGTGGATTTTGTTGAAAGAAAAGGGAAAGAAAATGGTAGTATCTACCTTAGCCACCAAATGGAAGGAGATAGGGGCTTGGCGATGCAGCAGGTCGCCACTCTGCGGTTGGCCCAGGGTTCGATTCGCTTTGGATAAAACTGTCTGCTAAAAACCTGCCTGGAAGAGGCTTTCCTTTTGCCTGTGGATGCTCACAGCTCTGGACCACCAGTATTCTTCCCCTACTTCTGATTCTGAATCATATTTTTAATTTTGAGTGTGTGTTATGGGAATTATTGTGTTGTATTAGTTAATTTTCACATAGTTACATTTCCCTTACCTCTGATTCTAATAAAAACTTTTAAATGACTCTCACCTATTTTGTGTGTGTTTATGGAGTTGTTTAGCCTGGATGCCAGCCGAACTTAGCCCCGTCCACAACATTTGAGGTCAGGAAGCAGAGCAGTTCGGACCAGAAGAACTTCTTAACAATTTTGTTCAGAGCTGAAAATGCAACTGTGTTTGACAGAGGACAGATGTAGGTTGCTAGTGATAAAATATTAGCTTTCAGTATGGTATGATGTCTTTGTAAATGGCGTTTAATTGCAAAGTGTTTCATTCATCCCGGTTCTCCCTAACAAAAACGATGTTGCTAGAAAGTAGACATGTAGATTTCGCCATCGCGTCTGTTGTAGAAGATATTGACAGTGCAATAACTAAAAAACGACCAGAAAACAATGTTAAGGCAATTGTGGAGAAGGATGGTTTGGGTGTTCTTCCTACGGGATTCGCCCCCTGTATCAGTTGAAACGCGCCCCATAATCACATCCCAATGAAGCAGTATCAGACTCATACTCTGACTAGAATTGTTTGGTCTTATTTGTTGTTAATTGATTACATTTCCCCTAAATCTGATTCTGATAAAGACTTTTAAATGACTATTTCCTATTTTGTAAGTGTGCGTGCGTGTGTTTACTGAATTGCTTATTTGTTGTCAATTTGAACTAAATTAAGTACCAAATCTCAGACAACCCGGTCAAATGCAATTTGTCTGCCAACCAAGTGCCTGGGGCCACACAAGTTCAGCAAAGGGTGTGAAAGCAGATTCTGCCGAGGTACAAACAGGGTATCAGTGGCAGGTGTCCAAAAATCTGAGGTGAAGAGTTTTGCCTCTTGCAGCCAGTTTGAGAAAGCCATCGATGCTCATCGAGTCCATCAGAGCTCACAGAGAAAGTCAGATCATTTGAGTGCTTATTTGCCTTGAATGTGGCATATCTGAGAAGAAGGTGGAATGTAAGACTTCATCTTATGCATACATGATTGATAGCTGCATGATTTTATTTAGAATAATAATAATAAAAACTATCTTGGCAGCTGGCTTCAGCTAAACATTTACTGTTTAGTAACAGAACCCTTTTTGACTATAGTCCCTTTTTGACTATATTTGTATAAAAATCCATGTTATAATATTCACAGAAATTCATCTCTGCTAGTAACAATGGTCACAGCACGTCGAGCTAATTAGCTTGACTCCATTGCATATGAAACAACAGCTGTAACCTGAGGAAACTTAATGTAGTAGGGGGATAAGTTAAGCGTTATTCCGTGCAGTAATGAGAACCTCATACTACAACTGCATGGTTGCGGTCCTCTGTTGTAATTATGCTGTTTTTACAGCCAGGGCCTCTGAGCAACATGACGGTGTAAGTGACGTTGATGTTGGACGATGTGTGAGTGGCGACGGGCCAGCTGGTGACTCGGAGATGAGTGGGAGAGAGAGATGGAGTGGGATGGACACTTGGACCCCAATGTGGAACGGTTGCTGTAGCCAGTTGCGCCACAGCACTCCTGACTAAAAGGCTTTTGACTGACCCGCCCCCCAAACACACACACACACACACTTGCACCCCCCCTTTGAGTCTCATCCAATTAATTCAGTCTCACCCTCTTCCCACTTATTTAGCTTTTTTCCTTCTCTCTCTTTTACAGCTCTCTACTTCAGTCTTGTTTCCCCACAATAAAAGCAGCAATATCATTCAAGCTTTTTTGAAATGCTGATGTGCTGTAGCCTACTAAACATGTGTAGATAGTTGGAACAACAATGTAAAGAAGAAAATCCAAAATGGAGTCATAGAGAATGAGTGTTCAGGACTTCAGGGGAGGTGAAGGAAAAATAGCCAAAAGTTAAATTTACAATTAATTGATATGAGGTCAGATTTGTTTTTTTAATTCACAAATATATACATTTACTTTTTGATTCACATGTAGACAGCTCTTGCAAATGAATTAATAAATAAACATATGAAAACAAAAGTGACAAAATATATCTCAGCTTTTGAATGTAACATAAATTCAACAAGGTGATGCCTTCAATACTTTCTGGGATTGTCCTGAATTTAGCTTATCCAGGAAAAAGCAGATTGTATTACAGAGCGAAAAATGTCCTGGATTCAGATCATATATATTTGAACTGGTTTGAAAATTCATAAAAGTGTATTTGGATCTAAATATATATTAAATATTAAGGTAAATAAATAAATAAATCATTTTTGTTATTACTACCAGTTTACACTTTAGATTAAACTCTTTTACAATACATTGTATGCATTAGTTGGTCTGTAATCAACCACTCTCCTATAAGAAGAAGGTGTACCACTACATTTGCAATGACATTTAATAGGGAGTAATGGGGTTGGGGGGCACAGGGGATGGGAGGGGCTTTAAGACCTTTTGTTTTTCTTTTTTGAAAGGCCAAGCAGGCATGTGAGGGTGTCGTCCATTAAGTGGTCAAAAACCACTTTGGCGTACTTGTTCTTTACATCGTAGGCCTCTCGATCTTGGTCACGCCACTGGTGTTCCTCCACAGGTATGTCTTTGATCTGGAGGACCGAGTTGATGTGAAGAGTTAGTGTGTTCAGTGTTTGTACCATTTTTAGTGTTTGATTCCATTGTTGCGAAGCCTGCCTCCAGGCTCAACCGTCGTCCTATGTTAGTTATATGGAGCAGCGATTAAACTTTTTTTTACCAGATCTACTTCATAGGTGTCCCGTTATTCAGAATTTAAAGCCACCCCGCCAGCCAATCAGAAAAGAGTATTTCTTCTCTCCGGGTGATAAGGAACTGTAATTGCATTTACAAACATGTACTGGATGTTTTACAGTATGCCCTATATATATCATGATGGGTCAGTTCCAAAGAACATGTGTAGTGTTGTGCTCTTGCAGCATTGGAACTCACCAAGATCTGATCATATTTCTCCATATCGAGGCCTTTGAAAATGTGGGCAAAAACCTTCCCATAAGCCCCTGCATCTTTTCCTTCCTGGAGGCCACAAAGCTTGAAGACTTCCTCAGTGATGTAATGCTGGATAAAGACAGGAGACTATTAGCCCTCTATAGACCCTTTCAACTTAATAAACAAATAGATGTGAAATTTAAAAAACAACATTTTATAGAGCATTACAGATTTTCTTTTCAAAGTATCTGCGTTGGTTTTGAACGTTTCTGAACGTTGAAACCCTCTGGGAACATATTTGAAAGGGTCTATTACAGGATGTTTGTTAGTTAAAATGACTCAGGAATTCTACAGAAGTTTTTAAATACATGTCTTAAAAAGATGGGCAGATGTCATATATTGTCTATTCAAATGTTATTGCTTTACCTGGACTTTTGAAAGGTCATCAAAGGATTTCAGCTTGTTGACATAGTTATGGCGCTCAGGCTGAATTTGTTTCCACACAGGCTGTGTGGTAGGGTCTTTGGCACAGAGGTCCTGAAGGGTCTCCCAGGACAGATCAAAGATGAGCTGCACATGTACAGAAATAATACAAACAAACATCAATGAACAACATCTCAATGCAATTAAGATGTATTGGCTATGTTGCCTATTCCCTCGACTCTTATCGAACCTTGTTGTAACTGCGTCTGCTGCTGGTGTTTGTGGCTTGTCCAGGGGTATCCATCACCAGATACTGCTCCGATGGCCTGGGGGTTGGGACTCCGGAGAGATCCTTTGGGCCTTGTCCGAGCTCAAAGCTCTGCCACATCTCCTGCACGGCGTGGTGCACGAGCATCTCCACCTTGCCCGGGTGGTGCGGCGTGTCAAGGGCCTGCACCTGCAGCTGTCTGGTGAGGATCGTGACCTTTGACCCCGCCTGCCCAGGTGCTCCTGTGCTCCAGGAGGCTTGGTCCTGAGCCCTGGTGTTGGAGGGGGCGGCCTTGTCCTCGCGGTCAAGCTTGCCCAACGCCTGCTGGTCAGAACGGGCTGAGACTCGGGGTGTCTCCTCCGCAGCGGACATGGCACTGTCAGTAAGCTGAAAGAGAGAATGTGAGTTTTACTTACAGGACCTTAAAGGACCAGGTGAAGGCTGGGAATGGGAAAATCTTAGTTTAGTGCTTAGACGTTAGTGCCCAGAGAAATCTTTTCCATCACCCCAAAAGACTTGGGTTGTACATTTACGGGTCAGTCTGATGCTGGTTCTTATCAGACCAAACAGAACATTAGGTTCCAAAGAAAAGTGTTAAGAATAGCCTGATATTTGTCACCTCTAGTATGTGACCCAGCCTGCGCCAAGTGTCACCTGTGTTGGGTATTATAACCATACGGTATCGACGTATATATATCTATGGTTAGAACCATGCGGTATCGACGTATATATATCTATGGTTAGAACCATACGGTATCTATCTATATATATATATAGTTAGAACTCTGTGGGAAGGTCAGAGGTCAGACAGGGTCTCACCAGAAACTCTACGCAGTCATCAGTGCTGCTGAGGGATGAGCAGGTCTCAGCCTCATCCTTGCCCTCGTCGGACTGAAAGTCGTCTTTGTACTGAAGGTCACTGTCCTCCATGTCGTCCGGCATCACTGCAGCATCATGAGAAGCCACCTCATACTTCGGAGACATAGTACGGAGAGCGCCGTTCTTCTGGAAGATCTCCTCCAGCTCGCCTTGCTTAGCCAAAAGCAGGTCATAAAGATCCTGGACACACAGAAATGTATCAGAAAGGTCATCACTGAGACCATATGAGAAATGGTGCAACCTGCTTCTGTGTCTACAATGTCCTTATGCTTGATATGTTTGAACGAATAAGACTAGCTGCAGTATATGATTTTTGGTTTATCTATACATGATCAGTACATGATTTATGATGTATCTGTAACAAAACTGTTTCAACAAAACTTATTTCACCTCCAATTGAAAAATCGACTCGAGGAGGAAAAGCGCCGAACAACCTTCATGTTTTTATTAAAATATAGTGCACCTCACTGTTTTACGAGTGACAAACCAGCCCCTGTCTGATCATGCCCTTATTGTCACTCTGCACACCACATACCTTTGTGGAGAGCTCTTCATACTTATCATTCTCGTATGAGGACTTGTCCACCTTCTCCTGGTGTTCTCCCATCGCCACCTTCAGACTCAGATCTTGTTCAAAGGTCTGGTCCTCAGCATCCTGCACCTCAGAGTGGAGGACCTTAGTGTCCTGGTCAGGAGCCTGGAAATGAATGCACTGTTATTTACATTTACATGTATTCATTTACATATGTCAATTAATATGTAAGGGACTACATTGTCCCCATAGCAACTTGGGGTTAAGCGCCTTACTCAAGGGCACAATCTGGGTGGATTACAGTATGGTATTTACAAGTTCACAGATGGAAATACTGTACACTTCTATCATGTAATCTGGTTAGATTACAGTGTGAAGTATAATGATTTATGCTGCAACAATTTTCTTTGTATGGAGTGCTTCAATTGTGTAGCCGGTGTAGGCCGGCTGTAAGAGTACCGGTATTGTATATCAGATAGGCACAGGCCTTCCCACAGTAAGTACAGGTGGCTTAAGGGGAAACAAATCAGTCAATGACTTACAGATGCTGCAGGGGAGACCAGCTTGGCCTCCGGGGCCTTCAGGTCTGTTCGCTGCATCTGACCAGGTTGCAGAACTGAGGTCTCTACGACAGACTCAGACATTTGGGCCTCCTGCAAAGTTGAATTATGACGTCAAATCATTCCACTCTGCAGGCAACTGTGGCTGAGGTGTGTGTGTGTGTGTGTGTGTGTGTGTTTTCCTGGTGACTGTGGTGTGTGTTTTCTTGGTGACTGTAGTGTGTGATCAGTTTTCCTGGTGACTGCAGTGTGTGTATGTTCTTGGTGACTATGGTGTGTGTGTTGTCTTGGTGACTGTATTGTCGTCTGTTTTCCTGATGACTGCAATGTGTGGTGTGTTTTCCTGCTGGTTGTGTGTTTCCTGGTGACCCCTGACCTTTCGGTAGTCCTCAGCTTGCTTCTGCAGCTGGATGGTTGATGCTCTCTGGGTCTCGAGGTCGGCCAGGTGTTTCAGGAGCAGCTTCCTGTCCTCGCTTGCAGCCTGAGTGGCCTGAATAAGCTTCTTCATCTGGGCCTGCAGACAAAAATTAAACATTTACACTTATATTTATTAATTTGCAACTGACACTTTTATCTAAAATGACTTACAGACGAGGACTGTCAGTCATGCTACAGTGCAAAAGGAGACCTCAGAATAACAATAAATATTACAGACAAAAGAGAGTTCATAATTAGACATCATAATATTTAATAAGACACAATTCATTCAGACATTTGATATCAGGTAATTTTATATCAGTTTGTTTGTTTAAGGACCACTGAGAAATACAGTGTTGAATTTAAGTTCCGTTAGATATCAAAATGTCTTTTACATTGCATAGCCTGTCAGTTTCGCTTTTTGACTATTGCAAAGAGACCATTTGCAGGAAACAGATAGCCCACCTGCTGGTGCATCAGCTGGGAGGTCACACGGATACTCTCCGTAAGAGGGCCTTGACCTGCCTCTTCACCACACCTGCACAGACAGGACAGGAGAGCAGGAGGGAGCAGTAGTCAGGCAGCCAGTCATTTAACAAGCAGCAGCAACCTTGACTAGCAAGGCCTCAAGCAGTCACATTTACACTTACCGTATTTTCCGGACTATAAGTCACACTTGTTTTCATAGTTTGGCTGGTCCTGTGACTTATAGTCAGTTGTGACTTATATCAAAATATATATAATTTAACATGTTTTTAAATGTTAATTTATACTGACTGACATGAACCAAGAAGTAAACAATACCGTCTACAGCCGCGAGAGGGCACTCTAGGCTTGTGACAACTATATGCTGCTCCTGTACCCCTGAAAAAATTAACTGAAACATGCTTACCGGTAACTTGCTTGTTGGACTCGCTGGCTTGTTATGTTAATTTAGCCTATTCAGCCTCCCAGGTATGTTCTTAATGCTATTGTGTAGCTGAATAACTGTTAATGTGTTAAGTTGATATACCGTACACCTATTCAGCCTGTTGTCCTGTTTGCTATTGTGTAGTTGAAAAAATTGCATCTCCAGATTAAATGTCTGTTCTTGATCCACTATAGTACCTATCAACATCCATTAAACTACCTGTTTATCAACATCCATGTCCACTTAATTCCTACCTAGCAACCTCCATAGCAACCAACATAATTACCCTAGCAACCAACATGGAAACCACTTTAATATCATAGGAACCACTATAATTACCCTAGCAACCATCTCAATTACCCTAGCAACAACCTAGCAACCACTACCATAATGTCAACCGAGCAACCACCATAGCAACCAACATGATTACCCTAACAACCAGTATAGCAACCGCTTTATTTAGTATAGCAATCACCATATCTACCCTAACAACAACTTAGCAATCATCTCAATTACCCAAACAACAACCTAGCAACCACCATCATAATGTCTTCCTAGCAATCACCATAGCAACCAATGGGATTACCCTAGAAACACCATAGCAACCATCTCAATTACCCAAGCGACAACCTAGCAACCACTACCATAATGCTAACCTAGCAACTACCACAGCAACCAACATGATTACCCTAGCAACCAGCTTAGCAACTGCTTTATTTAACATAGCCACCACCATGTCTACCCTAGCAACCATCTCCATTACCCTAGCAGCAACCTAGCAACCACTACCAAAATATAAACCTAGTAACCACCATAGCAACCAAAATGATAACTGTAGCAACCAGCATAGCAACCACTTTATTTAGCATCACACACAACAACCACACTGTCTACCCTAGCAACATCATAGTATCTATGTCTGCACTATATATTTTACATCAAATTTGGAATTGATTTGAATTGAATTTCTGGTTCATTTAGCAGACGCTTATATCTAAAGCGACTTATATGTCATTTACAGGTATTACAAGGCCACTGTCCCCACAGCAACTCGAGGTTAAGTGCCTTGCTGAAGAGCACAACTGTGGAAGCCGGGAATTGAATCCATAACTTTAGCTAGCCCAGCTCCTTAACCACTACATTATCACCGGCCCAGTCAATCTATCTACATTTGGACACCAGTCTGTCAGACAGTAGAGCTGAGTGCATTTACGTGTGTATCGGTGTATGATATGGGCAAAAAAATGGCCCACATTCTAAACGAACTTGGATCCGGACCAAAGGCTCTAGTGTGAATGTGTATAGGTGTGCGTGATCATATGGGCAACACCTGCCTTGGTTGGCAGGACAGCAGGTCGAGTTTGGCTTGGGCTTCCTGGACAAGGGCCTGCTCCTTAAACTGGAGCACGGTGGCCCAGAGCTCAGCTCGGCCGTTCTCCTCCGTCACCATCCGGTGGATCATGCTGAACATGAATGATGTCCAGCCGTCATCCACCACAGAGGGGCAGGCAGCAGCCGCTAACGCAGCCTGAGGGTACAAAGAGGGGGGCTGGGTTACTGGGGAACAGCTTATCTGCTGAAAAAAGCCAAAGGCAGTCTGGAATGGACTATGTGCCCATCGAATCAGAGTGGTTTCAGTATGTAGGTGTGTAATCGGGTCAGAACTAAAACAGCTTCAGTATCTTGGACAATCAGGGCAGAATCTGAGTGATTTATAGTATGTTGGTGTGTAGTCAAATCAGAACTAAAACAGCTTCAGTATCTTGGATGAGAATCAGGGTATGTATATCTGAGTGATTTATTTATAGTATGTTGGTGTGTAATTGAATCAGAACTAAAGTAGTTTCAGCATCTTGGCCGCTGATCAGATCAGAACCAGAGCAGTTTCAGAATCTCAAGCACTAAACTGCTGGGTTATAAAGCAGGTACCTCCTCAGCTAAGGGGACAGTGCTGTTCAGTCGGGGAAGGTGTTGTCCCACACGCTGCATTCCTATCTGGGTCTGCAGCCAAACCTTCATACCCAACAGGTATTTTTCCTTGTTTGGACCTTGCACCTGTGGGTACGTAAATGGCTGGTAAATGGTCTTCACGTTTGAAATTTTCTCCTATCCATTTTTTAGCCCCTCAACAGAACCCCCCCCCCCCTCCCAGTTGCACTACCCTATCCCACCCATAGTGTTCTATTATTTATAGATGTACCTGCTGTAATTACACTTATACATAGCCATATTCTACTGCTCCTCATACTATTCATCCTGCATACAGTTGTTTTTATGTTCATACTGAATATCCATATTTATTCTGTTTTTCTTTGAATATATTCTGTTAATACACTGTAGTATTCTAACTACTCTTATAATGTTACTGCTACTACACTGCACATATATGTGCATGTTGTTCATAAATTGTACATACTGCATAGCCATATGTATTCTGCTCTTATAACTGCTAATTCACTGCACATTTTTATATGTAATCTATACTACTGTAAACCACCCTCTGTAAACCAACTATACTGTCTGCACTATAACATGTCCTGTGTATGCACCACCTGTCTATACTTTGTATTTCACTTTGCACTTTTCCGCTCTTTTGCACGTCTACGCAAACTGCATTTCGTTGTCTTTGTATGTAGGCTACTCTGCACAATGACAATTAAGTTGAATCTAATCGAATCGACTCAAATCTAAATAACTAAAATGATGATTTTTGTTCTGTTATTTAGCCACACTTACTTTTTTTTGATCAATTAAGACCTTGAATGGATTGTTTTGATCCATGATCATGGCCTCAGTTTGGCCTTCAAGGCCAGAAAATTCCAATGAAGGTGGCATGTATGAAGGTACGCCACCGCGTGGCTCACCTGAAATCATGAATGAAATATTAGGATGTGCTGAAAATAATATCAGTCAATATTTAAATGACCTAGGAGTAACCTTCCATTATTTTCTTACCTTCGACCACCGTTGCACCCATGATCATGTGTGAAAACACACACCTTATGAGTTTTAAGTCAGTTGATAGCCTATTCTAAAATCCGCGAGAAATCAAGAGCGATTAAAAAAAAACGTCTTCACACCAGCCAGGTAATGTTCAGAATAAAACTGTAGGCTAAACTCAACTAACATTCCACGTAAACAACAGAATCCTAATGACGTAATAAAAGCACAGTCCGACGTGACGTCGTAAGATAGAGAACGTGTAATGCCTCTTGCAGTTTTATTCTGGGACTAATGCATTACGAATATGATACACTGACTGCAACTATTAGTAAATAAAATATTCACCAACCACAAGCTCATCCCTCTCAATTGCATCTGTTTTCTCATACAGAATCCCGTACAGGGGCATAACGTAGGCCTACTGTCCCACACTGCAGGTGGTGCTCGTTGCCAGTAAGAGGAGCCGCAAGATCAAGCCCCACATCTCTGGACGAGCTGTTAGGTCAAGCCCCATTGTCAGCCGCAGGTCAGCTCCTGACTTTTTTTAATCACTCCTGCAATATGCTATAGGGCAGTGTTTCCCAAACTTTTTTTCTGGCGACCCACTTTTTAAAAATGACAGACCATCGCGACCCATTTCACTTCAAATCTACCCTGCAACCACCACTATTGTTTTAGGCCACAGGTTCTCCAACTTTTCTATGCCTCCCCCAACCATACATTGCTATAGGATCTAGATATATAGATCCTGCTTTGAACACGGTAGTGTTGCATTTTGAGCACCATCAGCGTGAAAAGTTGGAAATGACTACTGAAAATATACATTTTAATGCGCATCCGAGAGTTTGGGGAAATTCGCATGTTGCGCATTCGTCAGCATAGTAAAGCTGTTCCTGTATTTCTAAAAAAAATGTTGTAGGCTACATTGCGGAAGAATGCGCCTTTACTTTAGAGTTCGCGAGGTAGAAAACGAGAGAAATAGTGTTTAAAATGTCTATTTAAATTGTAGCCTAATATAATGCACTGTTGTGCATTTTAAATCAGAAATAAGAATGTGAGGAGGTTGCTATTAACTTTAAAGATTGCATCTACAATCGAAACTATCTACATGCAAATTGAATCCTTATCCGGTCTATGGATGTCTGCAGTTGACAGCACGGTCACTAGATTTTAATCGGTAAAGTTGAGGAACTGGTATCTGTTAATGTTCGTGCAAATAGGCGGATTCATGCCCCTTGCAGTTTGCAACTGCGAGGTACAGGTCATGGCAGGCGCCGCACAGAATGGTTTGATTCTGAGAGGTAGATATCCATGCTCTGGCTCCCCCTCTGCGATGCGTTCGTCCCCCAGTTTCATGCGCCAGTTTCATGAGCTTTTATGACAAAACCGTAACTGTGGTAGTTAACAAACGACATCCTAATAGAAAACTGTTAACTGTCCTGGTATCAAATGACAAATGGTATCAGTTAGACCTATAACACAACATAAAGTGTGCTGGGCTGGCGACCCAAATAAATTCTCCTGCGACCCACCCGTGGGTCGCGACCCAGACTTTGGGAAACACTGCTATAGGGTATAGCATATTCCTATACCATGAGTTTATGTCGTAATTTACCGTGGTATTGAATGATGCATAAGATTGCATGTGTTATTAATATCTGTCTCGTTCAATGTTGCGCGTCAGTTTTCTCACGTTGCAGCCTGTTGCAAGTGGTTAACGCTATGTTGGTCAAGTTTTTAATAGCTAACTGTGAGAAAGCAACCCGTTTGCAATGTGTTGTTGCTAGCTATGTTTTCGGCTTCATGGCAGGAGCTGACGATTATGTATTTACTTTATCAAGTGTGCTACTACGGTGTTAGTGTAGGCTACACTATTTTATTTCTTCGATTTGATTATTGTCATTCTAATTGTTGTGTATTGCATAGTCGTATGCTCACTTGTCCCTGTGTGTGATTACCTCCCAGCTAGACCAAATGCTAAGCTTTTAAGCGACTGCCATGGCAACTTATAATAATCATTACGCAGTCAAGTAGTAAAACACCTAATACAACACCAAACAGCATTTGTGTAGCTTATAATAGAGGAATTACAGAACAATAATAACAATACCGCTAGGGTGCGTCTAGATTTCTAGGCTACTGTAAATATACACTGCAGTAGGCCTAGAACTAGAAATCATAGAGCATTGTAGCATTCACTTCACGCAGACAGGGGAAAACTGCCGTTTATTCGCAGATGCACAGAACTTCACAACAGACTGACACTAATGCAGGATGGCAAAGGTTTTTTATACCCTGGCACAGAACAGCAGGCAAGGGGGGCACTAACTGGAACACACACTTTAAGGCATAAATTACCCGATGGCTGATATTACTAAACATGTCATTAAAGTAAACAACTTAACACAGTTATTACAAAAAAAAAACATTCTGTGCACTTGCAGAGCATTCTGGTCCTGTTATGTCATTCAATGAACAAACAAACAACTCGGTTGGCACATTACAGTTTTCCCTTTTGCTTTTCAGGAATGACATAAAAAGGAAAAGTAATGAAATTGTCATTGTATTTCTAGTTCTAAGACGCTACACTGGCCATTTGGAGACAGGCCTACATCAGAAGAATTCAACCAGAATGGATTATTTTAATATGTGGTAAGATTATCTTCCTCTCGGGTGCTACAGTGTCCATACCATGTTCAGGTCCAAATACCCAAGGGAACCCCATCACTACATGTCAGAAATGCACAACACGCAGCAGTCCAACAGCAAGGGCAATTGGAGCTCTCTGGATGGGTGTGGATTTTGTTGAAAGAAAAGGGAAAGAAAATGGTAGTATCTACCTTAGCCACCAAATGGAAGGAGATAGGGGCTTGGCGATGCAGCAGGTCGCCACTCTGCGGTTGGCCCAGGGTTCGATTCACTTTGGATAAAACTGTCTGCTAAAAACCTGCCTGGAAGAGGCTTTCCTTTTGCCTGTGGATGCTCACAGCTCTGGACCACCAGTATTCTTCCCCTACTTCTGATTCTGAATCATATTTTTAATTTTGAGTGTGTGTTATGGGAATTATTGTGTTGTATTAGTTAATTTTCACATAGTTACATTTCCCTTACCTCTGATTCTAATAAAAACTTTTAAATGACTCTCACCTATTTTGTGTGTGTTTATGGAGTTGTTTAGCCTGGATGCCAGCCGAACTTAGCCCCGTCCACAACATTTGAGGTCAGGAAGCAGCGCAGTTCGGACCAGAAGAACTTCTTAACAATTTTATTCAGTGCTGAAAATGCAACTGTGTTTGACAGAGGACAGATGTAGGTTGCTAGTGATAAAATATTAGCTTTCAGTATGGTATGATGTCTTTGTAAATGGCGTTTAATTGCAAAGTGTTTCATTCATCCCGGTTCTCCCTAACAAAAACGATGTTGCTAGAAAGTAGACATGTAGATTTCGCCATCGCGTCTGTTGTAGAAGATATTGACAGTGCAATAACTAAAAAACGACCAGAAAACAATGTTAAGGCAATTGTGGAGAAGGATGGTTTGGGTGTTCTTCCTACGGGATTCGCCCCCTGTATCAGTTGAAACGCGCCCCATAATCACATCCCAATGGAGCAGTATCAGACTCATACTCTGACTAGAATTGTTTGGTCTTATTTGTTGTTAATTGATTACATTTCCCCTAAATCTGATTCTGATAAAGACTTTTAAATGACTATTTCCTATTTTGTAAGTGTGCGTGCGTGTGTTTACTGAATTGCTTATTTGTTGTCAATTTGAACTAAATTAAGTACCAAATCTCAGACAACCCGGTCAAATGCAATTTGTCTGCCAACCAAGTGCCTGGGGCCACACAAGTTCAGCAAAGGGTGTGAAAGCAGATTCTGCCGAGGTACAAACAGGGTATCAGTGGCAGGTGTCCAAAAATCTGAGGTGAAGAGTTTTGCCTCTTGCAGCCAGTTTGAGAAAGCCATCGATGCTCATCGAGTCCATCAGAGCTCACAGAGAAAGTCAGATCATTTGAGTGCTTATTTGCCTTGAATGTGGCATATCTGAGAAGAAGGTGGAATGTAAGACTTCATCTTATGCATACATGATTGATAGCTGCATGATTTTATTTAGAATAATAATAATAAAAACTATCTTGGCAGCTGGCTTCAGCTAAACATTTACTGTTTAGTAACAGAACCCTTTTTGACTATAGTCCCTTTTTGACTATATTTGTATAAAAATCCATGTTATAATATTCACAGAAATTCATCTCTGCTAGTAACAATGGTCACAGCACGTCGAGCTAATTAGCTTGACTCCATTGCATATGAAACAACAGCTGTAACCTGAGGAAACTTAATGTAGTAGGGGGATAAGTTAAGCGTTATTCCGTGCAGTAATGAGAACCTCATACTACAACTGCATGGTTGCGGTCCTCTGTTGTAATTATGCTGTTTTTACAGCCAGGGCCTCTGAGCAACATGACGGTGTAAGTGACGTTGATGTTGGACGATGTGTGAGTGGCGACGGGCCAGCTGGTGACTCGGAGATGAGTGGGAGAGAGAGATGGAGTGGGATGGACACTTGGACCCCAATGTGGAACGGTTGCTGTAGCCAGTTGCGCCACAGCACTCCTGACTAAAAGGCTTTTGACTGACCCGCCCCCCAAACACACACACACACACACTTGCACCCCCCCTTTGAGTCTCATCCAATTAATTCAGTCTCACCCTCTTCCCACTTATTTAGCTTTTTTCCTTCTCTCTCTTTTACAGCTCTCTACTTCAGTCTTGTTTCCCCACAATAAAAGCAGCAATATCATTCAAGCTTTTTTGAAATGCTGATGTGCTGTAGCCTACTAAACATGTGTAGATAGTTGGAACAACAATGTAAAGAAGAAAATCCAAAATGGAGTCATAGAGAATGAGTGTTCAGGACTTCAGGGGAGGTGAAGGAAAAATAGCCAAAAGTTAAATTTACAATTAATTGATATGAGGTCAGATTTGTTTTTTTAATTCACAAATATATACATTTACTTTTTGATTCACATGTAGACAGCTCTTGCAAATGAATTAATAAATAAACATATGAAAACAAAAGTGACAAAATATATCTCAGCTTTTGAATGTAACATAAATTCAACAAGGTGATGCCTTCAATACTTTCTGGGATTGTCCTGAATTTAGCTTATCCAGGAAAAAGCAGATTGTATTACAGAGCGAAAAATGTCCTGGATTCAGATCATATATATTTGAACTGGTTTGAAAATTCATAAAAGTGTATTTGGATCTAAATATATATTAAATATTAAGGTAAATAAATAAATAAATCATTTTTGTTATTACTACCAGTTTACACTTTAGATTAAACTCTTTTACAATACATTGTATGCATTAGTTGGTCTGTAATCAACCACTCTCCTATAAGAAGAAGGTGTACCACTACATTTGCAATGACATTTAATAGGGAGTAATGGGGTTGGGGGGCACAGGGGATGGGAGGGGCTTTAAGACCTTTTGTTTTTCTTTTTTGAAAGGCCAAGCAGGCATGTGAGGGTGTCGTCCATTAAGTGGTCAAAAACCACTTTGGCGTACTTGTTCTTTACATCGTAGGCCTCTCGATCTTGGTCACGCCACTGGTGTTCCTCCACAGGTATGTCTTTGATCTGGAGGACCGAGTTGATGTGAAGAGTTAGTGTGTTCAGTGTTTGTACCATTTTTAGTGTTTGATTCCATTGTTGCGAAGCCTGCCTCCAGGCTCAACCGTCGTCCTATGTTAGTTATATGGAGCAGCGATTAAACTTTTTTTTACCAGATCTACTTCATAGGTGTCCCGTTATTCAGAATTTAAAGCCACCCCGCCAGCCAATCAGAAAAGAGTATTTCTTCTCTCCGGGTGATAAGGAACTGTAATTGCATTTACAAACATGTACTGGATGTTTTACAGTATGCCCTATATATATCATGATGGGTCAGTTCCAAAGAACATGTGTAGTGTTGTGCTCTTGCAGCATTGGAACTCACCAAGATCTGATCATATTTCTCCATATCGAGGCCTTTGAAAATGTGGGCAAAAACCTTCCCATAAGCCCCTGCATCTTTTCCTTCCTGGAGGCCACAAAGCTTGAAGACTTCCTCAGTGATGTAATGCTGGATAAAGACAGGAGACTATTAGCCCTCTATAGACCCTTTCAACTTAATAAACAAATAGATGTGAAATTTAAAAAACAACATTTTATAGAGCATTACAGATTTTCTTTTCAAAGTATCTGCGTTGGTTTTGAACGTTTCTGAACGTTGAAACCCTCTGGGAACATATTTGAAAGGGTCTATTACAGGATGTTTGTTAGTTAAAATGACTCAGGAATTCTACAGAAGTTTTTAAATACATGTCTTAAAAAGATGGGCAGATGTCATATATTGTCTATTCAAATGTTATTGCTTTACCTGGACTTTTGAAAGGTCATCAAAGGATTTCAGCTTGTTGACATAGTTATGGCGCTCAGGCTGAATTTGTTTCCACACAGGCTGTGTGGTAGGGTCTTTGGCACAGAGGTCCTGAAGGGTCTCCCAGGACAGATCAAAGATGAGCTGCACATGTACAGAAATAATACAAACAAACATCAATGAACAACATCTCAATGCAATTAAGATGTATTGGCTATGTTGCCTATTCCCTCGACTCTTATCGAACCTTGTTGTAACTGCGTCTGCTGCTGGTGTTTGTGGCTTGTCCAGGGGTATCCATCACCAGATACTGCTCCGATGGCCTGGGGGTTGGGACTCCGGAGAGATCCTTTGGGCCTTGTCCGAGCTCAAAGCTCTGCCACATCTCCTGCACGGCGTGGTGCACGAGCATCTCCACCTTGCCCGGGTGGTGCGGCGTGTCAAGGGCCTGCACCTGCAGCTGTCTGGTGAGGATCGTGACCTTTGACCCCGCCTGCCCAGGTGCTCCTGTGCTCCAGGAGGCTTGGTCCTGAGCCCTGGTGTTGGAGGGGGCGGCCTTGTCCTCGCGGTCAAGCTTGCCCAACGCCTGCTGGTCAGAACGGGCTGAGACTCGGGGTGTCTCCTCCGCAGCGGACATGGCACTGTCAGTAAGCTGAAAGAGAGAATGTGAGTTTTACTTACAGGACCTTAAAGGACCAGGTGAAGGCTGGGAATGGGAAAATCTTAGTTTAGTGCTTAGACGTTAGTGCCCAGAGAAATCTTTTCCATCACCCCAAAAGACTTGGGTTGTACATTTACGGGTCAGTCTGATGCTGGTTCTTATCAGACCAAACAGAACATTAGGTTCCAAAGAAAAGTGTTAAGAATAGCCTGATATTTGTCGCCTCTAGTATGTGACCCAGCCTGCGCCAAGTGTCACCTGTGTTGGGTATTATAACCATACGGTATCGACGTATATATATCTATGGTTAGAACCATGCGGTATCGACGTATATATATCTATGGTTAGAACCATACGGTATCTATCTATATATATATATAGTTAGAACTCTGTGGGAAGGTCAGAGGTCAGACAGGGTCTCACCAGAAACTCTACGCAGTCATCAGTGCTGCTGAGGGATGAGCAGGTCTCAGCCTCATCCTTGCCCTCGTCGGACTGAAAGTCGTCTTTGTACTGAAGGTCACTGTCCTCCATGTCGTCCGGCATCACTGCAGCATCATGAGAAGCCACCTCATACTTCGGAGACATAGTACGGAGAGCGCCGTTCTTCTGGAAGATCTCCTCCAGCTCGCCTTGCTTAGCCAAAAGCAGGTCATAAAGATCCTGGACACACAGAAATGTATCAGAAAGGTCATCACTGAGACCATATGAGAAATGGTGCAACCTGCTTCTGTGTCTACAATGTCCTTATGCTTGATATGTTTGAACGAATAAGACTAGCTGCAGTATATGATTTTTGGTTTATCTATACATGATCAGTACATGATTTATGATGTATCTGTAACAAAACTGTTTCAACAAAACTTATTTCACCTCCAATTGAAAAATCGACTCGAGGAGGAAAAGCGCCGAACAACCTTCATGTTTTTATTAAAATATAGTGCACCTCACTGTTTTACGAGTGACAAACCAGCCCCTGTCTGATCATGCCCTTATTGTCACTCTGCACACCACATACCTTTGTGGAGAGCTCTTCATACTTATCATTCTCGTATGAGGACTTGTCCACCTTCTCCTGGTGTTCTCCCATCGCCACCTTCAGACTCAGATCTTGTTCAAAGGTCTGGTCCTCAGCATCCTGCACCTCAGAGTGGAGGACCTTAGTGTCCTGGTCAGGAGCCTGGAAATGAATGCACTGTTATTTACATTTACATGTATTCATTTACATATGTCAATTAATATGTAAGGGACTACATTGTCCCCATAGCAACTTGGGGTTAAGCGCCTTACTCAAGGGCACAATCTGGGTGGATTACAGTATGGTATTTACAAGTTCACAGATGGAAATACTGTACACTTCTATCATGTAATCTGGTTAGATTACAGTGTGAAGTATAATGATTTATGCTGCAACAATTTTCTTTGTATGGAGTGCTTCAATTGTGTAGCCGGTGTAGGCCGGCTGTAAGAGTACCGGTATTGTATATCAGATAGGCACAGGCCTTCCCACAGTAAGTACAGGTGGCTTAAGGGGAAACAAATCAGTCAATGACTTACAGATGCTGCAGGGGAGACCAGCTTGGCCTCCGGGGCCTTCAGGTCTGTTCGCTGCATCTGACCAGGTTGACCAACTATTTATTAATTTGCAACTGACACTTTTATCTAAAATGACTTACAGACGAGGACTGTCAGTCATGCTACAGTGCAAAAGGAGACCTCAGAATAACAATAAATATTACAGACAAAAGAGAGTTCATAATTAGACATCATAATATTTAATAAGACACAATTCATTCAGACATTTGATATCAGGTAATTTTATATCAGTTTGTTTGTTTAAGGACCACTGAGAAATACAGTGTTGAATTTAAGTTCCGTTAGATATCAAAATGTCTTTTACATTGCATAGCCTGTCAGTTTCGCTTTTTGACTATTGCAAAGAGACCATTTGCAGGAAACAGATAGCCCACCTGCTGGTGCATCAGCTGGGAGGTCACACGGATACTCTCCGTAAGAGGGCCTTGACCTGCCTCTTCACCACACCTGCACAGACAGGACAGGAGAGCAGGAGGGAGCAGTAGTCAGGCAGCCAGTCATTTAACAAGCAGCAGCAACCTTGACTAGCAAGGCCTCAAGCAGTCACATTTACACTTACCGTATTTTCCGGACTATAAGTCACACTTGTTTTCATAGTTTGGCTGGTCCTGTGACTTATAGTCAGTTGTGACTTATATCAAAATATATATAATTTAACATGTTTTTAAATGTTAATTTATACTGACTGACATGAACCAAGAAGTAAACAATACCGTCTACAGCCGCGAGAGGGCACTCTAGGCTTGTGACAACTATATGCTGCTCCTGTACCCCTGAAAAAATTAACTGAAACATGCTTACCGGTAACTTGCTTGTTGGACTCGCTGGCTTGTTATGTTAATTTAGCCTATTCAGCCTCCCAGGTATGTTCTTAATGCTATTGTGTAGCTGAATAACTGTTAATGTGTTAAGTTGATATACCGTACACCTATTCAGCCTGTTGTCCTGTTTGCTATTGTGTAGTTGAAAAAATTGCATCTCCAGATTAAATGTCTGTTCTTGATCCACTATAGTACCTATCAACATCCATTAAACTACCTGTTTATCAACATCCATGTCCACTTAATTCCTACCTAGCAACCTCCATAGCAACCAACATAATTACCCTAGCAACCAACATGGAAACCACTTTAATATCATAGGAACCACTATAATTACCCTAGCAACCATCTCAATTACCCTAGCAACAACCTAGCAACCACTACCATAATGTCAACCGAGCAACCACCATAGCAACCAACATGATTACCCTAACAACCAGTATAGCAACCGCTTTATTTAGTATAGCAATCACCATATCTACCCTAACAACAACTTAGCAATCATCTCAATTACCCAAACAACAACCTAGCAACCACCATCATAATGTCTTCCTAGCAATCACCATAGCAACCAATGGGATTACCCTAGAAACACCATAGCAACCATCTCAATTACCCAAGCGACAACCTAGCAACCACTACCATAATGCTAACCTAGCAACTACCACAGCAACCAACATGATTACCCTAGCAACCAGCTTAGCAACTGCTTTATTTAACATAGCCACCACCATGTCTACCCTAGCAACCATCTCCATTACCCTAGCAGCAACCTAGCAACCACTACCAAAATATAAACCTAGTAACCACCATAGCAACCAAAATGATAACTGTAGCAACCAGCATAGCAACCACTTTATTTAGCATCACACACAACAACCACACTGTCTACCCTAGCAACATCATAGTATCTATGTCTGCACTATATATTTTACATCAAATTTGGAATTGATTTGAATTGAATTTCTGGTTCATTTAGCAGACGCTTATATCTAAAGCGACTTATATGTCATTTACAGGTATTACAAGGCCACTGTCCCCACAGCAACTCGAGGTTAAGTGCCTTGCTGAAGAGCACAACTGTGGAAGCCGGGAATTGAATCCATAACTTTAGCTAGCCCAGCTCCTTAACCACTACATTATCACCGGCCCAGTCAATCTATCTACATTTGGACACCAGTCTGTCAGACAGTAGAGCTGAGTGCATTTACGTGTGTATCGGTGTATGATATGGGCAAAAAAATGGCCCACATTCTAAACGAACTTGGATCCGGACCAAAGGCTCTAGTGTGAATGTGTATAGGTGTGCGTGATCATATGGGCAACACCTGCCTTGGTTGGCAGGACAGCAGGTCGAGTTTGGCTTGGGCTTCCTGGACAAGGGCCTGCTCCTTAAACTGGAGCACGGTGGCCCAGAGCTCAGCTCGGCCGTTCTCCTCCGTCACCATCCGGTGGATCATGCTGAACATGAATGATGTCCAGCCGTCATCCACCACAGAGGGGCAGGCAGCAGCCGCTAACGCAGCCTGAGGGTACAAAGAGGGGGGCTGGGTTACTGGGGAACAGCTTATCTGCTGAAAAAAGCCAAAGGCAGTCTGGAATGGACTATGTGCCCATCGAATCAGAGTGGTTTCAGTATGTAGGTGTGTAATCGGGTCAGAACTAAAACAGCTTCAGTATCTTGGACAATCAGGGCAGAATCTGAGTGATTTATAGTATGTTGGTGTGTAGTCAAATCAGAACTAAAACAGCTTCAGTATCTTGGATGAGAATCAGGGTATGTATATCTGAGTGATTTATTTATAGTATGTTGGTGTGTAATTGAATCAGAACTAAAGTAGTTTCAGCATCTTGGCCGCTGATCAGATCAGAACCAGAGCAGTTTCAGAATCTCAAGCACTAAACTGCTGGGTTATAAAGCAGGTACCTCCTCAGCTAAGGGGACAGTGCTGTTCAGTCGGGGAAGGTGTTGTCCCACACGCTGCATTCCTATCTGGGTCTGCAGCCAAACCTTCATACCCAACAGGTATTTTTCCTTGTTTGGACCTTGCACCTGTGGGTACGTAAATGGCTGGTAAATGGTCTTCACGTTTGAAATTTTCTCCTATCCATTTTTTAGCCCCTCAACAGAACCCCCCCCCCCCTCCCAGTTGCACTACCCTATCCCACCCATAGTGTTCTATTATTTATAGATGTACCTGCTGTAATTACACTTATACATAGCCATATTCTACTGCTCCTCATACTATTCATCCTGCATACAGTTGTTTTTATGTTCATACTGAATATCCATATTTATTCTGTTTTTCTTTGAATATATTCTGTTAATACACTGTAGTATTCTAACTACTCTTATAATGTTACTGCTACTACACTGCACATATATGTGCATGTTGTTCATAAATTGTACATACTGCATAGCCATATGTATTCTGCTCTTATAACTGCTAATTCACTGCACATTTTTATATGTAATCTATACTACTGTAAACCACCCTCTGTAAACCAACTATACTGTCTGCACTATAACATGTCCTGTGTATGCACCACCTGTCTATACTTTGTATTTCACTTTGCACTTTTCCGCTCTTTTGCACGTCTACGCAAACTGCATTTCGTTGTCTTTGTATGTAGGCTACTCTGCACAATGACAATTAAGTTGAATCTAATCGAATCGACTCAAATCTAAATAACTAAAATGATGATTTTTGTTCTGTTATTTAGCCACACTTACTTTTTTTTGATCAATTAAGACCTTGAATGGATTGTTTTGATCCATGATCATGGCCTCAGTTTGGCCTTCAAGGCCAGAAAATTCCAATGAAGGTGGCATGTATGAAGGTACGCCACCGCGTGGCTCACCTGAAATCATGAATGAAATATTAGGATGTGCTGAAAATAATATCAGTCAATATTTAAATGACCTAGGAGTAACCTTCCATTATTTTCTTACCTTCGACCACCGTTGCACCCATGATCATGTGTGAAAACACACACCTTATGAGTTTTAAGTCAGTTGATAGCCTATTCTAAAATCCGCGAGAAATCAAGAGCGATTAAAAAAAAACGTCTTCACACCAGCCAGGTAATGTTCAGAATAAAACTGTAGGCTAAACTCAACTAACATTCCACGTAAACAACAGAATCCTAATGACGTAATAAAAGCACAGTCCGACGTGACGTCGTAAGATAGAGAACGTGTAATGCCTCTTGCAGTTTTATTCTGGGACTAATGCATTACGAATATGATACACTGACTGCAACTATTAGTAAATAAAATATTCACCAACCACAAGCTCATCCCTCTCAATTGCATCTGTTTTCTCATACAGAATCCCGTACAGGGGCATAACGTAGGCCTACTGTCCCACACTGCAGGTGGTGCTCGTTGCCAGTAAGAGGAGCCGCAAGATCAAGCCCCACATCTCTGGACGAGCTGTTAGGTCAAGCCCCATTGTCAGCCGCAGGTCAGCTCCTGACTTTTTTTAATCACTCCTGCAATATGCTATAGGGCAGTGTTTCCCAAACTTTTTTTCTGGCGACCCACTTTTTAAAAATGACAGACCATCGCGACCCATTTCACTTCAAATCTACCCTGCAACCACCACTATTGTTTTAGGCCACAGGTTCTCCAACTTTTCTATGCCTCCCCCAACCATACATTGCTATAGGATCTAGATATATAGATCCTGCTTTGAACACGGTAGTGTTGCATTTTGAGCACCATCAGCGTGAAAAGTTGGAAATGACTACTGAAAATATACATTTTAATGCGCATCCGAGAGTTTGGGGAAATTCGCATGTTGCGCATTCGTCAGCATAGTAAAGCTGTTCCTGTATTTCTAAAAAAAATGTTGTAGGCTACATTGCGGAAGAATGCGCCTTTACTTTAGAGTTCGCGAGGTAGAAAACGAGAGAAATAGTGTTTAAAATGTCTATTTAAATTGTAGCCTAATATAATGCACTGTTGTGCATTTTAAATCAGAAATAAGAATGTGAGGAGGTTGCTATTAACTTTAAAGATTGCATCTACAATCGAAACTATCTACATGCAAATTGAATCCTTATCCGGTCTATGGATGTCTGCAGTTGACAGCACGGTCACTAGATTTTAATCGGTAAAGTTGAGGAACTGGTATCTGTTAATGTTCGTGCAAATAGGCGGATTCATGCCCCTTGCAGTTTGCAACTGCGAGGTACAGGTCATGGCAGGCGCCGCACAGAATGGTTTGATTCTGAGAGGTAGATATCCATGCTCTGGCTCCCCCTCTGCGATGCGTTCGTCCCCCAGTTTCATGCGCCAGTTTCATGAGCTTTTATGACAAAACCGTAACTGTGGTAGTTAACAAACGACATCCTAATAGAAAACTGTTAACTGTCCTGGTATCAAATGACAAATGGTATCAGTTAGACCTATAACACAACATAAAGTGTGCTGGGCTGGCGACCCAAATAAATTCTCCTGCGACCCACCCGTGGGTCGCGACCCAGACTTTGGGAAACACTGCTATAGGGTATAGCATATTCCTATACCATGAGTTTATGTCGTAATTTACCGTGGTATTGAATGATGCATAAGATTGCATGTGTTATTAATATCTGTCTCGTTCAATGTTGCGCGTCAGTTTTCTCACGTTGCAGCCTGTTGCAAGTGGTTAACGCTATGTTGGTCAAGTTTTTAATAGCTAACTGTGAGAAAGCAACCCGTTTGCAATGTGTTGTTGCTAGCTATGTTTTCGGCTTCATGGCAGGAGCTGACGATTATGTATTTACTTTATCAAGTGTGCTACTACGGTGTTAGTGTAGGCTACACTATTTTATTTCTTCGATTTGATTATTGTCATTCTAATTGTTGTGTATTGCATAGTCGTATGCTCACTTGTCCCTGTGTGTGATTACCTCCCAGCTAGACCAAATGCTAAGCTTTTAAGCGACTGCCATGGCAACTTATAATAATCATTACGCAGTCAAGTAGTAAAACACCTAATACAACACCAAACAGCATTTGTGTAGCTTATAATAGAGGAATTACAGAACAATAATAACAATACCGCTAGGGTGCGTCTAGATTTCTAGGCTACTGTAAATATACACTGCAGTAGGCCTAGAACTAGAAATCATAGAGCATTGTAGCATTCACTTCACGCAGACAGGGGAAAACTGCCGTTTATTCGCAGATGCACAGAACTTCACAACAGACTGACACTAATGCAGGATGGCAAAGGTTTTTTATACCCTGGCACAGAACAGCAGGCAAGGGGGGCACTAACTGGAACACACACTTTAAGGCATAAATTACCCGATGGCTGATATTACTAAACATGTCATTAAAGTAAACAACTTAACACAGTTATTACAAAAAAAAAACATTCTGTGCACTTGCAGAGCATTCTGGTCCTGTTATGTCATTCAATGAACAAACAAACAACTCGGTTGGCACATTACAGTTTTCCCTTTTGCTTTTCAGGAATGACATAAAAAGGAAAAGTAATGAAATTGTCATTGTATTTCTAGTTCTAAGACGCTACACTGGCCATTTGGAGACAGGCCTACATCAGAAGAATTCAACCAGAATGGATTATTTTAATATGTGGTAAGATTATCTTCCTCTCGGGTGCTACAGTGTCCATACCATGTTCAGGTCCAAATACCCAAGGGAACCCCATCACTACATGTCAGAAATGCACAACACGCAGCAGTCCAACAGCAAGGGCAATTGGAGCTCTCTGGATGGGTGTGGATTTTGTTGAAAGAAAAGGGAAAGAAAATGGTAGTATCTACCTTAGCCACCAAATGGAAGGAGATAGGGGCTTGGCGATGCAGCAGGTCGCCACTCTGCGGTTGGCCCAGGGTTCGATTCACTTTGGATAAAACTGTCTGCTAAAAACCTGCCTGGAAGAGGCTTTCCTTTTGCCTGTGGATGCTCACAGCTCTGGACCACCAGTATTCTTCCCCTACTTCTGATTCTGAATCATATTTTTAATTTTGAGTGTGTGTTATGGGAATTATTGTGTTGTATTAGTTAATTTTCACATAGTTACATTTCCCTTACCTCTGATTCTAATAAAAACTTTTAAATGACTCTCACCTATTTTGTGTGTGTTTATGGAGTTGTTTAGCCTGGATGCCAGCCGAACTTAGCCCCGTCCACAACATTTGAGGTCAGGAAGCAGCGCAGTTCGGACCAGAAGAACTTCTTAACAATTTTATTCAGTGCTGAAAATGCAACTGTGTTTGACAGAGGACAGATGTAGGTTGCTAGTGATAAAATATTAGCTTTCAGTATGGTATGATGTCTTTGTAAATGGCGTTTAATTGCAAAGTGTTTCATTCATCCCGGTTCTCCCTAACAAAAACGATGTTGCTAGAAAGTAGACATGTAGATTTCGCCATCGCGTCTGTTGTAGAAGATATTGACAGTGCAATAACTAAAAAACGACCAGAAAACAATGTTAAGGCAATTGTGGAGAAGGATGGTTTGGGTGTTCTTCCTACGGGATTCGCCCCCTGTATCAGTTGAAACGCGCCCCATAATCACATCCCAATGGAGCAGTATCAGACTCATACTCTGACTAGAATTGTTTGGTCTTATTTGTTGTTAATTGATTACATTTCCCCTAAATCTGATTCTGATAAAGACTTTTAAATGACTATTTCCTATTTTGTAAGTGTGCGTGCGTGTGTTTACTGAATTGCTTATTTGTTGTCAATTTGAACTAAATTAAGTACCAAATCTCAGACAACCCGGTCAAATGCAATTTGTCTGCCAACCAAGTGCCTGGGGCCACACAAGTTCAGCAAAGGGTGTGAAAGCAGATTCTGCCGAGGTACAAACAGGGTATCAGTGGCAGGTGTCCAAAAATCTGAGGTGAAGAGTTTTGCCTCTTGCAGCCAGTTTGAGAAAGCCATCGATGCTCATCGAGTCCATCAGAGCTCACAGAGAAAGTCAGATCATTTGAGTGCTTATTTGCCTTGAATGTGGCATATCTGAGAAGAAGGTGGAATGTAAGACTTCATCTTATGCATACATGATTGATAGCTGCATGATTTTATTTAGAATAATAATAATAAAAACTATCTTGGCAGCTGGCTTCAGCTAAACATTTACTGTTTAGTAACAGAACCCTTTTTGACTATAGTCCCTTTTTGACTATATTTGTATAAAAATCCATGTTATAATATTCACAGAAATTCATCTCTGCTAGTAACAATGGTCACAGCACGTCGAGCTAATTAGCTTGACTCCATTGCATATGAAACAACAGCTGTAACCTGAGGAAACTTAATGTAGTAGGGGGATAAGTTAAGCGTTATTCCGTGCAGTAATGAGAACCTCATACTACAACTGCATGGTTGCGGTCCTCTGTTGTAATTATGCTGTTTTTACAGCCAGGGCCTCTGAGCAACATGACGGTGTAAGTGACGTTGATGTTGGACGATGTGTGAGTGGCGACGGGCCAGCTGGTGACTCGGAGATGAGTGGGAGAGAGAGATGGAGTGGGATGGACACTTGGACCCCAATGTGGAACGGTTGCTGTAGCCAGTTGCGCCACAGCACTCCTGACTAAAAGGCTTTTGACTGACCCGCCCCCCAAACACACACACACACACACTTGCACCCCCCCTTTGAGTCTCATCCAATTAATTCAGTCTCACCCTCTTCCCACTTATTTAGCTTTTTTCCTTCTCTCTCTTTTACAGCTCTCTACTTCAGTCTTGTTTCCCCACAATAAAAGCAGCAATATCATTCAAGCTTTTTTGAAATGCTGATGTGCTGTAGCCTACTAAACATGTGTAGATAGTTGGAACAACAATGTAAAGAAGAAAATCCAAAATGGAGTCATAGAGAATGAGTGTTCAGGACTTCAGGGGAGGTGAAGGAAAAATAGCCAAAAGTTAAATTTACAATTAATTGATATGAGGTCAGATTTGTTTTTTTAATTCACAAATATATACATTTACTTTTTGATTCACATGTAGACAGCTCTTGCAAATGAATTAATAAATAAACATATGAAAACAAAAGTGACAAAATATATCTCAGCTTTTGAATGTAACATAAATTCAACAAGGTGATGCCTTCAATACTTTCTGGGATTGTCCTGAATTTAGCTTATCCAGGAAAAAGCAGATTGTATTACAGAGCGAAAAATGTCCTGGATTCAGATCATATATATTTGAACTGGTTTGAAAATTCATAAAAGTGTATTTGGATCTAAATATATATTAAATATTAAGGTAAATAAATAAATAAATCATTTTTGTTATTACTACCAGTTTACACTTTAGATTAAACTCTTTTACAATACATTGTATGCATTAGTTGGTCTGTAATCAACCACTCTCCTATAAGAAGAAGGTGTACCACTACATTTGCAATGACATTTAATAGGGAGTAATGGGGTTGGGGGGCACAGGGGATGGGAGGGGCTTTAAGACCTTTTGTTTTTCTTTTTTGAAAGGCCAAGCAGGCATGTGAGGGTGTCGTCCATTAAGTGGTCAAAAACCACTTTGGCGTACTTGTTCTTTACATCGTAGGCCTCTCGATCTTGGTCACGCCACTGGTGTTCCTCCACAGGTATGTCTTTGATCTGGAGGACCGAGTTGATGTGAAGAGTTAGTGTGTTCAGTGTTTGTACCATTTTTAGTGTTTGATTCCATTGTTGCGAAGCCTGCCTCCAGGCTCAACCGTCGTCCTATGTTAGTTATATGGAGCAGCGATTAAACTTTTTTTTACCAGATCTACTTCATAGGTGTCCCGTTATTCAGAATTTAAAGCCACCCCGCCAGCCAATCAGAAAAGAGTATTTCTTCTCTCCGGGTGATAAGGAACTGTAATTGCATTTACAAACATGTACTGGATGTTTTACAGTATGCCCTATATATATCATGATGGGTCAGTTCCAAAGAACATGTGTAGTGTTGTGCTCTTGCAGCATTGGAACTCACCAAGATCTGATCATATTTCTCCATATCGAGGCCTTTGAAAATGTGGGCAAAAACCTTCCCATAAGCCCCTGCATCTTTTCCTTCCTGGAGGCCACAAAGCTTGAAGACTTCCTCAGTGATGTAATGCTGGATAAAGACAGGAGACTATTAGCCCTCTATAGACCCTTTCAACTTAATAAACAAATAGATGTGAAATTTAAAAAACAACATTTTATAGAGCATTACAGATTTTCTTTTCAAAGTATCTGCGTTGGTTTTGAACGTTTCTGAACGTTGAAACCCTCTGGGAACATATTTGAAAGGGTCTATTACAGGATGTTTGTTAGTTAAAATGACTCAGGAATTCTACAGAAGTTTTTAAATACATGTCTTAAAAAGATGGGCAGATGTCATATATTGTCTATTCAAATGTTATTGCTTTACCTGGACTTTTGAAAGGTCATCAAAGGATTTCAGCTTGTTGACATAGTTATGGCGCTCAGGCTGAATTTGTTTCCACACAGGCTGTGTGGTAGGGTCTTTGGCACAGAGGTCCTGAAGGGTCTCCCAGGACAGATCAAAGATGAGCTGCACATGTACAGAAATAATACAAACAAACATCAATGAACAACATCTCAATGCAATTAAGATGTATTGGCTATGTTGCCTATTCCCTCGACTCTTATCGAACCTTGTTGTAACTGCGTCTGCTGCTGGTGTTTGTGGCTTGTCCAGGGGTATCCATCACCAGATACTGCTCCGATGGCCTGGGGGTTGGGACTCCGGAGAGATCCTTTGGGCCTTGTCCGAGCTCAAAGCTCTGCCACATCTCCTGCACGGCGTGGTGCACGAGCATCTCCACCTTGCCCGGGTGGTGCGGCGTGTCAAGGGCCTGCACCTGCAGCTGTCTGGTGAGGATCGTGACCTTTGACCCCGCCTGCCCAGGTGCTCCTGTGCTCCAGGAGGCTTGGTCCTGAGCCCTGGTGTTGGAGGGGGCGGCCTTGTCCTCGCGGTCAAGCTTGCCCAACGCCTGCTGGTCAGAACGGGCTGAGACTCGGGGTGTCTCCTCCGCAGCGGACATGGCACTGTCAGTAAGCTGAAAGAGAGAATGTGAGTTTTACTTACAGGACCTTAAAGGACCAGGTGAAGGCTGGGAATGGGAAAATCTTAGTTTAGTGCTTAGACGTTAGTGCCCAGAGAAATCTTTTCCATCACCCCAAAAGACTTGGGTTGTACATTTACGGGTCAGTCTGATGCTGGTTCTTATCAGACCAAACAGAACATTAGGTTCCAAAGAAAAGTGTTAAGAATAGCCTGATATTTGTCGCCTCTAGTATGTGACCCAGCCTGCGCCAAGTGTCACCTGTGTTGGGTATTATAACCATACGGTATCGACGTATATATATCTATGGTTAGAACCATGCGGTATCGACGTATATATATCTATGGTTAGAACCATACGGTATCTATCTATATATATATATAGTTAGAACTCTGTGGGAAGGTCAGAGGTCAGACAGGGTCTCACCAGAAACTCTACGCAGTCATCAGTGCTGCTGAGGGATGAGCAGGTCTCAGCCTCATCCTTGCCCTCGTCGGACTGAAAGTCGTCTTTGTACTGAAGGTCACTGTCCTCCATGTCGTCCGGCATCACTGCAGCATCATGAGAAGCCACCTCATACTTCGGAGACATAGTACGGAGAGCGCCGTTCTTCTGGAAGATCTCCTCCAGCTCGCCTTGCTTAGCCAAAAGCAGGTCATAAAGATCCTGGACACACAGAAATGTATCAGAAAGGTCATCACTGAGACCATATGAGAAATGGTGCAACCTGCTTCTGTGTCTACAATGTCCTTATGCTTGATATGTTTGAACGAATAAGACTAGCTGCAGTATATGATTTTTGGTTTATCTATACATGATCAGTACATGATTTATGATGTATCTGTAACAAAACTGTTTCAACAAAACTTATTTCACCTCCAATTGAAAAATCGACTCGAGGAGGAAAAGCGCCGAACAACCTTCATGTTTTTATTAAAATATAGTGCACCTCACTGTTTTACGAGTGACAAACCAGCCCCTGTCTGATCATGCCCTTATTGTCACTCTGCACACCACATACCTTTGTGGAGAGCTCTTCATACTTATCATTCTCGTATGAGGACTTGTCCACCTTCTCCTGGTGTTCTCCCATCGCCACCTTCAGACTCAGATCTTGTTCAAAGGTCTGGTCCTCAGCATCCTGCACCTCAGAGTGGAGGACCTTAGTGTCCTGGTCAGGAGCCTGGAAATGAATGCACTGTTATTTACATTTACATGTATTCATTTACATATGTCAATTAATATGTAAGGGACTACATTGTCCCCATAGCAACTTGGGGTTAAGCGCCTTACTCAAGGGCACAATCTGGGTGGATTACAGTATGGTATTTACAAGTTCACAGATGGAAATACTGTACACTTCTATCATGTAATCTGGTTAGATTACAGTGTGAAGTATAATGATTTATGCTGCAACAATTTTCTTTGTATGGAGTGCTTCAATTGTGTAGCCGGTGTAGGCCGGCTGTAAGAGTACCGGTATTGTATATCAGATAGGCACAGGCCTTCCCACAGTAAGTACAGGTGGCTTAAGGGGAAACAAATCAGTCAATGACTTACAGATGCTGCAGGGGAGACCAGCTTGGCCTCCGGGGCCTTCAGGTCTGTTCGCTGCATCTGACCAGGTTGACCAACTATTTATTAATTTGCAACTGACACTTTTATCTAAAATGACTTACAGACGAGGACTGTCAGTCATGCTACAGTGCAAAAGGAGACCTCAGAATAACAATAAATATTACAGACAAAAGAGAGTTCATAATTAGACATCATAATATTTAATAAGACACAATTCATTCAGACATTTGATATCAGGTAATTTTATATCAGTTTGTTTGTTTAAGGACCACTGAGAAATACAGTGTTGAATTTAAGTTCCGTTAGATATCAAAATGTCTTTTACATTGCATAGCCTGTCAGTTTCGCTTTTTGACTATTGCAAAGAGACCATTTGCAGGAAACAGATAGCCCACCTGCTGGTGCATCAGCTGGGAGGTCACACGGATACTCTCCGTAAGAGGGCCTTGACCTGCCTCTTCACCACACCTGCACAGACAGGACAGGAGAGCAGGAGGGAGCAGTAGTCAGGCAGCCAGTCATTTAACAAGCAGCAGCAACCTTGACTAGCAAGGCCTCAAGCAGTCACATTTACACTTACCGTATTTTCCGGACTATAAGTCACACTTGTTTTCATAGTTTGGCTGGTCCTGTGACTTATAGTCAGTTGTGACTTATATCAAAATATATATAATTTAACATGTTTTTAAATGTTAATTTATACTGACTGACATGAACCAAGAAGTAAACAATACCGTCTACAGCCGCGAGAGGGCACTCTAGGCTTGTGACAACTATATGCTGCTCCTGTACCCCTGAAAAAATTAACTGAAACATGCTTACCGGTAACTTGCTTGTTGGACTCGCTGGCTTGTTATGTTAATTTAGCCTATTCAGCCTCCCAGGTATGTTCTTAATGCTATTGTGTAGCTGAATAACTGTTAATGTGTTAAGTTGATATACCGTACACCTATTCAGCCTGTTGTCCTGTTTGCTATTGTGTAGTTGAAAAAATTGCATCTCCAGATTAAATGTCTGTTCTTGATCCACTATAGTACCTATCAACATCCATTAAACTACCTGTTTATCAACATCCATGTCCACTTAATTCCTACCTAGCAACCTCCATAGCAACCAACATAATTACCCTAGCAACCAACATGGAAACCACTTTAATATCATAGGAACCACTATAATTACCCTAGCAACCATCTCAATTACCCTAGCAACAACCTAGCAACCACTACCATAATGTCAACCGAGCAACCACCATAGCAACCAACATGATTACCCTAACAACCAGTATAGCAACCGCTTTATTTAGTATAGCAATCACCATATCTACCCTAACAACAACTTAGCAATCATCTCAATTACCCAAACAACAACCTAGCAACCACCATCATAATGTCTTCCTAGCAATCACCATAGCAACCAATGGGATTACCCTAGAAACACCATAGCAACCATCTCAATTACCCAAGCGACAACCTAGCAACCACTACCATAATGCTAACCTAGCAACTACCACAGCAACCAACATGATTACCCTAGCAACCAGCTTAGCAACTGCTTTATTTAACATAGCCACCACCATGTCTACCCTAGCAACCATCTCCATTACCCTAGCAGCAACCTAGCAACCACTACCAAAATATAAACCTAGTAACCACCATAGCAACCAAAATGATAACTGTAGCAACCAGCATAGCAACCACTTTATTTAGCATCACACACAACAACCACACTGTCTACCCTAGCAACATCATAGTATCTATGTCTGCACTATATATTTTACATCAAATTTGGAATTGATTTGAATTGAATTTCTGGTTCATTTAGCAGACGCTTATATCTAAAGCGACTTATATGTCATTTACAGGTATTACAAGGCCACTGTCCCCACAGCAACTCGAGGTTAAGTGCCTTGCTGAAGAGCACAACTGTGGAAGCCGGGAATTGAATCCATAACTTTAGCTAGCCCAGCTCCTTAACCACTACATTATCACCGGCCCAGTCAATCTATCTACATTTGGACACCAGTCTGTCAGACAGTAGAGCTGAGTGCATTTACGTGTGTATCGGTGTATGATATGGGCAAAAAAATGGCCCACATTCTAAACGAACTTGGATCCGGACCAAAGGCTCTAGTGTGAATGTGTATAGGTGTGCGTGATCATATGGGCAACACCTGCCTTGGTTGGCAGGACAGCAGGTCGAGTTTGGCTTGGGCTTCCTGGACAAGGGCCTGCTCCTTAAACTGGAGCACGGTGGCCCAGAGCTCAGCTCGGCCGTTCTCCTCCGTCACCATCCGGTGGATCATGCTGAACATGAATGATGTCCAGCCGTCATCCACCACAGAGGGGCAGGCAGCAGCCGCTAACGCAGCCTGAGGGTACAAAGAGGGGGGCTGGGTTACTGGGGAACAGCTTATCTGCTGAAAAAAGCCAAAGGCAGTCTGGAATGGACTATGTGCCCATCGAATCAGAGTGGTTTCAGTATGTAGGTGTGTAATCGGGTCAGAACTAAAACAGCTTCAGTATCTTGGACAATCAGGGCAGAATCTGAGTGATTTATAGTATGTTGGTGTGTAGTCAAATCAGAACTAAAACAGCTTCAGTATCTTGGATGAGAATCAGGGTATGTATATCTGAGTGATTTATTTATAGTATGTTGGTGTGTAATTGAATCAGAACTAAAGTAGTTTCAGCATCTTGGCCGCTGATCAGATCAGAACCAGAGCAGTTTCAGAATCTCAAGCACTAAACTGCTGGGTTATAAAGCAGGTACCTCCTCAGCTAAGGGGACAGTGCTGTTCAGTCGGGGAAGGTGTTGTCCCACACGCTGCATTCCTATCTGGGTCTGCAGCCAAACCTTCATACCCAACAGGTATTTTTCCTTGTTTGGACCTTGCACCTGTGGGTACGTAAATGGCTGGTAAATGGTCTTCACGTTTGAAATTTTCTCCTATCCATTTTTTAGCCCCTCAACAGAACCCCCCCCCCCCTCCCAGTTGCACTACCCTATCCCACCCATAGTGTTCTATTATTTATAGATGTACCTGCTGTAATTACACTTATACATAGCCATATTCTACTGCTCCTCATACTATTCATCCTGCATACAGTTGTTTTTATGTTCATACTGAATATCCATATTTATTCTGTTTTTCTTTGAATATATTCTGTTAATACACTGTAGTATTCTAACTACTCTTATAATGTTACTGCTACTACACTGCACATATATGTGCATGTTGTTCATAAATTGTACATACTGCATAGCCATATGTATTCTGCTCTTATAACTGCTAATTCACTGCACATTTTTATATGTAATCTATACTACTGTAAACCACCCTCTGTAAACCAACTATACTGTCTGCACTATAACATGTCCTGTGTATGCACCACCTGTCTATACTTTGTATTTCACTTTGCACTTTTCCGCTCTTTTGCACGTCTACGCAAACTGCATTTCGTTGTCTTTGTATGTAGGCTACTCTGCACAATGACAATTAAGTTGAATCTAATCGAATCGACTCAAATCTAAATAACTAAAATGATGATTTTTGTTCTGTTATTTAGCCACACTTACTTTTTTTTGATCAATTAAGACCTTGAATGGATTGTTTTGATCCATGATCATGGCCTCAGTTTGGCCTTCAAGGCCAGAAAATTCCAATGAAGGTGGCATGTATGAAGGTACGCCACCGCGTGGCTCACCTGAAATCGTGATTGAAATATTAGGATGTGCTGAAAATAATATCAGTCAATATTTAAATGACCTAGGAGTAACCTTCCATTATTTTCTTACCTTCGACCACCGTTGCACCCATGATCATGTGTGAAAACACACACCTTATGAGTTTTAAGTCAGTTGATAGCCTATTCTAAAATCCGCGAGAAATCAAGAGCGATTAAAAAAAAACGTCTTCACACCAGCCAGGTAATGTTCAGAATAAAACTGTAGGCTAAACTCAACTAACATTCCACGTAAACAACAGAATCCTAATGACGTAATAAAAGCACAGTCCGACGTGACGTCGTAAGATAGAGAACGTGTAATGCCTCTTGCAGTTTTATTCTGGGACTAATGCATTACGAATATGATACACTGACTGCAACTATTAGTAAATAAAATATTCACCAACCACAAGCTCATCCCTCTCAATTGCATCTGTTTTCTCATACAGAATCCCGTACAGGGGCATAACGTAGGCCTACTGTCCCACACTGCAGGTGGTGCTCGTTGCCAGTAAGAGGAGCCGCAAGGTCAAGCCCCACATCTCTGGACGAGCTGTTAGGTCAAGCCCCATTGTCAGCCGCAGGTCAGCTCCTGACTTTTTTTAATCACTCCTGCAATATGCTATAGGGTATAGCATATTCCTATACCATGAGTTTATGTCGTAATTTACCGTGGTATTGAATGATGCATAAGATTGCATGTGTTATTAAGATCTGTCTCGTTCAATGTTGCGCGTCAGTTTTCTCACGTTGCAGCCTGTTGCATGTGGTTAACGCTATGTTGGTCAAGTTTTTAATAGCTAACTGTGAGAAAGCAACCCGTTTGCAATGTGTTGTTGCTAGCTATGTTTTCGGCTTCATGGCAGGGGCTGACGATTATGTATTTACTTTATCAAGTGTGCTACTACGGTGTTAGTGTAGGCTACACTATTTTATTTCTTCGATTTGATTATTGTCATTCTAATTGTTGTGTATTGCATAGTCGTATGCTCACTTGTCCCTGTGTGTGATTACCTCCCAGCTAGACCAAATGCTAAGCTTTTAAGCGACTGCCATGGCAACTTATAATAATCATTACGCAGTCAAGTAGTAAAACACCTAATACAACACCAAACAGCATTTGTGTAGCTTATAATAGAGGAATTACAGAACAATAATAACAGTACCGCTAGGGTGCGTCTAGATTTCTAGGCTACTGTAAATATACACTGCAGTAGGCCTAGAACTAGAAATCATATAGCATTGTAGCATTCACTTCACGCAGACAGGGAAAAACTGCCGTTTATTCGCAGATGCACAGAACTTCACAACAGACTGACACTAATGCAGGATGGCAAAGGTTTTTTATACCCTGGCACAGAACAGCAGGTAAGGGGGGCACTAACTGGAACACACACTTTAAGGCATAAATTACCCGATGGCTGATATTACTAAACATGTCATTAAAGTAAACAACTTAACACAGTTATTACAAAAAAAAACATTCTGTGCACTTGCAGAGCATTCTGGTCCTGTTATGTCATTCAATGAACAAACAAACAACTCGGTTGGCACATTACAGTTTTCCCTTTTGCTTTTCAGGAATGACATAAAAAGGAAAAGTAATGAAATTGTCATTGTATTTCTAGTTCTAAGACGCTACACTGGCCATTTGGAGACAGGCCTACATCAGAAGAATTCAACCAGAATGGATTATTTTAATATGTGGTAAGATTATCTTCCTCTCGGGTGCTACAGTGTCCATACCATGTTCAGGTCCAAATACCCAAGGGAACCCCATCACTACATGTCAGAAATGCACAACACGCAGCAGTCCAACAGCAAGGGCAATTGGAGCTCTCTGGATGGGTGTGGATTTTGTTGAAAGAAAAGGGAAAGAAAATGGTAGTATCTACCTTAGCCACCAAATGGAAGGAGATAGGGGCTTGGCGATGCAGCAGGTCGCCACTCTGCGGTTGGCCCAGGGTTCGATTCGCTTTGGATAAAACTGTCTGCTAAAAACCTGCCTGGAAGAGGCTTTCCTTTTGCCTGTGGATGCTCACAGCTCTGGACCACCAGTATTCTTCCCCTACTTCTGATTCTGAATCATATTTTTAATTTTGAGTGTGTGTTATGGGAATTATTGTGTTGTATTAGTTAATTTTCACATAGTTACATTTCCCTTACCTCTGATTCTAATAAAAACTTTTAAATGACTCTCACCTATTTTGTGTGTGTTTATGGAGTTGTTTAGCCTGGATGCCAGCCGAACTTAGCCCCGTCCACAACATTTGAGGTCAGGAAGCAGAGCAGTTCGGACCAGAAGAACTTCTTAACAATTTTGTTCAGAGCTGAAAATGCAACTGTGTTTGACAGAGGACAGATGTAGGTTGCTAGTGATAAAATATTAGCTTTCAGTATGGTATGATGTCTTTGTAAATGGCGTTTAATTGCAAAGTGTTTCATTCATCCCGGTTCTCCCTAACAAAAACGATGTTGCTAGAAAGTAGACATGTAGATTTCGCCATCGCGTCTGTTGTAGAAGATATTGACAGTGCAATAACTAAAAAACGACCAGAAAACAATGTTAAGGCAATTGTGGAGAAGGATGGTTTGGGTGTTCTTCCTACGGGATTCGCCCCCTGTATCAGTTGAAACGCGCCCCATAATCACATCCCAATGGAGCAGTATCAGACTCATACTCTGACTAGAATTGTTTGGTCTTATTTGTTGTTAATTGATTACATTTCCCCTAAATCTGATTCTGATAAAGACTTTTAAATGACTATTTCCTATTTTGTAAGTGTGCGTGCGTGTGTTTACTGAATTGCTTATTTGTTGTCAATTTGAACTAAATTAAGTACCAAATCTCAGACAACCCGGTCAAATGCAATTTGTCTGCCAACCAAGTGCCTGGGGCCACACAAGTTCAGCAAAGGGTGTGAAAGCAGATTCTGCCGAGGTACAAACAGGGTATCAGTGGCAGGTGTCCAAAAATCTGAGGTGAAGAGTTTTGCCTCTTGCAGCCAGTTTGAGAAAGCCATCGATGCTCATCGAGTCCATCAGAGCTCACAGAGAAAGTCAGATCATTTGAGTGCTTATTTGCCTTGAATGTGGCATATCTGAGAAGAAGGTGGAATGTAAGACTTCATCTTATGCATACATGATTGATAGCTGCATGATTTTATTTAGAATAATAATAATAAAAACTATCTTGGCAGCTGGCTTCAGCTAAACATTTACTGTTTAGTAACAGAACCCTTTTTGACTATAGTCCCTTTTTGACTATATTTGTATAAAAATCCATGTTATAATATTCACAGAAATTCATCTCTGCTAGTAACAATGGTCACAGCACGTCGAGCTAATTAGCTTGACTCCATTGCATATGAAACAGCAGCTGTAACCTGAGGAAACTTAATGTAGTAGGGGGATAAGTTGAGCGTTATTCCGTGCCAACAAAACCAAAGTATACATTAACATGATAATAGATAAATAAATAAATAAACTGTTTTGATCATTTGTGTTATTACTATCCGTGGTCAAAAACCACTTTGGCATACTTGTTCTTCACATTGTAGTCCTCTCGGTCTTGGTGGTGGTGTTGAAGCCTATAATAGCCTATAATGTTTTCTTGTCAAGTGTTGTGTTTGGTCTTTTTTTTATAATAAAGAGCACAAAAGAAATATCCATAACGTAAAAGTAACGAGTAACGTAAAAAGTTACTTTCCATAGAGGGTAACTAAGTAAAGTAACAGATTACTTTTTAAAGAAGTAACGAGTAACAAGCAAACAATACTTTTTAAAAAAAGTAACTACCCCAACACTGTTCATATCACATAGCCATATTTATTCTGCTCTTATAAAGTAACTGCTAATACACTGCACATATTAATATCTAATTTATATTACTCTAAACCAACTGCATTCTACTGTCTACACTGCACTATATTTCTTTTCCTGCCTATGCACCACCTGTCCATACTTTGTAGATCACATTGCACTTTTCTGCTTTTTTGCACTTCTGGTTAGACAGAAACTGCATTTCGTTGGATTTGTACTTGTACTCTGCACAATGACAATAAAGTTGAATCTAATCTAATGAGACAGCACCTGCACCTGCAGCAAATGGATGCTATCAGGTTCTGCTCTGGGGACTCCACCAGGTAATGAGAACCTCATACTACAACTGCATGGTTGCGGTCCTCTGATGTAATTATGCTGTTTTTACACCCAGGGCCTCTGAGCAACATGACGGTGTAAGTGACGTTGATGTTGGACGCTGTGTGAGTGGCGACGGGCCAGCTGGTGACTCGGAGGTGAGTGGGAGAGAGAGATGGAGTGGGACTATAACCCGGGTTCCCATGGACACTTGGACCCCAATGTGGAACGGTTGCTGTAGCCAGTTGCGCCACAGCACTCCTGACTAAAAGGCTTTTGACTGACTCGCCCCCCAAACACACACACACACACACACTTGCACCCCCCCTTTGAGTCTCATCCAATTCATTCAGTCTCACCCTCTTCCCACTTATTTAGCTTTTTTCCTTCTCTCTCTTTTACAGCCCTCTACTTCAGTCTTGTTTCCCCACAATAAAAGCAGCAATATCATTCAAGCTTTTTTGAAATACTGACGTGCTGTAGCCTACTAAACATGTGTAGATAGTTGGAACAACAATGTAAAGAAAAAAATCCAAAATGGAGTCATAGAGAATGAGTGTTCAGGACTTCAGGGGAGGTGAAGGAAAAATAGACAAAAGTGAAATTTACAATGAATTGATATGAGGTCAGATTTATTTTTTTAATTCACAAATATATACATTTACTTTTTGATTCACATGTAGACAGCTCTTGCAAATGAATAAATAAATAAACATATGAAAACAAAAGTGACAAAATATATCTCAGCTTTTGAATGTAACATAAATTCAACAAGGTGATGCCTTCAATACTTTCTGGGATTGTCCTGAATTTAGCTTATCCAGGAAAAAGCAGATTGTATTACAGAGCGAAAAATGTCCTGGATTCAGATCATATATATTTGAACTGGTTTGAAAATTCATAAAAGTGTATTTGGATCTAAATATATATTAAATATTAAGGTAAATAAATAAATACATAAATAAATCATTTTTGTTATTACTACCAGTTTACACTTTAGATTAAACTCTTTTACAATACATTGTATGCATTAGTTGGTCTGTAACCAACCACTCTCCTATAAGAAGAAGGCGTACCACTACATTTGCAATGACATTTAATAGGGAGTAATGGGGTTGGGGGGCACAGGGGATGGGAGGGGCTTTAGGACCTTTTGTTTTTCTTTTTTGAAAGGCCAAGCAGGCATGTGAGGGTGTCGTCCATTAAGTGATCAAAAACCACTTTGGCGTACTTGTTCTTTACATCGTAGGCCTCTCGGTCTTGGTCACGCCACTGGTGTTCCTCCATAGGTATGTCTTTGATCTGGAGGACCGAGATGATGTGAAGAGTTAGTGTATTCAGTGTTTGTACCATTTTTTAGTGTTTGATTCCATTGTTGCAAAGCCTGCCTCCAGGCTCAACCGTCGTCCTATGTTAGTTATATGGAGCAGCGATTAAACTTTTTTTTACCAGATCTACTTCATAGGTGTCTCGTTATTCAGAATTTAAAGCCACCCCGCCAGCCAATCAGAAAAGAGTATTTCTTCTCTCCGGGTGATAAGGAACTGTAATTGCATTTACAAACATGTACTGGATGTTTTACAGTATGCCCTATATATATCATGATGGATCAGTTCCAAAGAACATGTGTAGTGTTGTGCTCTTGCAGCACTGGAACTCACCAAGATCTGATCATATTTCTCCATATCGAGGCCTTTGAAGATGTGGGCAAAAACCTTCCCATAAGCCCCTGCATCTTTTCCTTCCTGGAGGCCACAAAGCTTGAAGACTTCCTCAGTGATGTAATGCTGGATAAAGACAGGAGACTATTAGCCCTCTATAGACCCTTTCAACTTAATAAAAAAATAGATGGGAAATTTAAAAAACAACATTTTGTAGAGCATTACAGATTTTCTTTTCAAAGTATCTGCATTGGTATTGAACGTTTCTGAACGTTGAAACCCTCTGGGAACATATTTGACAGGGTCTATTACAGGATGTTTGTTAGTTAAAATGACTCAGGAATTCTACAGAAGTTTTTAAATAGATATCTTAAACAGATGGGCAGATGTCATATATTGTCTATTCAAATGTTATTGCTTTACCTGGACTTTTGAAAGGTCATCAAAGGATTTCAGCTTGTTGACAAAGTTACGGCGCTCAGGCTGAATTTGTTTCCACACAGGCTGTGTGGTAGGGTCTTTGGCACAGAGGTCCTGAAGGGTCTCCCAGGACAGATCAAAGATGAGCTGCACATGTACAGAAATAATACAAACAAACATCAATGAACAACATCTCAATGCAAGTTGTATTGGCTATGTTGCCTATTCACTCGACTCTTATCGAACCTTGTTGTAACTGCGTCTGCTGCTGGTGTTTGTGGCTTGTCCAGGGGTATCCATCACCAGATACTGCTCCGATGGCCTGGGGGTTCGGACTCCGGAGAGATCCTTTGGGCCTTGTCCGAGCTCAAAGCTCTGCCACATCTCCTGCACGGCGTGGTGCACGAGCATCTCCACCTTGCCCGGGTGGTGCGGCGTGTCAAGGGCCTGCACCTGCAGCTGTCTGGTGAGGATCGTGACCTTTGACCCCGCCTGCCCAGGTGCTCCTGTGCTCCAGGAGGCTTGGTCCTGAGCCCTGGTGTTGGAGGGGGCGGCCTTGTCCTCGCGGTCAAGCTTGCCCAACGCCTGCTGGTCAGAACGGGCTGAGACTCGGGGTGTCTCCTCCGCAGCGGACATGGCACTGTCAGTAAGCTGAAAGAGAGAATGTGAGTTTTACTTACAGGACCTTAAAGGACCAGGTGAAGGCTGGGAATGGGAAAATCTTAGTTTAGTGCTTAGACGTTAGTGCCCAGAGAAATCTTTTCCATCACCCCAAAAGACTTGGGTTGTACATTTACGGGTCAGTCTGATGCTGGTTCTTATCAGACCAAACAGAACATTAGGTTCCAAAGAAAAGTGTTAAGAATAGCCTGATATTTGTCGCCTCTAGTATGTGACCCAGCCTGCGCCAAGTGTCACCTGTGTTGGGTATTATAACCATACGGTATCGACGTATATATATCTATGGTTAGAACCATGCGGTATCGACGTATATATATCTATGGTTAGAACCATACGGTATCTATCTATATATATATATGGTTAGAACTCTGGGAAGGTCAGAGGTCAGACAGGGTCTCACCAGAAACTCTACGCAGTCATCAGTGCTGCTGAGGGATGAGCAGGTCTCAGCCTCATCCTTGCCCTCGTCGGACTGAAAGTCGTCTTTGTACTGAAGGTCACTGTCCTCCATGTCGTCCGGCATCACTGCAGCATCATGAGAAGCCACCTCATACTTCGGAGACATAGTACGGAGAGCGCCGTTCTTCTGGAAGATCTCCTCCAGCTCGCCTTGCTTAGCCAAAAGCAGGTCATAAAGATCCTGGACACACAGAAATGTATCAGAAAGGTCATCACTGAGACCATATGAGAAATGGTGCAACCTGCTTCTGTGTCTACAATGTCCTTATGCTTGATATGTTTGAACGAATAAGACTAGCTGCAGTATATGATTTATGGTTTATCTATACATGATCAGTACATGATTTATGATGTATCTGTAACAAAACTGTTTCAACAAAACTTATTTCACCTCCAATTGAAAAATCGACTCGAGGAGGAAAAGCGCCCAACAACCTTCATGTTTTTATTAAAATATAGTGCACCTCACTGTTTTACGAGTGACAAACCAGCCCCTCTCTGATCATGCCCTTATTGTCACTCTGCACACCACATACCTTTGTGGAGAGCTCTTCATACTTATCATTCTCGTATGAGGACTTGTCCATCTTCTCCTGGTGTTCTCCCATCGCCACCTTCAGACTCAGATCTTGTTCAAAGGTCTGGTCCTCAGCATCCTGCACCTCAGAGTGGAGGACCTTAGTGTCCTGGTCAGGAGCCTGGAAATGAATGCACTGTTATTTACATTTACATGTATTCATTTAAATATGTCAATTCATATGTAAGGGACTACATTGTCCCCATAGCAACTTGGGGTTAAGCGCCTTACTCAAGGGCACAATCTGGGTGGATTACAGTATGGTATTTACAAGTTCACAGATGGAAATACTGTACACTTCTATCATGTAATCTGGTTAGATTACAGTGTGAAGTATAATGATTTATGCTGCAACAATTTTCTTTGTATGGAGTGCTTCAATTGTGTAGCCGGTGTAGGCCGGCTGTAAGAGTACCGGTATTGTATATCAGATAGGCACAGGCCTTCCCACAGTAAGTACAGGTGGCTTAAGGGGAAACAAATCAGTCAATGACTTACAGATGCTGCAGGGGAGACCAGCTTGGCCTCCAGGGCCTTCAGGTCTGTTCGCTGCATCTGACCAGGTTGCAGAACTGAGGTCTCTACGACAGACTCAGACATTTGGGCCTCCTGCAAAGTTGAATTATGACGTCAAATCATTCCACTCTGCAGGCAACTGTGGCTGAGGTGTGTGTGTGTGTGTGTGTGTGTGTGTGTTTTCCTGGTGACTGTGGTGTGTGTTTTCTTGGTGACTGTAGTGTGTGATCAGTTTTCCTGGTGACTGCAGTGTGTGTATGTTCTTGGTGACTGTGGTGTGTGTGTTGTCTTGGTGACTGTATTGTCGTCTGTTTTCCTGATGACTGCAATGTGTGGTGTGTTTTCCTGCTGGTTGTGTGTTTCCTGGTGACCCCTGACCTTTCGGTAGTCCTCAGCTTGCTTCTGCAGCTGGATGGTTGATGCTCTCTGGGTCTCGAGGTCGGCCAGGTGTTTCAGGAGCAGCTTCCTGTCCTCGCTTGCAGCCTGAGTGGCCTGAATAAGCTTCTTCATCTGGGCCTGCAGACAAAAATAAAACATTTACACTTATATTTATTAATTTGCAACTGACACTTTTATCTAAAATGACTTACAGACGAGGACTGTCAATCATGCTACAGTGCAAAAGGAGACCTCAGAATAACAATAAATATTACAGACAAAAGAGAGTTCATAATTAGACATCATAATATTTAATAAGACACAATTCATTCAGACATTTCATATCAGGTCATTTTATATCAGTTTGTTTGTTTAAGGACCACTGAGAAATACAGTGTTGAATTTAAGTTCCGTTAGATATCAAAATGTCTTTAACATTGCATAGCCTGTCAGTTTCGCTTTTTGACTATTGCAAAGAGACCATTTGCAGTAAACAGATAGCCCACCTGCTGGTGCATCAGCTGGGAGGTCACACGGATACTCTCCGTAAGAGGGCCTTGACCTGCCTCTTCACCACACCTGCACAGACAGGACAGGAGAGCAGGAGGGAGCAGTAGTCAGGCAGCCAGTCATTTAACAAGCAGCAGCAACCTTGACTAGCAAGGCCTCAAGCAGTCACATTTACACTTACCGTATTTTCCGGACTATAAGTCGCACTTGTTTTCATAGTTTGGCTGGTCCTGTGACTTATAGTCAGTTGTGATTTATATCAAAATATATATAATTTAACATGTTTTTAAATGTTAATTTATACTGACTGACATGAACCAAGAAGTAAACAATACCGTCTACAGCCGCGAGAGGGCACTCTAGGCTTGTGACAACTATATGCTGCTCCTGTACCCCTGAAAAAATTAACTGAAACATGCTTACCGGTAACTTGCTTGTTGGACTCGCTGGCTTGTTATGTTAATTTAGCCTATTCAGCCTCCCAGGTATGTTCTTAATGCTATTGTGTAGCTGAATAACTGTTAATGTGTTAAGTTAATATACCGTACACCTATTCAGCCTGTTGTCCTGTGTGCTATTGTGTAGTTGAAAAAATTGCATCTCCAGATTAAATGTCTGTTCTTGATCCACTATAGTACCTATCAACATCCATTAAACTACCTGTTTATCAACATCCATGTCCACTTAATTCCTACCTAGCAACCTCCATAGCAACCAACATAATTACCCTAGCAACCAACATGGAAACCACTTTAATATCATAGGAACCACTATAATTACCCTAGCAACCATCTCAATTACCCTAGCAAAAACCTAGCAACCACTACCATAATGTCAACCGAGCAACCACCATAGCAACCAACATGATTACCCTAACAACCAGTATAGCAACCGCTTTATTTAGTATAGCAATCACCATATCTACCCTAACAACAACTTAGCAATCATCTCAATTACCCAAACAACAACCTAGCAACCACCATCATAATGTCTTCCTAGCAATCACCATAGCAACCAATGGGATTACCCTAGAAACACCATAGCAACCATCTCAATTACCCAAGCGACAACCTAGCAACCACTACCATAATGCCAACCTAGCAACTACCACAGCAACCAACATGATTACCCTAGCAACCAGCTTAGCAACTGCTTTATTTAACATAGCCACCACCATGTCTACCCTAGCAACCATCTCCATTACCCTAGCAGCAACCTAGCAACCACTACCAAAATATAAACCTAGTAACCACCATAGCAACCAAAATGATAACTGTAGCAACCAGCATAGCAACCACTTTATTTAGCATCACACACAACAACCACACTGTCTACCCTAGCAACATCATAGTATCTATGTCTGCATTATATATTTTACATCAAATTTGGAATTGATTTGAATTGAATTTCTGGTTTATTTAGCAGACGCTTATATCTAAAGCGACTTATATGTCATTTACAGGTATTACAAGGCCACTGTCCCCACAGCAACTCGAGGTTAAGTGCCTTGCTGAAGAGCACAACTGTGGAAGCCGGGAATTGAATCCATAACTTTAGCCATAACTTTGGTCTGTCAGACAGTAGAGCTGAGTGCATTTACGTGTGTATCGGTGTATGATATGGGCAAAAAAATGGCCCACATTCTAAACGAACTTGGATCCGGACCAAAGGCTCTAGTGTGAATGTGTATAGGTGTGCGTGATCATATGGGCAACACCTGCCTTGGTTGGCAGGACAGCAGGTCGAGTTTGGCTTGGGCTTCCTGGACAAGGGCCTGCTCCTTAAACTGGAGCACGGTGGCCCAGAGCTCAGCTCGGCCGTTCTCTTCCGTCACCATCCGGTGGATCATGCTGAACATGAATGATGTCCAGCCGTCATCCACCACAGAGGGGCAGGCAGCAGCCGCTAACGCAGCCTGAGGGTACAAAGAGGGGGGCTGGGTTACTGGGGAACAGCTTATCTGCTGAAAAAAGCCAAAGGCAGTCTGGAATGGACTATGTGCCCATCGAATCAGAGTGGTTTCAGTATGTAGGTGTGTAATCGGGTCAGAACTAAAACAGCTTTAGTATCTTGGACAATCAGGGCAGAATCTGAGTGATTTATAGTATGTTGGTGTGTAGACAAATCAGAACTAAAACAGCTTCAGTATCTTGGATGAGAATCAGGGTATGTATATCTGAGTGATTTATTTATAGTATGTTGGTGTGTAATTGAATCAGAACTAAAGTAGTTTCAGCATCTTGGCCGCTGATCAGATCAGAACCAGAGCAGTTTCAGAATCTCAAGCACTAAACTGCTGGGTTATAAAGCAGGTACCTCCTCAGCTAAGGGGACAGTGCTGTTCAGTCGGGGAAGGTGTTGTCCCACACGCTGCATTCCTATCTGGGTCTGCAGCCAAACCTTCATACCCAACAGGTATTTTTCCTTGTTTGGACCTTGCACCTGTGGGTACGTAAATGGCTGGTAAATGGTCTTCACGTTTGAAATTTTCTCCTATACATTTTTTAGCCCCTCAACAGAACCCCCCCCCCCCCCCCCCCCAGTTGCACTACCCTATCCCACCCATAGTGTTCTATTATTTATAGATGTACCTGCTGTAATTACACTTATACATAGCCATAATCTACTGCTCCTCATACTTTTCATCCTGCATACAGTTGTTTTTATGTTCATACTGAATATCCATATTTATTCTGTTTTTCTTTGAATATATTCTGTTAATACACTGTAGTATTCTAACTACTCTTATAATGTTACTGCTACTACACTGCACATATATGTGCATGTTGTTCATAAATTGTACATACTGCATAGCCATATGTATTCTGCTCTTATAACTGCTAATTCACTGCACATTTGTATATGTAATCTATACTACTGTAAACCACCCTCTGTAAACCAACTATACTGTCTGCACTATAACATGTCCTGTGTATGCACCACCTGTCTATACTTTGTATTTCACTTTGCACTTTTCCGCTCTTTTGCACGTCTACGCAAACTGCATTTCGTTGTCTTTGTATGTAGGCTACTCTGCACAATGACAATTAAGTTGAAACTAATCGAATCGACTCAAATCTAAATAACTAAAATGATGATTTTTGTTCTGTTATTTAGCCACACTTACTTTTTTTTGATCAATTAAGACCTTGAATGGATTGTTTTGATCCATGATCATGGCCTCAGTTTGGCCTTCAAGGCCAGAAAATTCCAATGAAGGTGGCATGTATGAAGGTACGCCACCGCGTGGCTCACCTGAAATCGTGATTGAAATATTAGGATGTGCTGAAAATAATATCAGTCAATATTTAAATGACCTAGGAGTAACCTTCCATTATTTTCTTACCTTCGACCACCGTTGCACCCATGATCATGTGTGAAAACACACACCTTATGAGTTTTAAGTCAGTTGATAGCCTATTCTAAAATCCGCGAGAAATCAAGAGCGATTAAAAAAAAACGTCTTCACACCAGCCAGGTAATGTTCAGAATAAAACTGTAGGCTAAACTCAACTAACATTCCACGTAAACAACAGAATCCTAATGACGTAATAAAAGCACAGTCCGACGTGATGTCGTAAGATAGAGAACGTGTAATGCCTCTTGCAGTTTTATTCTGGGACTAATGCATTACGAATATGATACACTGACTGCAACTATTAGTAAATAAAATATTCACCAACCACAAGCTCATCCCTCTCAATTGCATCTGTTTTCTCATACAGAATCCCGTACAGGGGCATAACATAGGCCTACTGTCCCACACTGCAGGTGGTGCTCGTTGCCAGTAAGAGGAGCCGCAAGGTCAAGCCCCATCTCTGGACGAGCTGTTAGGTCAAGCCCCATTGTCAGCCGCAGGTCAGCTCCTGACTTTTTTTAATCACTCCTGCAATATGCTATAGGGTATAGCATATTCCTATACCATGAGTTTATGTCGTAATTTACCGTGGTATTGAATGATGCATAAGATTGCATGTGTTATTAAGATCTGTCTCGTTCAATGTTGCGCGTCAGTTTTCTCACGTTGCAGCCTGTTGCATGTGGTTAACGCTATGTTGGTCAAGTTTTTAATAGCTAACTGTGAGAAAGCAACCCGTTTGCAATGTGTTGTTGCTAGCTATGTTTTCGGCTTCATGGCAGGGGCTGACGATTATGTATTTACTTTATCAAGTGTGCTACTACGGTGTTAGTGTAGGCTACACTATTTTATTTCTTCGATTTGATTATTGTCATTCTAATTGTTGTGTATTGCATAGTCGTATGCTCACTTGTCCCTGTGTGTGATTACCTCCCAGCTAGACCAAATGCTAAGCTTTTAAGCGACTGCCATGGCAACTTATAATAATCATTACGCAGTCAAGTAGTAAAACACCTAATACAACACCAAACAGCATTTGTGTAGCTTATAATAGAGGAATTACAGAACAATAATAACAGTACCGCTAGGGTGCGTCTAGATTTCTAGGCTACTGTAAATATACACTGCAGTAGGCCTAGAACTAGAAATCATATAGCATTGTAGCATTCACTTCACGCAGACAGGGAAAAACTGCCGTTTATTCGCAGATGCACAGAACTTCACAACAGACTGACACTAATGCAGGATGGCAAAGGTTTTTTATACCCTGGCACAGAACAGCAGGTAAGGGGGGCACTAACTGGAACACACACTTTAAGGCATAAATTACCCGATGGCTGATATTACTAAACATGTCATTAAAGTAAACAACTTAACACAGTTATTACAAAAAAAAACATTCTGTGCACTTGCAGAGCATTCTGGTCCTGTTATGTCATTCAATGAACAAACAAACAACTCGGTTGGCACATTACAGTTTTCCCTTTTGCTTTTCAGGAATGACATAAAAAGGAAAAGTAATGAAATTGTCATTGTATTTCTAGTTCTAAGACGCTACACTGGCCATTTGGAGACAGGCCTACATCAGAAGAATTCAACCAGAATGGATTATTTTAATATGTGGTAAGATTATCTTCCTCTCGGGTGCTACAGTGTCCATACCATGTTCAGGTCCAAATACCCAAGGGAACCCCATCACTACATGTCAGAAATGCACAACACGCAGCAGTCCAACAGCAAGGGCAATTGGAGCTCTCTGGATGGGTGTGGATTTTGTTGAAAGAAAAGGGAAAGAAAATGGTAGTATCTACCTTAGCCACCAAATGGAAGGAGATAGGGGCTTGGCGATGCAGCAGGTCGCCACTCTGCGGTTGGCCCAGGGTTCGATTCGCTTTGGATAAAACTGTCTGCTAAAAACCTGCCTGGAAGAGGCTTTCCTTTTGCCTGTGGATGCTCACAGCTCTGGACCACCAGTATTCTTCCCCTACTTCTGATTCTGAATCATATTTTTAATTTTGAGTGTGTGTTATGGGAATTATTGTGTTGTATTAGTTAATTTTCACATAGTTACATTTCCCTTACCTCTGATTCTAATAAAAACTTTTAAATGACTCTCACCTATTTTGTGTGTGTTTATGGAGTTGTTTAGCCTGGATGCCAGCCGAACTTAGCCCCGTCCACAACATTTGAGGTCAGGAAGCAGAGCAGTTCGGACCAGAAGAACTTCTTAACAATTTTGTTCAGAGCTGAAAATGCAACTGTGTTTGACAGAGGACAGATGTAGGTTGCTAGTGATAAAATATTAGCTTTCAGTATGGTATGATGTCTTTGTAAATGGCGTTTAATTGCAAAGTGTTTCATTCATCCCGGTTCTCCCTAACAAAAACGATGTTGCTAGAAAGTAGACATGTAGATTTCGCCATCGCGTCTGTTGTAGAAGATATTGACAGTGCAATAACTAAAAAACGACCAGAAAACAATGTTAAGGCAATTGTGGAGAAGGATGGTTTGGGTGTTCTTCCTACGGGATTCGCCCCCTGTATCAGTTGAAACGCGCCCCATAATCACATCCCAATGGAGCAGTATCAGACTCATACTCTGACTAGAATTGTTTGGTCTTATTTGTTGTTAATTGATTACATTTCCCCTAAATCTGATTCTGATAAAGACTTTTAAATGACTATTTCCTATTTTGTAAGTGTGCGTGCGTGTGTTTACTGAATTGCTTATTTGTTGTCAATTTGAACTAAATTAAGTACCAAATCTCAGACAACCCGGTCAAATGCAATTTGTCTGCCAACCAAGTGCCTGGGGCCACACAAGTTCAGCAAAGGGTGTGAAAGCAGATTCTGCCGAGGTACAAACAGGGTATCAGTGGCAGGTGTCCAAAAATCTGAGGTGAAGAGTTTTGCCTCTTGCAGCCAGTTTGAGAAAGCCATCGATGCTCATCGAGTCCATCAGAGCTCACAGAGAAAGTCAGATCATTTGAGTGCTTATTTGCCTTGAATGTGGCATATCTGAGAAGAAGGTGGAATGTAAGACTTCATCTTATGCATACATGATTGATAGCTGCATGATTTTATTTAGAATAATAATAATAAAAACTATCTTGGCAGCTGGCTTCAGCTAAACATTTACTGTTTAGTAACAGAACCCTTTTTGACTATAGTCCCTTTTTGACTATATTTGTATAAAAATCCATGTTATAATATTCACAGAAATTCATCTCTGCTAGTAACAATGGTCACAGCACGTCGAGCTAATTAGCTTGACTCCATTGCATATGAAACAGCAGCTGTAACCTGAGGAAACTTAATGTAGTAGGGGGATAAGTTGAGCGTTATTCCGTGCCAACAAAACCAAAGTATACATTAACATGATAATAGATAAATAAATAAATAAACTGTTTTGATCATTTGTGTTATTACTATCCGTGGTCAAAAACCACTTTGGCATACTTGTTCTTCACATTGTAGTCCTCTCGGTCTTGGTGGTGGTGTTGAAGCCTATAATAGCCTATAATGTTTTCTTGTCAAGTGTTGTGTTTGGTCTTTTTTTTATAATAAAGAGCACAAAAGAAATATCCATAACGTAAAAGTAACGAGTAACGTAAAAAGTTACTTTCCATAGAGGGTAACTAAGTAAAGTAACAGATTACTTTTTAAAGAAGTAACGAGTAACAAGCAAACAATACTTTTTAAAAAAAGTAACTACCCCAACACTGTTCATATCACATAGCCATATTTATTCTGCTCTTATAAAGTAACTGCTAATACACTGCACATATTAATATCTAATTTATATTACTCTAAACCAACTGCATTCTACTGTCTACACTGCACTATATTTCTTTTCCTGCCTATGCACCACCTGTCCATACTTTGTAGATCACATTGCACTTTTCTGCTTTTTTGCACTTCTGGTTAGACAGAAACTGCATTTCGTTGGATTTGTACTTGTACTCTGCACAATGACAATAAAGTTGAATCTAATCTAATGAGACAGCACCTGCACCTGCAGCAAATGGATGCTATCAGGTTCTGCTCTGGGGACTCCACCAGGTAATGAGAACCTCATACTACAACTGCATGGTTGCGGTCCTCTGATGTAATTATGCTGTTTTTACACCCAGGGCCTCTGAGCAACATGACGGTGTAAGTGACGTTGATGTTGGACGCTGTGTGAGTGGCGACGGGCCAGCTGGTGACTCGGAGGTGAGTGGGAGAGAGAGATGGAGTGGGACTATAACCCGGGTTCCCATGGACACTTGGACCCCAATGTGGAACGGTTGCTGTAGCCAGTTGCGCCACAGCACTCCTGACTAAAAGGCTTTTGACTGACTCGCCCCCCAAACACACACACACACACACACTTGCACCCCCCCTTTGAGTCTCATCCAATTCATTCAGTCTCACCCTCTTCCCACTTATTTAGCTTTTTTCCTTCTCTCTCTTTTACAGCCCTCTACTTCAGTCTTGTTTCCCCACAATAAAAGCAGCAATATCATTCAAGCTTTTTTGAAATACTGACGTGCTGTAGCCTACTAAACATGTGTAGATAGTTGGAACAACAATGTAAAGAAAAAAATCCAAAATGGAGTCATAGAGAATGAGTGTTCAGGACTTCAGGGGAGGTGAAGGAAAAATAGACAAAAGTGAAATTTACAATGAATTGATATGAGGTCAGATTTATTTTTTTAATTCACAAATATATACATTTACTTTTTGATTCACATGTAGACAGCTCTTGCAAATGAATAAATAAATAAACATATGAAAACAAAAGTGACAAAATATATCTCAGCTTTTGAATGTAACATAAATTCAACAAGGTGATGCCTTCAATACTTTCTGGGATTGTCCTGAATTTAGCTTATCCAGGAAAAAGCAGATTGTATTACAGAGCGAAAAATGTCCTGGATTCAGATCATATATATTTGAACTGGTTTGAAAATTCATAAAAGTGTATTTGGATCTAAATATATATTAAATATTAAGGTAAATAAATAAATACATAAATAAATCATTTTTGTTATTACTACCAGTTTACACTTTAGATTAAACTCTTTTACAATACATTGTATGCATTAGTTGGTCTGTAACCAACCACTCTCCTATAAGAAGAAGGCGTACCACTACATTTGCAATGACATTTAATAGGGAGTAATGGGGTTGGGGGGCACAGGGGATGGGAGGGGCTTTAGGACCTTTTGTTTTTCTTTTTTGAAAGGCCAAGCAGGCATGTGAGGGTGTCGTCCATTAAGTGATCAAAAACCACTTTGGCGTACTTGTTCTTTACATCGTAGGCCTCTCGGTCTTGGTCACGCCACTGGTGTTCCTCCATAGGTATGTCTTTGATCTGGAGGACCGAGATGATGTGAAGAGTTAGTGTATTCAGTGTTTGTACCATTTTTTAGTGTTTGATTCCATTGTTGCAAAGCCTGCCTCCAGGCTCAACCGTCGTCCTATGTTAGTTATATGGAGCAGCGATTAAACTTTTTTTTACCAGATCTACTTCATAGGTGTCTCGTTATTCAGAATTTAAAGCCACCCCGCCAGCCAATCAGAAAAGAGTATTTCTTCTCTCCGGGTGATAAGGAACTGTAATTGCATTTACAAACATGTACTGGATGTTTTACAGTATGCCCTATATATATCATGATGGATCAGTTCCAAAGAACATGTGTAGTGTTGTGCTCTTGCAGCACTGGAACTCACCAAGATCTGATCATATTTCTCCATATCGAGGCCTTTGAAGATGTGGGCAAAAACCTTCCCATAAGCCCCTGCATCTTTTCCTTCCTGGAGGCCACAAAGCTTGAAGACTTCCTCAGTGATGTAATGCTGGATAAAGACAGGAGACTATTAGCCCTCTATAGACCCTTTCAACTTAATAAAAAAATAGATGGGAAATTTAAAAAACAACATTTTGTAGAGCATTACAGATTTTCTTTTCAAAGTATCTGCATTGGTATTGAACGTTTCTGAACGTTGAAACCCTCTGGGAACATATTTGACAGGGTCTATTACAGGATGTTTGTTAGTTAAAATGACTCAGGAATTCTACAGAAGTTTTTAAATAGATATCTTAAACAGATGGGCAGATGTCATATATTGTCTATTCAAATGTTATTGCTTTACCTGGACTTTTGAAAGGTCATCAAAGGATTTCAGCTTGTTGACAAAGTTACGGCGCTCAGGCTGAATTTGTTTCCACACAGGCTGTGTGGTAGGGTCTTTGGCACAGAGGTCCTGAAGGGTCTCCCAGGACAGATCAAAGATGAGCTGCACATGTACAGAAATAATACAAACAAACATCAATGAACAACATCTCAATGCAAGTTGTATTGGCTATGTTGCCTATTCACTCGACTCTTATCGAACCTTGTTGTAACTGCGTCTGCTGCTGGTGTTTGTGGCTTGTCCAGGGGTATCCATCACCAGATACTGCTCCGATGGCCTGGGGGTTCGGACTCCGGAGAGATCCTTTGGGCCTTGTCCGAGCTCAAAGCTCTGCCACATCTCCTGCACGGCGTGGTGCACGAGCATCTCCACCTTGCCCGGGTGGTGCGGCGTGTCAAGGGCCTGCACCTGCAGCTGTCTGGTGAGGATCGTGACCTTTGACCCCGCCTGCCCAGGTGCTCCTGTGCTCCAGGAGGCTTGGTCCTGAGCCCTGGTGTTGGAGGGGGCGGCCTTGTCCTCGCGGTCAAGCTTGCCCAACGCCTGCTGGTCAGAACGGGCTGAGACTCGGGGTGTCTCCTCCGCAGCGGACATGGCACTGTCAGTAAGCTGAAAGAGAGAATGTGAGTTTTACTTACAGGACCTTAAAGGACCAGGTGAAGGCTGGGAATGGGAAAATCTTAGTTTAGTGCTTAGACGTTAGTGCCCAGAGAAATCTTTTCCATCACCCCAAAAGACTTGGGTTGTACATTTACGGGTCAGTCTGATGCTGGTTCTTATCAGACCAAACAGAACATTAGGTTCCAAAGAAAAGTGTTAAGAATAGCCTGATATTTGTCGCCTCTAGTATGTGACCCAGCCTGCGCCAAGTGTCACCTGTGTTGGGTATTATAACCATACGGTATCGACGTATATATATCTATGGTTAGAACCATGCGGTATCGACGTATATATATCTATGGTTAGAACCATACGGTATCTATCTATATATATATATGGTTAGAACTCTGGGAAGGTCAGAGGTCAGACAGGGTCTCACCAGAAACTCTACGCAGTCATCAGTGCTGCTGAGGGATGAGCAGGTCTCAGCCTCATCCTTGCCCTCGTCGGACTGAAAGTCGTCTTTGTACTGAAGGTCACTGTCCTCCATGTCGTCCGGCATCACTGCAGCATCATGAGAAGCCACCTCATACTTCGGAGACATAGTACGGAGAGCGCCGTTCTTCTGGAAGATCTCCTCCAGCTCGCCTTGCTTAGCCAAAAGCAGGTCATAAAGATCCTGGACACACAGAAATGTATCAGAAAGGTCATCACTGAGACCATATGAGAAATGGTGCAACCTGCTTCTGTGTCTACAATGTCCTTATGCTTGATATGTTTGAACGAATAAGACTAGCTGCAGTATATGATTTATGGTTTATCTATACATGATCAGTACATGATTTATGATGTATCTGTAACAAAACTGTTTCAACAAAACTTATTTCACCTCCAATTGAAAAATCGACTCGAGGAGGAAAAGCGCCCAACAACCTTCATGTTTTTATTAAAATATAGTGCACCTCACTGTTTTACGAGTGACAAACCAGCCCCTCTCTGATCATGCCCTTATTGTCACTCTGCACACCACATACCTTTGTGGAGAGCTCTTCATACTTATCATTCTCGTATGAGGACTTGTCCATCTTCTCCTGGTGTTCTCCCATCGCCACCTTCAGACTCAGATCTTGTTCAAAGGTCTGGTCCTCAGCATCCTGCACCTCAGAGTGGAGGACCTTAGTGTCCTGGTCAGGAGCCTGGAAATGAATGCACTGTTATTTACATTTACATGTATTCATTTAAATATGTCAATTCATATGTAAGGGACTACATTGTCCCCATAGCAACTTGGGGTTAAGCGCCTTACTCAAGGGCACAATCTGGGTGGATTACAGTATGGTATTTACAAGTTCACAGATGGAAATACTGTACACTTCTATCATGTAATCTGGTTAGATTACAGTGTGAAGTATAATGATTTATGCTGCAACAATTTTCTTTGTATGGAGTGCTTCAATTGTGTAGCCGGTGTAGGCCGGCTGTAAGAGTACCGGTATTGTATATCAGATAGGCACAGGCCTTCCCACAGTAAGTACAGGTGGCTTAAGGGGAAACAAATCAGTCAATGACTTACAGATGCTGCAGGGGAGACCAGCTTGGCCTCCAGGGCCTTCAGGTCTGTTCGCTGCATCTGACCAGGTTGCAGAACTGAGGTCTCTACGACAGACTCAGACATTTGGGCCTCCTGCAAAGTTGAATTATGACGTCAAATCATTCCACTCTGCAGGCAACTGTGGCTGAGGTGTGTGTGTGTGTGTGTGTGTGTGTGTGTTTTCCTGGTGACTGTGGTGTGTGTTTTCTTGGTGACTGTAGTGTGTGATCAGTTTTCCTGGTGACTGCAGTGTGTGTATGTTCTTGGTGACTGTGGTGTGTGTGTTGTCTTGGTGACTGTATTGTCGTCTGTTTTCCTGATGACTGCAATGTGTGGTGTGTTTTCCTGCTGGTTGTGTGTTTCCTGGTGACCCCTGACCTTTCGGTAGTCCTCAGCTTGCTTCTGCAGCTGGATGGTTGATGCTCTCTGGGTCTCGAGGTCGGCCAGGTGTTTCAGGAGCAGCTTCCTGTCCTCGCTTGCAGCCTGAGTGGCCTGAATAAGCTTCTTCATCTGGGCCTGCAGACAAAAATAAAACATTTACACTTATATTTATTAATTTGCAACTGACACTTTTATCTAAAATGACTTACAGACGAGGACTGTCAATCATGCTACAGTGCAAAAGGAGACCTCAGAATAACAATAAATATTACAGACAAAAGAGAGTTCATAATTAGACATCATAATATTTAATAAGACACAATTCATTCAGACATTTCATATCAGGTCATTTTATATCAGTTTGTTTGTTTAAGGACCACTGAGAAATACAGTGTTGAATTTAAGTTCCGTTAGATATCAAAATGTCTTTAACATTGCATAGCCTGTCAGTTTCGCTATTTGACTATAAGAGACCATTTGCAGTAAACAGATAGCCCACCTGCTGGTGCATCAGCTGGGAGGTCACACGGATACTCTCCGTAAGAGGGCCTTGACCTGCCTCTTCACCACACCTGCACAGACAGGACAGGAGAGCAGGAGGGAGCAGTAGTCAGGCAGCCAGTCATTTAACAAGCAGCAGCAACCTTGACTAGCAAGGCCTCAAGCAGTCACATTTACACTTACCGTATTTTCCGGACTATAAGTCGCACTTGTTTTCATAGTTTGGCTGGTCCTGTGACTTATAGTCAGTTGTGATTTATATCAAAATATATATAATTTAACATGTTTTTAAATGTTAATTTATACTGACTGACATGAACCAAGAAGTAAACAATACCGTCTACAGCCGCGAGAGGGCACTCTAGGCTTGTGACAACTATATGCTGCTCCTGTACCCCTGAAAAAATTAACTGAAACATGCTTACCGGTAACTTGCTTGTTGGACTCGCTGGCTTGTTATGTTAATTTAGCCTATTCAGCCTCCCAGGTATGTTCTTAATGCTATTGTGTAGCTGAATAACTGTTAATGTGTTAAGTTAATATACCGTACACCTATTCAGCCTGTTGTCCTGTGTGCTATTGTGTAGTTGAAAAAATTGCATCTCCAGATTAAATGTCTGTTCTTGATCCACTATAGTACCTATCAACATCCATTAAACTACCTGTTTATCAACATCCATGTCCACTTAATTCCTACCTAGCAACCTCCATAGCAACCAACATAATTACCCTAGCAACCAACATGGAAACCACTTTAATATCATAGGAACCACTATAATTACCCTAGCAACCATCTCAATTACCCTAGCAAAAACCTAGCAACCACTACCATAATGTCAACCGAGCAACCACCATAGCAACCAACATGATTACCCTAACAACCAGTATAGCAACCGCTTTATTTAGTATAGCAATCACCATATCTACCCTAACAACAACTTAGCAATCATCTCAATTACCCAAACAACAACCTAGCAACCACCATCATAATGTCTTCCTAGCAATCACCATAGCAACCAATGGGATTACCCTAGAAACACCATAGCAACCATCTCAATTACCCAAGCGACAACCTAGCAACCACTACCATAATGCCAACCTAGCAACTACCACAGCAACCAACATGATTACCCTAGCAACCAGCTTAGCAACTGCTTTATTTAACATAGCCACCACCATGTCTACCCTAGCAACCATCTCCATTACCCTAGCAGCAACCTAGCAACCACTACCAAAATATAAACCTAGTAACCACCATAGCAACCAAAATGATAACTGTAGCAACCAGCATAGCAACCACTTTATTTAGCATCACACACAACAACCACACTGTCTACCCTAGCAACATCATAGTATCTATGTCTGCACTATATATTTTACATCAAATTTGGAATTGATTTGAATTGAATTTCTGGTTTATTTAGCAGACGCTTATATCTAAAGCGACTTATATGTCATTTACAGGTATTACAAGGCCACTGTCCCCACAGCAACTCGAGGTTAAGTGCCTTGCTGAAGAGCACAACTGTGGAAGCCGGGAATTGAATCCATAACTTTAGCCATAACTTTGGTCTGTCAGACAGTAGAGCTGAGTGCATTTACGTGTGTATCGGTGTATGATATGGGCAAAAAAATGGCCCACATTCTAAACGAACTTGGATCCGGACCAAAGGCTCTAGTGTGAATGTGTATAGGTGTGCGTGATCATATGGGCAACACCTGCCTTGGTTGGCAGGACAGCAGGTCGAGTTTGGCTTGGGCTTCCTGGACAAGGGCCTGCTCCTTAAACTGGAGCACGGTGGCCCAGAGCTCAGCTCGGCCGTTCTCTTCCGTCACCATCCGGTGGATCATGCTGAACATGAATGATGTCCAGCCGTCATCCACCACAGAGGGGCAGGCAGCAGCCGCTAACGCAGCCTGAGGGTACAAAGAGGGGGGCTGGGTTACTGGGGAACAGCTTATCTGCTGAAAAAAGCCAAAGGCAGTCTGGAATGGACTATGTGCCCATCGAATCAGAGTGGTTTCAGTATGTAGGTGTGTAATCGGGTCAGAACTAAAACAGCTTTAGTATCTTGGACAATCAGGGCAGAATCTGAGTGATTTATAGTATGTTGGTGTGTAGACAAATCAGAACTAAAACAGCTTCAGTATCTTGGATGAGAATCAGGGTATGTATATCTGAGTGATTTATTTATAGTATGTTGGTGTGTAATTGAATCAGAACTAAAGTAGTTTCAGCATCTTGGCCGCTGATCAGATCAGAACCAGAGCAGTTTCAGAATCTCAAGCACTAAACTGCTGGGTTATAAAGCAGGTACCTCCTCAGCTAAGGGGACAGTGCTGTTCAGTCGGGGAAGGTGTTGTCCCACACGCTGCATTCCTATCTGGGTCTGCAGCCAAACCTTCATACCCAACAGGTATTTTTCCTTGTTTGGACCTTGCACCTGTGGGTACGTAAATGGCTGGTAAATGGTCTTCACGTTTGAAATTTTCTCCTATACATTTTTTAGCCCCTCAACAGAACCCCCCCCCCCCCCCCCCCCCCCCAGTTGCACTACCCTATCCCACCCATAGTGTTCTATTATTTATAGATGTACCTGCTGTAATTACACTTATACATAGCCATAATCTACTGCTCCTCATACTTTTCATCCTGCATACAGTTGTTTTTATGTTCATACTGAATATCCATATTTATTCTGTTTTTCTTTGAATATATTCTGTTAATACACTGTAATATTCTAACTACTCTTATAATGTTACTGCTACTACACTGCACATATATGTGCATGTTGTTCATAAATTGTACATACTGCATAGCCATATGTATTCTGCTCTTATAACTGCTAATTCACTGCACATTTGTATATGTAATCTATACTACTGTAAACCACCCTCTGTAAACCAACTATACTGTCTGCACTATAACATGTCCTGTGTATGCACCACCTGTCTATACTTTGTATTTCACTTTGCACTTTTCCGCTCTTTTGCACGTCTACGCAAACTGCATTTCGTTGTCTTTGTATGTAGGCTACTCTGCACAATGACAATTAAGTTGAAACTAATCGAATCGACTCAAATCTAAATAACTAAAATGATGATTTTTGTTCTGTTATTTAGCCACACTTACTTTTTTTTGATCAATTAAGACCTTGAATGGATTGTTTTGATCCATGATCATGGCCTCAGTTTGGCCTTCAAGGCCAGAAAATTCCAATGAAGGTGGCATGTATGAAGGTACGCCACCGCGTGGCTCACCTGAAATCGTGATTGAAATATTAGGATGTGCTGAAAATAATATCAGTCAATATTTAAATGACCTAGGAGTAACCTTCCATTATTTTCTTACCTTCGACCACCGTTGCACCCATGATCATGTGTGAAAACACACACCTTATGAGTTTTAAGTCAGTTGATAGCCTATTCTAAAATCCGCGAGAAATCAAGAGCGATTAAAAAAAAACGTCTTCACACCAGCCAGGTAATGTTCAGAATAAAACTGTAGGCTAAACTCAACTAACATTCCACGTAAACAACAGAATCCTAATGACGTAATAAAAGCACAGTCCGACGTGACGTCGTAAGATAGAGAACGTGTAATGCCTCTTGCAGTTTTATTCTGGGACTAATGCATTACGAATATGATACACTGACTGCAACTATTAGTAAATAAAATATTCACCAACCACAAGCTCATCCCTCTCAATTGCATCTGTTTTCTCATACAGAATCCCGTACAGGGGCATAACGTAGGCCTACTGTCCCACACTGCAGGTGGTGCTCGTTGCCAGTAAGAGGAGCCGCAAGGTCAAGCCCCACATCTCTGGACGAGCTGTTAGGTCAAGCCCCATTGTCAGCCGCAGGTCAGCTCCTGACTTTTTTTAATCACTCCTGCAATATGCTATAGGGTATAGCATATTCCTATACCATGAGTTTATGTCGTAATTTACCGTGGTATTGAATGATGCATAAGATTGCATGTGTTATTAAGATCTGTCTCGTTCAATGTTGCGCGTCAGTTTTCTCACGTTGCAGCCTGTTGCATGTGGTTAACGCTATGTTGGTCAAGTTTTTAATAGCTAACTGTGAGAAAGCAACCCGTTTGCAATGTGTTGTTGCTAGCTATGTTTTCGGCTTCATGGCAGGGGCTGACGATTATGTATTTACTTTATCAAGTGTGCTACTACGGTGTTAGTGTAGGCTACACTATTTTATTTCTTCGATTTGATTATTGTCATTCTAATTGTTGTGTATTGCATAGTCGTATGCTCACTTGTCCCTGTGTGTGATTACCTCCCAGCTAGACCAAATGCTAAGCTTTTAAGCGACTGCCATGGCAACTTATAATAATCATTACGCAGTCAAGTAGTAAAACACCTAATACAACACCAAACAGCATTTGTGTAGCTTATAATAGAGGAATTACAGAACAATAATAACAGTACCGCTAGGGTGCGTCTAGATTTCTAGGCTACTGTAAATATACACTGCAGTAGGCCTAGAACTAGAAATCATATAGCATTGTAGCATTCACTTCACGCAGACAGGGAAAAACTGCCGTTTATTCGCAGATGCACAGAACTTCACAACAGACTGACACTAATGCAGGATGGCAAAGGTTTTTTATACCCTGGCACAGAACAGCAGGTAAGGGGGGCACTAACTGGAACACACACTTTAAGGCATAAATTACCCGATGGCTGATATTACTAAACATGTCATTAAAGTAAACAACTTAACACAGTTATTACAAAAAAAAACATTCTGTGCACTTGCAGAGCATTCTGGTCCTGTTATGTCATTCAATGAACAAACAAACAACTCGGTTGGCACATTACAGTTTTCCCTTTTGCTTTTCAGGAATGACATAAAAAGGAAAAGTAATGAAATTGTCATTGTATTTCTAGTTCTAAGACGCTACACTGGCCATTTGGAGACAGGCCTACATCAGAAGAATTCAACCAGAATGGATTATTTTAATATGTGGTAAGATTATCTTCCTCTCGGGTGCTACAGTGTCCATACCATGTTCAGGTCCAAATACCCAAGGGAACCCCATCACTACATGTCAGAAATGCACAACACGCAGCAGTCCAACAGCAAGGGCAATTGGAGCTCTCTGGATGGGTGTGGATTTTGTTGAAAGAAAAGGGAAAGAAAATGGTAGTATCTACCTTAGCCACCAAATGGAAGGAGATAGGGGCTTGGCGATGCAGCAGGTCGCCACTCTGCGGTTGGCCCAGGGTTCGATTCGCTTTGGATAAAACTGTCTGCTAAAAACCTGCCTGGAAGAGGCTTTCCTTTTGCCTGTGGATGCTCACAGCTCTGGACCACCAGTATTCTTCCCCTACTTCTGATTCTGAATCATATTTTTAATTTTGAGTGTGTGTTATGGGAATTATTGTGTTGTATTAGTTAATTTTCACATAGTTACATTTCCCTTACCTCTGATTCTAATAAAAACTTTTAAATGACTCTCACCTATTTTGTGTGTGTTTATGGAGTTGTTTAGCCTGGATGCCAGCCGAACTTAGCCCCGTCCACAACATTTGAGGTCAGGAAGCAGAGCAGTTCGGACCAGAAGAACTTCTTAACAATTTTGTTCAGAGCTGAAAATGCAACTGTGTTTGACAGAGGACAGATGTAGGTTGCTAGTGATAAAATATTAGCTTTCAGTATGGTATGATGTCTTTGTAAATGGCGTTTAATTGCAAAGTGTTTCATTCATCCCGGTTCTCCCTAACAAAAACGATGTTGCTAGAAAGTAGACATGTAGATTTCGCCATCGCGTCTGTTGTAGAAGATATTGACAGTGCAATAACTAAAAAACGACCAGAAAACAATGTTAAGGCAATTGTGGAGAAGGATGGTTTGGGTGTTCTTCCTACGGGATTCGCCCCCTGTATCAGTTGAAACGCGCCCCATAATCACATCCCAATGGAGCAGTATCAGACTCATACTCTGACTAGAATTGTTTGGTCTTATTTGTTGTTAATTGATTACATTTCCCCTAAATCTGATTCTGATAAAGACTTTTAAATGACTATTTCCTATTTTGTAAGTGTGCGTGCGTGTGTTTACTGAATTGCTTATTTGTTGTCAATTTGAACTAAATTAAGTACCAAATCTCAGACAACCCGGTCAAATGCAATTTGTCTGCCAACCAAGTGCCTGGGGCCACACAAGTTCAGCAAAGGGTGTGAAAGCAGATTCTGCCGAGGTACAAACAGGGTATCAGTGGCAGGTGTCCAAAAATCTGAGGTGAAGAGTTTTGCCTCTTGCAGCCAGTTTGAGAAAGCCATCGATGCTCATCGAGTCCATCAGAGCTCACAGAGAAAGTCAGATCATTTGAGTGCTTATTTGCCTTGAATGTGGCATATCTGAGAAGAAGGTGGAATGTAAGACTTCATCTTATGCATACATGATTGATAGCTGCATGATTTTATTTAGAATAATAATAATAAAAACTATCTTGGCAGCTGGCTTCAGCTAAACATTTACTGTTTAGTAACAGAACCCTTTTTGACTATAGTCCCTTTTTGACTATATTTGTATAAAAATCCATGTTATAATATTCACAGAAATTCATCTCTGCTAGTAACAATGGTCACAGCACGTCGAGCTAATTAGCTTGACTCCATTGCATATGAAACAGCAGCTGTAACCTGAGGAAACTTAATGTAGTAGGGGGATAAGTTGAGCGTTATTCCGTGCCAACAAAACCAAAGTATACATTAACATGATAATAGATAAATAAATAAATAAACTGTTTTGATCATTTGTGTTATTACTATCCGTGGTCAAAAACCACTTTGGCATACTTGTTCTTCACATTGTAGTCCTCTCGGTCTTGGTGGTGGTGTTGAAGCCTATAATAGCCTATAATGTTTTCTTGTCAAGTGTTGTGTTTGGTCTTTTTTTTATAATAAAGAGCACAAAAGAAATATCCATAACGTAAAAGTAACGAGTAACGTAAAAAGTTACTTTCCATAGAGGGTAACTAAGTAAAGTAACAGATTACTTTTTAAAGAAGTAACGAGTAACAAGCAAACAATACTTTTTAAAAAAAGTAACTACCCCAACACTGTTCATATCACATAGCCATATTTATTCTGCTCTTATAAAGTAACTGCTAATACACTGCACATATTAATATCTAATTTATATTACTCTAAACCAACTGCATTCTACTGTCTACACTGCACTATATTTCTTTTCCTGCCTATGCACCACCTGTCCATACTTTGTAGATCACATTGCACTTTTCTGCTTTTTTGCACTTCTGGTTAGACAGAAACTGCATTTCGTTGGATTTGTACTTGTACTCTGCACAATGACAATAAAGTTGAATCTAATCTAATGAGACAGCACCTGCACCTGCAGCAAATGGATGCTATCAGGTTCTGCTCTGGGGACTCCACCAGGTAATGAGAACCTCATACTACAACTGCATGGTTGCGGTCCTCTGATGTAATTATGCTGTTTTTACACCCAGGGCCTCTGAGCAACATGACGGTGTAAGTGACGTTGATGTTGGACGCTGTGTGAGTGGCGACGGGCCAGCTGGTGACTCGGAGGTGAGTGGGAGAGAGAGATGGAGTGGGACTATAACCCGGGTTCCCATGGACACTTGGACCCCAATGTGGAACGGTTGCTGTAGCCAGTTGCGCCACAGCACTCCTGACTAAAAGGCTTTTGACTGACTCGCCCCCCAAACACACACACACACACACACTTGCACCCCCCCTTTGAGTCTCATCCAATTCATTCAGTCTCACCCTCTTCCCACTTATTTAGCTTTTTTCCTTCTCTCTCTTTTACAGCCCTCTACTTCAGTCTTGTTTCCCCACAATAAAAGCAGCAATATCATTCAAGCTTTTTTGAAATACTGACGTGCTGTAGCCTACTAAACATGTGTAGATAGTTGGAACAACAATGTAAAGAAAAAAATCCAAAATGGAGTCATAGAGAATGAGTGTTCAGGACTTCAGGGGAGGTGAAGGAAAAATAGACAAAAGTGAAATTTACAATGAATTGATATGAGGTCAGATTTATTTTTTTAATTCACAAATATATACATTTACTTTTTGATTCACATGTAGACAGCTCTTGCAAATGAATAAATAAATAAACATATGAAAACAAAAGTGACAAAATATATCTCAGCTTTTGAATGTAACATAAATTCAACAAGGTGATGCCTTCAATACTTTCTGGGATTGTCCTGAATTTAGCTTATCCAGGAAAAAGCAGATTGTATTACAGAGCGAAAAATGTCCTGGATTCAGATCATATATATTTGAACTGGTTTGAAAATTCATAAAAGTGTATTTGGATCTAAATATATATTAAATATTAAGGTAAATAAATAAATACATAAATAAATCATTTTTGTTATTACTACCAGTTTACACTTTAGATTAAACTCTTTTACAATACATTGTATGCATTAGTTGGTCTGTAACCAACCACTCTCCTATAAGAAGAAGGCGTACCACTACATTTGCAATGACATTTAATAGGGAGTAATGGGGTTGGGGGGCACAGGGGATGGGAGGGGCTTTAGGACCTTTTGTTTTTCTTTTTTGAAAGGCCAAGCAGGCATGTGAGGGTGTCGTCCATTAAGTGATCAAAAACCACTTTGGCGTACTTGTTCTTTACATCGTAGGCCTCTCGGTCTTGGTCACGCCACTGGTGTTCCTCCATAGGTATGTCTTTGATCTGGAGGACCGAGATGATGTGAAGAGTTAGTGTATTCAGTGTTTGTACCATTTTTTAGTGTTTGATTCCATTGTTGCAAAGCCTGCCTCCAGGCTCAACCGTCGTCCTATGTTAGTTATATGGAGCAGCGATTAAACTTTTTTTTACCAGATCTACTTCATAGGTGTCTCGTTATTCAGAATTTAAAGCCACCCCGCCAGCCAATCAGAAAAGAGTATTTCTTCTCTCCGTGTGATAAGGAACTGTAATTGCATTTACAAACATGTACTGGATGTTTTACAGTATGCCCTATATATATCATGATGGATCAGTTCCAAAGAACATGTGTAGTGTTGTGCTCTTGCAGCACTGGAACTCACCAAGATCTGATCATATTTCTCCATATCGAGGCCTTTGAAGATGTGGGCAAAAACCTTCCCATAAGCCCCTGCATCTTTTCCTTCCTGGAGGCCACAAAGCTTGAAGACTTCCTCAGTGATGTAATGCTGGATAAAGACAGGAGACTATTAGCCCTCTATAGACCCTTTCAACTTAATAAAAAAATAGATGGGAAATTTAAAAAACAACATTTTGTAGAGCATTACAGATTTTCTTTTCAAAGTATCTGCATTGGTATTGAACGTTTCTGAACGTTGAAACCCTCTGGGAACATATTTGACAGGGTCTATTACAGGATGTTTGTTAGTTAAAATGACTCAGGAATTCTACAGAAGTTTTTTAAATAGATATCTTAAACAGATGGGCAGATGTCATATATTGTCTATTCAAATGTTATTGCTTTACCTGGACTTTTGAAAGGTCATCAAAGGATTTCAGCTTGTTGACAAAGTTACGGCGCTCAGGCTGAATTTGTTTCCACACAGGCTGTGTGGTAGGGTCTTTGGCACAGAGGTCCTGAAGGGTCTCCCAGGACAGATCAAAGATGAGCTGCACATGTACAGAAATAATACAAACAAACATCAATGAACAACATCTCAATGCAAGTTGTATTGGCTATGTTGCCTATTCACTCGACTCTTATCGAACCTTGTTGTAACTGCGTCTGCTGCTGGTGTTTGTGGCTTGTCCAGGGGTATCCATCACCAGATACTGCTCCGATGGCCTGGGGGTTCGGACTCCGGAGAGATCCTTTGGGCCTTGTCCGAGCTCAAAGCTCTGCCACATCTCCTGCACGGCGTGGTGCACGAGCATCTCCACCTTGCCCGGGTGGTGCGGCGTGTCAAGGGCCTGCACCTGCAGCTGTCTGGTGAGGATCGTGACCTTTGACCCCGCCTGCCCAGGTGCTCCTGTGCTCCAGGAGGCTTGGTCCTGAGCCCTGGTGTTGGAGGGGGCGGCCTTGTCCTCGCGGTCAAGCTTGCCCAACGCCTGCTGGTCAGAACGGGCTGAGGCTCGGGGTGTCTCCTCCGCAGCGGACATGGCACTGTCAGTAAGCTGAAAGAGAGAATGTGAGTTTTACTTACAGGACCTTAAAGGACCAGGTGAAGGCTGGGAATGGGAAAATCTTAGTTTAGTGCTTAGACGTTAGTGCCCAGAGAAATCTTTTCCATCACCCCAAAAGACTTGGGTTGTACATTTACGGGTCAGTCTGATGCTGGTTCTTATCAGACCAAACAGAACATTAGGTTCCAAAGAAAAGTGTTAAGAATAGCCTGATATTTGTCGCCTCTAGTATGTGACCCAGCCTGCGCCAAGTGTCACCTGTGTTGGGTATTATAACCATACGGTATCGACGTATATATATCTATGGTTAGAACCATGCGGTATCGACGTATATATATCTATGGTTAGAACCATACGGTATCTATCTATATATATATATGGTTAGAACTCTGGGAAGGTCAGAGGTCAGACAGGGTCTCACCAGAAACTCTACGCAGTCATCAGTGCTGCTGAGGGATGAGCAGGTCTCAGCCTCATCCTTGCCCTCGTCGGACTGAAAGTCGTCTTTGTACTGAAGGTCACTGTCCTCCATGTCGTCCGGCATCACTGCAGCATCATGAGAAGCCACCTCATACTTCGGAGACATAGTACGGAGAGCGCCGTTCTTCTGGAAGATCTCCTCCAGCTCGCCTTGCTTAGCCAAAAGCAGGTCATAAAGATCCTGGACACACAGAAATGTATCAGAAAGGTCATCACTGAGACCATATGAGAAATGGTGCAACCTGCTTCTGTGTCTACAATGTCATTATGCTTGATATGTTTGAACGAATAAGACTAGCTGCAGTATATGATTTATGGTTTATCTATACATGATCAGTACATGATTTATGATGTATCTGTAACAAAACTGTTTCAACAAAACTTATTTCACCTCCAATTGAAAAATCGACTCGAGGAGGAAAAGCGCCCAACAACCTTCATGTTTTTATTAAAATATAGTGCACCTCACTGTTTTACGAGTGACAAACCAGCCCCTCTCTGATCATGCCCTTATTGTCACTCTGCACACCACATACCTTTGTGGAGAGCTCTTCATACTTATCATTCTCGTATGAGGACTTGTCCACCTTCTCCTGGTGTTCTCCCATCGCCACCTTCAGACTCAGATCTTGTTCAAAGGTCTGGTCCTCAGCATCCTGCACCTCAGAGTGGAGGACCTTAGTGTCCTGGTCAGGAGCCTGGAAATGAATGCACTGTTATTTACATTTACATGTATTCATTTAAATATGTCAATTCATATGTAAGGGACTACATTGTCCCCATAGCAACTTGGGGTTAAGCGCCTTACTCAAGGGCACAATCTGGGTGGATTACAGTATGGTATTTACAAGTTCACAGATGGAAATACTGTACACTTCTATCATGTAATCTGGTTAGATTACAGTGTGAAGTATAATGATTTATGCTGCAACAATTTTCTTTGTATGGAGTGCTTCAATTGTGTAGCCGGTGTAGGCCGGCTGTAAGAGTACCGGTATTGTATATCAGATAGGCACAGGCCTTCCCACAGTAAGTACAGGTGGCTTAAGGGGAAACAAATCAGTCAATGACTTACAGATGCTGCAGGGGAGACCAGCTTGGCCTCCGGGGCCTTCAGGTCTGTTCGCTGCATCTGACCAGGTTGCAGAACTGAGGTCTCTACGACAGACTCAGACATTTGGGCCTCCTGCAAAGTTGAATTATGACGTCAAATCATTCCACTCTGCAGGCAACTGTGGCTGAGGTGTGTGTGTGTGTGTGTGTGTGTGTGTTTTCCTGGTGACTGTGGTGTGTGTTTTCTTGGTGACTGTAGTGTGTGATCAGTTTTCCTGGTGACTGCAGTGTGTGTATGTTCTTGGTGACTGTGGTGTGTGTGTTGTCTTGGTGACTGTATTGTCGTCTGTTTTTCTGATGACTGCAATGTGTGGTGTGTTTTCCTGCTGGTTGTGTGTTTCCTGGTGACCCCTGACCTTTCGGTAGTCCTCAGCTTGCTTCTGCAGCTGGATGGTTGATGCTCTCTGGGTCTCGAGGTCGGCCAGGTGTTTCAGGAGCAGCTTCCTGTCCTCGCTTGCAGCCTGAGTGGCCTGAATAAGCTTCTTCATCTGGGCCTGCAGACAAAAATAAAACATTTACACTTATATTTATTAATTTGCAACTGACACTTTTATCTAAAATGACTTACAGACGAGGACTGTCAATCATGCTACAGTGCAAAAGGAGACCTCAGAATAACAATAAATATTACAGACAAAAGAGAGTTCATAATTAGACATCATAATATTTAATAAGACACAATTCATTCAGACATTTCATATCAGGTCATTTTATATCAGTTTGTTTGTTTAAGGACCACTGAGAAATACAGTGTTGAATTTAAGTTCCGTTAGATATCAAAATGTCTTTAACATTGCATAGCCTGTCAGTTTCGCTTTTTGACTATTGCAAAGAGACCATTTGCAGGAAACAGATAGCCCACCTGCTGGTGCATCAGCTGGGAGGTCACACGGATACTCTCCGTAAGAGGGCCTTGACCTGCCTCTTCACCACACCTGCACAGACAGGACAGGAGAGCAGGAGGGAGCAGTAGTCAGGCAGCCAGTCATTTAACAAGCAGCAGCAACCTTGACTAGCAAGGCCTCAAGCAGTCACATTTACACTTACCGTATTTTCCGGACTATAAGTCGCACTTGTTTTCATAGTTTGGCTGGTCCTGTGACTTATAGTCAGTTGTGATTTATATCAAAATATATATAATTTAACATGTTTTTAAATGTTAATTTATACTGACTGACATGAACCAAGAAGTAAACAATACCGTCTACAGCCGCGAGAGGGCACTCTAGGCTTGTGACAACTATATGCTGCTCCTGTACCCCTGAAAAAATTAACTGAAACATGCTTACCGGTAACTTGCTTGTTGGACTCGCTGGCTTGTTATGTTAATTTAGCCTATTCAGCCTCCCAGGTATGTTCTTAATGCTATTGTGTAGCTGAATAACTGTTAATGTGTTAAGTTAATATACCGTACACCTATTCAGCCTGTTGTCCTGTGTGCTATTGTGTAGTTGAAAAAATTGCATCTCCAGATTAAATGTCTGTTCTTGATCCACTATAGTACCTATCAACATCCATTAAACTACCTGTTTATCAACATCCATGTCCACTTAATTCCTACCTAGCAACCTCCATAGCAACCAACATAATTACCCTAGCAACCAACATGGAAACCACTTTAATATCATAGGAACCACTATAATTACCCTAGCAACCATCTCAATTACCCTAGCAACAACCTAGCAACCACTACCATAATGTCAACCGAGCAACCACCATAGCAACCAACATGATTACCCTAACAACCAGTATAGCAACCGCTTTATTTAGTATAGCAATCACCATATCTACCCTAACAACAACTTAGCAATCATCTCAATTACCCAAACAACAACCTAGCAACCACCATCATAATGTCTTCCTAGCAATCACCATAGCAACCAATGGGATTACCCTAGAAACACCATAGCAACCATCTCAATTACCCAAGCGACAACCTAGCAACCACTACCATAATGCCAACCTAGCAACTACCACAGCAACCAACATGATTACCCTAGCAACCAGCTTAGCAACTGCTTTATTTAACATAGCCACCACCATGTCTACCCTAGCAACCATCTCCATTACCCTAGCAGCAACCTAGCAACCACTACCAAAATATAAACCTAGTAACCACCATAGCAACCAAAATGATAACTGTAGCAACCAGCATAGCAACCACTTTATTTAGCATCACACACAACAACCACACTGTCTACCCTAGCAACATCATAGTATCTATGTCTGCACTATATATTTTACATCAAATTTGGAATTGATTTGAATTGAATTTCTGGTTTATTTAGCAGACGCTTATATCTAAAGCGACTTATATGTCATTTACAGGTATTACAAGGCCACTGTCCCCACAGCAACTCGAGGTTAAGTGCCTTGCTGAAGAGCACAACTGTGGAAGCCGGGAATTGAATCCATAACTTTAGCCATAACTTTGGTCTGTCAGACAGTAGAGCTGAGTGCATTTACGTGTGTATCGGTGTATGATATGGGCAAAAAAATGGCCCACATTCTAAACGAACTTGGATCCGGACCAAAGGCTCTAGTGTGAATGTGTATAGGTGTGCGTGATCATATGGGCAACACCTGCCTTGGTTGGCAGGACAGCAGGTCGAGTTTGGCTTGGGCTTCCTGGACAAGGGCCTGCTCCTTAAACTGGAGCACGGTGGCCCAGAGCTCAGCTCGGCCGTTCTCTTCCGTCACCATCCGGTGGATCATGCTGAACATGAATGATGTCCAGCCATCATCCACCACAGAGGGGCAGGCAGCAGCCGCTAACGCAGCCTGAGGGTACAAAGAGGGGGGCTGGGTTACTGGGGAACAGCTTATCTGCTGAAAAAAGCCAAAGGCAGTCTGGAATGGACTATGTGCCCATCGAATCAGAGTGGTTTCAGTATGTAGGTGTGTAATCGGGTCAGAACTAAAACAGCTTTAGTATCTTGGACAATCAGGGCAGAATCTGAGTGATTTATAGTATGTTGGTGTGTAGACAAATCCGAACTAAAACAGCTTCAGTATCTTGGATGAGAATCAGGGTATGTATATCTGAGTGATTTATTTATAGTATGTTGGTGTGTAATTGAATCAGAACTAAAGTAGTTTCAGCATCTTGGCCGCTGATCAGATCAGAACCAGAGCAGTTTCAGAATCTCAAGCACTAAACTGCTGGGTTATAAAGCAGGTACCTCCTCAGCTAAGGGGACAGTGCTGTTCAGTCGGGGAAGGTGTTGTCCCACACGCTGCATTCCTATCTGGGTCTGCAGCCAAACCTTCATACCCAACAGGTATTTTTCCTTGTTTGGACCTTGCACCTGTGGGTACGTAAATGGCTGGTAAATGGTCTTCACGTTTGAAATTTTCTCCTATACATTTTTTAGCCCCTCAACAGAACCCCCCCCCCCCCCCCCCCAGTTGCACTACCCTATCCCACCCATAGTGTTCTATTATTTATAGATGTACCTGCTGTAATTACACTTATACATAGCCATAATCTACTGCTCCTCATACTTTTCATCCTGCATACAGTTGTTTTTATGTTCATACTGAATATCCATATTTATTCTGTTTTTCTTTGAATATATTCTGTTAATACACTGTAGTATTCTAACTACTCTTATAATGTTACTGCTACTACACTGCACATATATGTGCATGTTGTTCATAAATTGTACATACTGCATAGCCATATGTATTCTGCTCTTATAACTGCTAATTCACTGCACATTTGTATATGTAATCTATACTACTGTAAACCACCCTCTGTAAACCAACTATACTGTCTGCACTATAACATGTCCTGTGTATGCACCACCTGTCTATACTTTGTATTTCACTTTGCACTTTTCCGCTCTTTTGCACGTCTACGCAAACTGCATTTCGTTGTCTTTGTATGTAGGCTACTCTGCACAATGACAATTAAGTTGAAACTAATCGAATCGACTCAAATCTAAATAACTAAAATGATGATTTTTGTTCTGTTATTTAGCCACACTTACTTTTTTTTGATCAATTAAGACCTTGAATGGATTGTTTTGATCCATGATCATGGCCTCAGTTTGGCCTTCAAGGCCAGAAAATTCCAATGAAGGTGGCATGTATGAAGGTACGCCACCGCGTGGCTCACCTGAAATCGTGATTGAAATATTAGGATGTGCTGAAAATAATATCAGTCAATATTTAAATGACCTAGGAGTAACCTTCCATTATTTTCTTACCTTCGACCACCGTTGCACCCATGATCATGTGTGAAAACACACACCTTATGAGTTTTAAGTCAGTTGATAGCCTATTCTAAAATCCGCGAGAAATCAAGAGCGATTAAAAAAAAACGTCTTCACACCAGCCAGGTAATGTTCAGAATAAAACTGTAGGCTAAACTCAACTAACATTCCACGTAAACAACAGAATCCTAATGACGTAATAAAAGCACAGTCCGACGTGACGTCGTAAGATAGAGAACGTGTAATGCCTCTTGCAGTTTTATTCTGGGACTAATGCATTACGAATATGATACACTGACTGCAACTATTAGTAAATAAAATATTCACCAACCACAAGCTCATCCCTCTCAATTGCATCTGTTTTCTCATACAGAATCCCGTACAGGGGCATAACGTAGGCCTACTGTCCCACACTGCAGGTGGTGCTCGTTGCCAGTAAGAGGAGCCGCAAGGTCAAGCCCCACATCTCTGGACGAGCTGTTAGGTCAAGCCCCATTGTCAGCCGCAGGTCAGCTCCTGACTTTTTTTAATCACTCCTGCAATATGCTATAGGGTATAGCATATTCCTATACCATGAGTTTATGTCGTAATTTACCGTGGTATTGAATGATGCATAAGATTGCATGTGTTATTAAGATCTGTCTCGTTCAATGTTGCGCGTCAGTTTTCTCACGTTGCAGCCTGTTGCATGTGGTTAACGCTATGTTGGTCAAGTTTTTAATAGCTAACTGTGAGAAAGCAACCCGTTTGCAATGTGTTGTTGCTAGCTATGTTTTCGGCTTCATGGCAGGGGCTGACGATTATGTATTTACTTTATCAAGTGTGCTACTACGGTGTTAGTGTAGGCTACACTATTTTATTTCTTCGATTTGATTATTGTCATTCTAATTGTTGTGTATTGCATAGTCGTATGCTCACTTGTCCCTGTGTGTGATTACCTCCCAGCTAGACCAAATGCTAAGCTTTTAAGCGACTGCCATGGCAACTTATAATAATCATTACGCAGTCAAGTAGTAAAACACCTAATACAACACCAAACAGCATTTGTGTAGCTTATAATAGAGGAATTACAGAACAATAATAACAATACCGCTAGGGTGCGTCTAGATTTCTAGGCTACTGTAAATATACACTGCAGTAGGCCTAGAACTAGAAATCATATAGCATTGTAGCATTCACTTCACGCAGACAGGGAAAAACTGCCGTTTATTCGCAGATGCACAAAACTTCACAACAGACTGACACTAATGCAGGATGGCAAAGGTTTTTTATACCCTGGCACAGAACAGCAGGTAAGGGGGGCACTAACTGGAACACACACTTTAAGGCATAAATTACCCGATGGCTGATATTACTAAACATGTCATTAAAGTAAACAACTTAACACAGTTATTACAAAAAAAAAACATTCTGTGCACTTGCAGAGCATTCTGGTCCTGTTATGTCATTCAATGAACAAACAAACAACTCGGTTGGCACATTACAGTTTTCCCTTTTGCTTTTCAGGAATGACATAAAAAGGAAAAGTAATGAAATTGTCATTGTATTTCTAGTTCTAAGACGCTACACTGGCCATTTGGAGACAGGCCTACATCAGAAGAATTCAACCAGAATGGATTATTTTAATATGTGGTACGATTATCTTCCTCTCGGGTGCTACAGTGTCCATACCATGTTCAGGTCCAAATACCCAAGGGAACCCCATCACTACATGTCAGAAATGCACAACACGCAGCAGTCCAACAGCAAGGGCAATTGGAGCTCTCTGGATGGGTGTGGATTTTGTTGAAAGAAAAGGGAAAGAAAATGGTAGTATCTACCTTAGCCACCAAATGGAAGGAGATAGGGGCTTGGCGATGCAGCAGGTCGCCACTCTGCGGTTGGCCCAGGGTTCGATTCGCTTTGGATAAAACTGTCTGCTAAAAACCTGCCTGGAAGAGGCTTTCCTTTTGCCTGTGGATGCTCACAGCTCTGGACCACCAGTATTCTTCCCCTACTTCTGATTCTGAATCATATTTTTAATTTTGAGTGTGTGTTATGGGAATTATTGTGTTGTATTAGTTAATTTTCACATAGTTACATTTCCCTTACCTCTGATTCTAATAAAAACTTTTAAATGACTCTCACCTATTTTGTGTGTGTTTATGGAGTTGTTTAGCCTGGATGCCAGCCGAACTTAGCCCCGTCCACAACATTTGAGGTCAGGAAGCAGAGCAGTTCGGACCAGAAGAACTTCTTAACAATTTTGTTCAGAGCTGAAAATGCAACTGTGTTTGACAGAGGACAGATGTAGGTTGCTAGTGATAAAATATTAGCTTTCAGTATGGTATGATGTCTTTGTAAATGGCGTTTAATTGCAAAGTGTTTCATTCATCCCGGTTCTCCCTAACAAAAACGATGTTGCTAGAAAGTAGACATGTAGATTTCGCCATCGCGTCTGTTGTAGAAGATATTGACAGTGCAATAACTAAAAAACGACCAGAAAACAATGTTAAGGCAATTGTGGAGAAGGATGGTTTGGGTGTTCTTCCTACGGGATTCGCCCCCTGTATCAGTTGAAACGCGCCCCATAATCACATCCCAATGGAGCAGTATCAGACTCATACTCTGACTAGAATTGTTTGGTCTTATTTGTTGTTCATTTATTACATTTCCCCTAAATCTGATTCTGATAAAGACTTTTAAATGACTATTTCCTATTTTGTAAGTGTGCGTGCGTGTGTTTACTGAATTGCTTATTTGTTGTCAATTTGAACTAAATTAAGTACCAAATCTCAGACAACCCGGTCAAATGCAATTTGTCTGCCAACCAAGTGCCTGGGGCCACACAAGTTCAGCAAAGGGTGTGAAAGCAGATTCTGCCGAGGTACAAACAGGGTATCAGTGGCAGGTGTCCAAAAATCTGAGGTGAAGAGTTTTGCCTCTTGCAGCCAGTTTGAGAAAGCCATCGATGCTCATCGAGTCCATCAGAGCTCACAGAGAAAGTCAGATCATTTGAGTGCTTATTTGCCTTGAATGTGGCATATCTGAGAAGAAGGTGGAATGTAAGACTTCATCTTATGCATACATGATTGATAGCTGCATGATTTTATTTAGAATAATAATAATAAAAACTATCTTGGCAGCTGGCTTCAGCTAAACATTTACTGTTTAGTAACAGAACCCTTTTTGACTATAGTCCCTTTTTGACTATATTTGTATAAAAATCCATGTTATAATATTCACAGAAATTCATCTCTGCTAGTAACAATGCTCACAGCACGTCGAGCTAATTAGCTTGACTCCATTGCATATGAAACAACAGCTGTAACCTGAGGAAACTTAATGTAGTAGGGGGATAAGTTAAGCGTTATTCCGTGCCAACAAAACCAAAGTATACAGTAACATGATAATAGATGAATAAATAAATAAATAAATAAACTGTTTTGATCATTTGTGTTATTACTATCCGTGGTCAAAAACCACTTTGGCGTACTTGTTCTTCACATTGTAGTCCTCTCGGTCTTGGTGGTGGTGTTGAAGCCTATAATAGCCTATACTGTTTTCTTGTCAAGTGTTGTGTTTGGTCTTTTTTTTATAATAAAGAGCACAAAAGAAATACCTGTTATGTCCTCCATAACGTAAAAGTAACGAGTAACGTAAAAAGTTACTTTCCATAGAGGGTAACTAAGTAAAGTAACAAATTACTTTTTAAAGAAGTAACGAGTAACGAGCAAACAATACTTTTTAAAAAAAGTAACTACCCCAACACTGTTCATATCACATAGCCATATTTATTCTGCTCTTATAAAGTAACTGCTAATACACTGCACATATTAATATCTAATTTATATTACTCTAAACCAACTGCATTCTACTGTCTACACTGCACTATATTTCTTTTCCTGCCTATGCACCACCTGTTCATACTTTGTAGATCACATTGCACTTTTCTGCTTTTTTGCACTTCTGGTTAGACAGAAACTGCATTTCGTTGGATTTGTACTTGTACTCTGCACAATGACAATAAAGTTGAATCTAATCTAATGAGACAGCACCTGCACCTGCAGCAAATGGATGCTATCAGGTTCTGCTCTGGGGACTCCACCAGGTAATGAGAACCTCATACTACAACTGCATGGTTGCGGTCCTCTGTTGTAATTATGCTGTTTTTACACCCAGGGCCTCTGAGCAACATGACGGTGTAAGTGACGTTGATGTTGGACGCTGTGTGAGTGGCGACGGGCCAGCTGGTGACTCGGAGGTGAGTGGGAGAGAGATGGAGTGGGACTCAAACCCGGGTTCCCATGGACACTTGGACCCTAATGTGGAACGGTTGCTGTAGCCAGTTGCGCCACAGCACTCCTGACTAAAAGGCTTTTGACTGACCCGCCCCCCAAACACACACACACACACACACTTGCACCCCCCCTTTGAGTCTCATCCAATTCATTCAGTCTCACCCTCTTCCCACTTATTTAGCTTTTTTCCTTCTCTCTCTTTTACAGCCCTCTACTTCAGTCTTGTTTCCCCACAATAAAAGCAGCAATATCATTCAAGCTTTTTTGAAATGCTGATGTGCTGTAGCCTACTAAACATGTGTAGATAGTTGGAACAACAATGTAAAGAAAAAAATCCAAAATGGAGTCATAGAGAATGAGTGTTCAGGACTTCAGGGGAGGTGAAGGAAAAATAGACAAAAGTGAAATTTACAATGAATTGATATGAGGTCAGATTTATTTTTTTAATTCACAAATATATACATTTACTTTTTGATTCACATGTAGACAGCTCTTGCAAATGAATAAATAAATAAACATATGAAAACAAAAGTGACAAAATATATCTCAGCTTTTGAATGTAACATAAATTCAACAAGGTGATGCCTTCAATACTTTCTGGGATTGTCCTGAATTTAGCTTATCCAGGAAAAAGCAGATTGTATTACAGAGCGAAAAATTTCCTGGATTCAGATCATATATATTTGAACTGGTTTGAAAATTCATAAAAGTGTATTTGGATCTAAATATATATTAAATATTAAGGTAAATAAATAAATACATAAATAAATCATTTTTGTTATTACTACCAGTTTACACTTTAGATTAAACTCTTTTACAATACATTGTATGCATTAGTTGGTCTGTAACCAACCACTCTCCTATAAGAAGAAGGCGTACCACTACATTTGCAATGACATTTAATAGGGAGTAATGGGGTTGGGGGGCACAGGGGATGGGAGGGGCTTTAAGACCTTTTGTTTTTCTTTTTTGAAAGGCCAAGCAGGCATGTGAGGGTGTCGTCCATTAAGTGATCAAAAACCACTTTGGCGTACTTGTTCTTTACATCGTAGGCCTCTCGGTCTTGGTCACGCCACTGGTGTTCCTCCATAGGTATGTCTTTGATCTGGAGGACCGAGTTGATGTGAAGAGTTAGTGTGTTCAGTGTTTGTACCATTTTTTAGTGTTTGATTCCATTGTTGCAAAGCCTGCCTCCAGGCTCAACCGTCGTCCTATGTTATATGGAGCAGCGATTTTTTTTACCAGATCTATTTCATAGGTGTCCCGTTATTCAGAATTTAAAGCCACCCCGCCAGCCAATCAGAAAAGAGTATTTCTTCTCTCCGGGTGATAAGGAACTGTAATTGCATTTACAAACATGTACAGTACTGGATGTTTTACAGTATGCCCTATATATATCATGATGGATCAGTTCCAAAGAATATGTGTAGTGTTGTGCTCTTGCAGCATTGGAACTCACCAAGATCTGATCATATTTCTCCATATCGAGGCCTTTGAAGATGTGGGCCAAAACCTTCCCATAAGCCCCTGCATCTTTTCCTTCCTGGAGGCCACAAAGCTTGAAGACTTCCTCAGTGATGTAATGCTGGATAAAGACAGGAGACTATTAGCCCTCTATAGACCCTTTCAACTTAATAAAAAAATAGATGGGAAATTTAAAAAACAACATTTTGTAGAGCATTACAGATTTTCTTTTCAAGTATCTGCATTGGTATTGAACGTTTCTGAACGTTGAAACCCTCTGGGAACATATTTGAAAGGGTCTATTACAGGATGTTTGTTAGTTAAAATGACTCAGGAATTCTACAGAAGTTTTTAAATAGATATCTTAAACAGATGGGCAGATGTCATATATTGTCTATTCAAATGTTATTGCTTTACCTGGACTTTTGAAAGGTCATCAAAGGATTTCAGCTTGTTGACAAAGTTACGGTGCTCAGGCTGAATTTGTTTCCACACAGGCTGTGTGGTAGGGTCTTTGGCACAGAGGTCCTGAAGGGTCTCCCAGGACAGATCAAAGATGAGCTGCACATGTACAGAAATAATACAAACAAACATCAATGAACAACATCTCAATGCAATTAAGTTGTATTGGCTATGTTGCCTATTCACTCGACTCTTATCGAACCTTGTTGTAACTGCGTCTGCTGCTGGTGTTTGTGGCTTGTCCAGGGGTATCCATCACCAGATACTGCTCCGATGGCCTGGGGGTTCGGACTCCGGAGAGATCCTTTGGGCCTTGTCCGAGCTCAAAGCTCTGCCACATCTCCTGCACGGCGTGGTGCACGAGCATCTCCACCTTGCCCGGGTGGTGCGGCGTGTCAAGGGCCTGCACCTGCAGCTGTCTGGTGAGGATCGTGACCTTTGACCCCGCCTGCCCAGGTGCTCCTGTGCTCCAGGAGGCTTGGTCCTGAGCCCTGGTGTTGGAGGGGGCGGCCTTGTCCTCGCGGTCAAGCTTGCCCAACGCCTGCTGGTCAGAACGGGCTAAGACTCGGGGTGTCTCCTCCGCAGCAGACATGGCACTGTCAGTAAGCTGAAAGAGAGAATGTGAGTTTTACTTACAGGACCTTAAAGGACCAGGTGAAGGCTGGGAATGGGAAAATCTTAGTTTAGTGCTTAGACGTTAGTGCCCAGAGAAATCTTTTCCATCACCCCAAAAGACTTGGGTTGTACATTTACGGGTCAGTCTGATGCTGGTTCTTATCAGACCAAACAGAACATTAGGTTCCAAAGAAAAGTGTTAAGAATAGCCTGATATTTGTCGCCTCTAGTATGTGACCCAGCCTGCGCCAAGTGTCACCTGTGTTGGGTATTATAACCATACGGTATCGACGTATATATATCTATGGTTAGAACCATGCGGTATCGACGTATATATATCTATGGTTAGAACCATACGGTATCTATCTATATATATATATGGTTAGAACTCTGTGGGAAGGTCAGAGGTCAGACAGGGTCTCACCAGAAACTCTACGCAGTCATCAGTGCTGCTGAGGGATGAGCAGGTCTCAGCCTCATCCTTGCCCTCGTCGGACTGAAAGTCGTCTTTGTACTGAAGGTCACTGTCCTCCATGTCGTCCGGCATCACTGCAGCATCATGAGAAGCCACCTCATACTTCGGAGACATAGTACGGAGAGCGCCGTTCTTCTGGAAGATCTCCTCCAGCTCGCCTTGCTTAGCCAAAAGCAGGTCATAAAGATCCTGGACACACAGAAATGTATCAGAAAGGTCATCACTGAGACCATATGAGAAATGGTGCAACCTGCTTCTGTGTCTACAATGTCCTTATGCTTGATATGTTTGAACGAATAAGACTAGCTGCAGTATATGATTTTTGGTTTATCTATACATGATCAGTACATGATTTATGATGTATCTGTAACAAAACTGTTTCAACAACAACCTTCATGTTTTTATTAAAATATAGTGCACCTCACTGTTTTACGAGTGACAAACCAGCCCCTGTCTGATCATGCCCTTATTGTCACTCTGCACACCACATACCTTTGTGGAGAGCTCTTCATACTTATCATTCTCGTATGAGGACTTGTCCACCTTCTCCTGGTGTTCTCCCATCGCCACCTTCAGACTCAGATCTTGTTCAAAGGTCTGGTCCTCAGCATCCTGCACCTCAGAGTGGAGGACCTTAGTGTCCTGGTCAGGAGCCTGGAAATGAATGCACTGTTATTTACATTTACATGTATTCATTTACATATGTCAATTCATATTTAAGGGACTACATTGTCCCCATAGCAACTTGGGGTTAAGCGCCTTACTCAAGGGCACAATCTGGGTGGATTACAGTATGGTATTTACAAGTTCACAGATGGAAATACTGTACACTTCTATCATGTAATCTGGTTAGATTACAGTGTGAAGTATAATGATTTATGCTGCAACAATTTTCTTTGTATGGAGTGCTTCAATTGTGTAGCCGGTGTAGGCCGGCTGTAAGAGTACCGGTATTGTATATCAGATAGGCACAGGCCTTCCCACAGTAAGTACAGGTGGCTTAAGGGGAAACAAATCAGTCAATGACTTACAGATGCTGCAGGGGAGACCAGCTTGGCCTCCGGGGCCTTCAGGTCTGTTCGCTGCATCTGACCAGGTTGCAGAACTGAGGTCTCTACGACAGACTCAGACATATGGGCCTCCTGCAAAGTTGAATTATGACGTCAAATCATTCCACTCTGCAGGTAACTGTGGCTGAGGTGTGTGTGTGTGTGTGTGTGTTTTCCTGGTGACTGTGGTGTGTGTTTTCTTGGGGACTGTAGTGTGTGATCAGTTTTCCTGGTGACTGCAGTGTGTGTATGTTCTTGGTGACTGTGGTGTGTGTGTTGTCTTGGTGACTGTATTGTCGTCTGTTTTCCTGATGACTGCAATGTGTGGTGTGTTTTCCTGCTGGTTGTGTGTTTCCTGGTGACCCCTGACCTTTCGGTAGTCCTCAGCTTGCTTCTGCAGCTGGATGGTTGATGCTCTCTGGGTCTCGAGGTCGGCCAGGTGTTTCAGGAGCAGCTTCCTGTCCTCGCTTGCAGCCTGAGTGGCCTGAATAAGCTTCTTCATCTGGGCCTGCAGACAAAAATAAAACATTTACACTTATATTTATTAATTTGCAACTGACACTTTTATCTAAAATGACTTACAGACGAGGACTGTCAATCATGCTACAGTGCAAAAGGAGACCTCAGAATAACAATAAATATTACACACAAAAGAGAGTTCATAATTAGATATCATAATATTTAATAAGACACAATTCATTCAGACATTTGATATCAGGTCATTTTATATCAGTTTGTTTGTTTAAGGACCACTGAGAAATACAGTGTTGAATTTAAGTTCCGTTAGATATCAAAATGTCTTTTTTCATTGCATAGCCTGTCAGTTTCGCTTTTTGACTATTGCAAAGAGACCATTTGCAGGAAACAGATAGCCCACCTGCTGGTGCATCAGCTGGGAGGTCACACGGATACTCTCCGTAAGAGGGCCTTGACCTGCCTCTTCACCACACCTGCACAGACAGGACAGGAGAGCAGGAGGGAGCAGTAGTCAGGCAGCCAGTCATTTAACAAGCAGCAGCAACCTTGACTAGCAAGGCCTCAAGCAGTCACATTTACACTTACCGTATTTTCCGGACTATAAGTCGCACTTGTTTTCATAGTTTGGCTGGTCCTGTGACTTATAGTCAGTTGTGACTTATATCAAAATATATATAATTTAACATGTTTTTAAATGTTAATTTATACTGACTGACATGAACCAAGAAGTAAACAATACCGTCTACAGCCGCGAGAGGGCACTCTAGGCTTGTGACAACTATATGCTGCTCCTGTACCCCTGAAAAAATTAACTGAAACATGCTTACCGGTAACTTGCTTGTTGGACTCGCTGGCTTGTTATGTTAATTTAGCCTATTCAGCCTCCCAGGTATGTTCTTAATGCTATTGTGTAGCTGAATAACTGTTAATGTGTTAGGTTAATATACCGTACACCTATTCAGCCTGTTGTCCTGTTTGCTATTGTGTAGTTGAAAAATTGCATCTCCAGATTAAATGTCTGTTCTTGATCCACTATAGTACCTATCAACATCCATTAAACTACCTGTTTATCAACATCCATGTCCACTTAATTCCTACCTAGCAACCTCCATAGCAACCAACATAATTACCCTAGCAACCAACATGGAAACCACTTTAATATCATAGGAACCACTATAATTACCCTAGCAACCATCTCAATTACCCTAGCAACAACCTAGCAACCACTACCATAATGTCAACCGAGCAACCACCATAGCAACCAACATGATTACCCTAACAACCAGTATAGCAACCGCTTTATTTAGTATAGCAATCACCATATCTACCCTAACAACAACTTAGCAATCATCTCAATTACCCAAACAACAACCTAGCAACCACCATCATAATGTCTTCCTAGCAATCACCATAGCAACCAATGGGATTACCCTAGAAACACCATAGCAACCATCTCAATTACCCAAGCGACAACCTAGCAACCACTACCATAATGCTAACCTAGCAACTACCACAGCAACCAACATGATTACCCTAGCAACCAGCTTAGCAACTGCTTTATTTAACATAGCCACCACCATGTCTACCCTAGCAACCATCTCCATTACCCTAGCAGCAACCTAGCAACCACTACCAAAATATAAACCTAGTAACCACCATAGCAACCAAAACTGTAGCAACCAGCATAGCAACCACTTTATTTAGCATCACACACAACAACCACACTGTCTACCCTAGCAACATCATAGTATCTATGTCTGCACTATATATTTTACATCAAATTTTGAATTGATTTGAGTTGAATTTCTGGTTCATTTAGCAGACGCTTATATCTTAAGCGACTTATATGTCATTTACAGGTATTACAAGACCACTGTCCCCACAGCAACTCGAGGTTAAGTGCCTTGCTGAAGAGCACAACTGTGGAAGCCGGGAATTGAATCCATAACTTTAGCTAGCCCAGCTCCTTAACCACTACATTATCAACGGCCCAGTCAATCTATCTACATTTGGACACCAGTCTGTCAGACAGTAGAGCTGAGTGCATTTACGTGTGTATCGGTGTATGATATGGGCAAAAAAATGGCCCACATTCTAAACGAACTTGGATCCGGACCAAAGGCTCTAGTGTGAATGTGTATAGGTGTGCGTGATCATATGGGCAACACCTGCCTTGGTTGGCAGGACAGCAGGTCGAGTTTGGCTTGGGCTTCCTGGACAAGGGCCTGCTCCTTAAACTGGAGCACGGTGGCCCAGAGCTCAGCTCGGCCGTTCTCCTCCGTCACCATCCGGTGGATCATGCTGAACATGAATGATGTCCAGCCGTCATCCACCACAGAGGGGCAGGCAGCAGCCGCTAACGCAGCCTGAGGGTACAAAGAGGGGGGCTGGGTTACTGGGGAACAGCTTATCTGCTGAAAAAAGCCAAAGGCAGTCTGGAATGGACTATGTGCCCATCGAATCAGAGTGGTTTCAGTATGTAGGTGTGTAATCGGGTCAGAACTAAAACAGCTTCAGTATCTTGGACAATCAGGGCAGAATCTGAGTGATTTATAGTATGTTGGTGTGTAGTCAAATCAGAACTAAAACAGCTTCAGTATCTTGGATGAGAATCAGGGTATGTATATCTGAGTGATTTATTTATAGTATGTTGGTGTGTAATTGAATCAGAACTAAAGTAGTTTCAGCATCTTGGCCGCTGATCAGATCAGAACCAGAGCAGTTTCAGAATCTCAAGCACTAAACTGCTGGGTTATAAAGCAGGTACCTCCTCAGCTAAGGGTACAGTGCTGTTCAGTCGGGGAAGGTGTTGTCCCACACGCTGCATTCCTATCTGGGTCTGCAGCCAAACCTTCATACCCAACAGGTATTTTTCGTTGTTCGGACCTTGCACCTGTGGGTACGTAAATGGCTGGTAAATGGTCTTCACGTTTGAAACTTTCTCCTATCCTTTTTAGCCCCTCAACAGAACCCCCCCCCCCCCCCAGTTGCACTACCCTATCCCACCCATAGTGTTCTATTATTTATATATTTATAGTTCTATTATTTATAGACTTATACATAGCCATATTCTACTGCTCCTCATACTATTCATCCTGCATGCAGTTGTTCTTATGTTCATACTGAATATCAATATTTATTCTGTTTTTCTTTGAATATATTCTGTTAATACACTGTAGTATTCTAACTACTCTTATAATGTTACTGCACTGCACTGCATATGTAATGTATACTACTCTAAACCACCCTCTGTAAACCAACTATACTGTCTGCACTATAACTTGTCCTGTGTATGCACCACCTGTCTATACTTTGTATTTCACTTTTCCGCTCTTTTGCACGTCTACGCAAACTGCATGTGGTTGTATTTGTACTCTGCACAATGACAATTACAGTTTTTCTCAGTCGCTTTGGTGCTATTCTCACATCACTATTAACATTTGCACAGCAGTTAGTGCATTTCTCAAAACAATTAGTGCAAACTGCATAACCTAGTGGATCACCTGCAAAAGTGCGTCACTTGCTCAAAATGGATAGTCCATTCCTCAAAAGCACGTATTCATGTCAATGAAACTGTCAGTGTCATCAAAATGAGAAGTCTTGACACCATCGTTTATGAACAAGATAGTCAAATGGCTTTGTCATGTTTTCATTATGACAGTTCTCTCAGTGTTTTCCAATGCAAAAAAAAGGTCAGAACTCGGTGACGCTACCTGAACATGCTCAAGACAGCACTATACAGTACTTGTACAGCCATTTGAAAACTACAGTAAATTTACACATTGCTGTAGTTAGGGGAGTAAGTGAGTACAAGACACTGAATACGTACATTTTTACTGTATGCTCTTTGCAATTCTACAGCATTTTGACAGAATTTGATAACTAGTTCACCAATTTTGTATGTAATGACTCAAGCAATGAAATGAAGACTATTAGTTTAGTTATAGTTCATTTTGACTGACATGACATAAGCAAATGATAATGTTAAAAAACAGCAGAGAATTGTATGAAAGCAACTGATACATGTCCAAAAGCATTTGCAATTTGTTCAGAGGAAGGATAATTTGCTACTCTGATGTGCACAAATGACTAAATGTTGTGGAGGTTGAACTAATAGTTATGAGAATTTTCATTCTGATCTGAAAAAAGCACCAAAGTGACTGAGAAAAACTGTAAGTTGAATCTAATCGAATCGACTATACCTAAAATGAAGATTTTTGTTCCGTTATTTAGCCACACTTACTTTTTTTTGATCAATTAAGACCTTGAATGGATTGTTTTGATCCATGATCATGGCCTCAGTTTGGCCTTCAAGGCCAGAAAATTCCAATGAAGGTGGCATGTATGAAGGTACGCCACCGCGTGGCTCACCTGAAATCATGATTGAAATATTAGGATGTGCTGAAAATAATCAGTCAATATTTAAATGGCCTAGGAGTAGCCTTCCATTATTTTCTTACCTTCGACCACCGTTGCATCCATGATCATGTGTGAAAACACACACCTTATGAGTTTTAAGTGAGTTGATAGCCTATTCTAAAATCTGCGAGAAATCAAGAGCGATTAAAAAAACCGTCTGCACACCAGCCAGGTAATGTTCAGAATAAAACTGTAAACAACTAACATTCCACGTAAACAACAGAATCCTAATGACGTAATAAAAGCACAGTCCGACGTGACGTCGTAAGATATTGAACGTGGAATGCCTCTTGAACTTGCAGTTTTATTCTGGGACTAATGCATTACGAATGTGATACACTGACTGCAACTAATAGTAAATAAAATATTCACCAACCACAAGCTCATCCCTCTCAATTGCATCTGTTTTCTCATACAGAATCCCGTACAGGGGCATAACGTAGGCCTACTGTCCCACACTGCAGGTGGTGCTCCTAGCTCCTACGACTTCAGACTGTTCATTGCTTCCAGTGCTCTTCAGACTGCCAGGAAAACGTTAAATCCTCCGGGTTGGACACAGCTGTGCGCCTTCATCATTGCCCTTGGACTATTCAGCCGGTTAACTAGATGCAACCAACTGGACTAGTTAACATGAGTTTTCTTTTTAAAATGTCTTAATTATTTATTTTATTATTTGTTTTTGTTTGTTTGTTTGTTATCCGTCTTGAATGTTTCACATGTTGTATGTTTCACGTGTGACGGGTACGCTGGCGATTACGCCGCTCCGTTAGGCATTTTTGTTATTTGTTTGTTTAGGTCTTGTGTGAAGCACTTTTGTTGCACTTTGTGCATATAAAAAATGCTCTTCATGTTTGTCTGTAAGCACTTTGTGCTCAATGCTTGAAAAGTGCTATATAAATAAATATTATTATTGCAGAGCCAGTAAGAGGAGCCGCAAGGTCAAGCCCCACATCTCTGGACGAGCTGTTAGGTCAAGCCCCATTGTCAGCCGCAGGTCAGCTCCTGACTTTTTTTAATCACTCCTGCAATATGCTATAGGGTATAGCATATTCCTATACCATGAGTTTATATCGTAATTTACCGTGGTACTGAATGATGCATAAGATTGCATGTGTTATTAAGATTTGTCTCGTTCAATGTTGCGCGTCAGTTTTCTCACATTGCAGCCTGTTGCAAGTGGTTATAACGCTATGTTGGTCAAGTTTTAATAGCTAACTGGGAGAAAGCAGCCCGTTTGCAATGTGTTGTTAGTAGGCTATGTTTCCGGCTTCATGGCAGGAGCTGACGAGTATGTATTTACTTTATCAAGTGTGCTACTACGGTGTTAATGTAGGCTACACTATTTTATTTATTCAATTTGATTATTGTGTATTGCTTAGTTGTATGCTAATTTGTTCCTGTGTGTGATTACCTCCCAGCTAGACCAAATCTTTTAAGCGACTGCCATGGTAACTTATAATGATCATTACGCAGCCAAGTAGCAAAAACACCTAAAACAACACGAAACAGCATTTGTGTAGCTAATAGAGGAATTACAGAACCATAATAACACTACCGCTAGCGTGCGTCTAGATTTCTAGGCTAAATATATACTGCAGTAGGCCTAGAACTAGAAATCATACAGTATTGTAGCATTCACTTCACGCAGACAGGGGAAAACTTTGGCTTTACTGCTGTTTATTCGCAAATGCACAGAACTTCACAACAGACTGACACTAATGCAGGATGGCAAAGGTTTTTTATACCCTGGCACAGAACAGCAGGGAAGGGTGGCACTAACTGGAGCGCATAAATTACCTGATGGCTGATATTACTAAACATGTCATTAAAGTAAACAACTAATTAACACAGTTATTACAAAAAAACATTCTGCGCACTCCTGTTATGTCATTCAATGAACAATCAAACATGACTCGGTTGGCACATTACTGTTTTTCCTTTTGCTTTTCAGGAATGACATAAAAAGGAAATGTAATGAAATTGTCATTGTATTTCTAGTTCCAAGATGCTGCACTGGCCATTTGGAGACAGGCCTACAGAAGAATTCAACCAGAATGGATTATTTTAATATGTGGTAAGATTATCTTCATCTCGGGTGCTACAGCGTCCATACCATGTTCAGGTCCAAATACCCAAGGGAACCCAGGTTTGAGTCCGAAAGGCTATCTTCACCTTGGGGCAGTTGTGGGACACCTTGGACAGAGTTGGACAGAGAGACAGCTCCTCGGTACAATGCATGTACCCATAGTGACCTGCTCAGAGTCACAATGGTGGCAGCTCCTCGGATTGAACTCACAACCTTCAAGTGTTCCATAGTGGAAGTTCAGATCCCTGACCACTAGACCACCACCACCATCACTACATATGTCAGAAATGCACGCAGCAGTCCTGCCAGCAACAGCAAGGGCAATTGGAGCTCTCTGGATGGGTGTGGATTTTGTCGAAAGAACAGGGAAACCAGGGAAACCAGTATCTACCTCAGCCACCAAATGGCGATGCAGCAGATCGCCACTCTGCGGTTGGCCAAGGGTTCGATTCCCAACGCTTTGGATAAAACCGTCTGCTAAAAACCTTCTTGCCGTTTACCTTTAAATACCAGTTACCTGTAGATGACAAGGTGCTTTGCCCTGTTGTAAGAAGTTACGTGTACAACTGGGCTTGCACTTGTTGCTATTGTCCCTATACAACTGAGACTGAACTGTGCTGGATACTGGATAGCATTGTATGTACACATGTTGTAAATAGTTCTTTCTGTTCTTGTTTCTGTTCTTGTTCAATGCATTATTTGTAGTACTGTTACCAAAGAGTGTTCTCAGAATTATTATTGATATTTAGCATACACTAAAAAAGGTCTCATTGTTGGGGGCGATGTTGTTCTCAAGCACCTTAGGGCCGCTGACAGTGAAGATAGCGGTTCTGTGTCCTTGGCTGGGGGTGGGGTGGGGTGGGTGGGGGGATGGGGGGGTGAGAGGCTTTCCTTTTGCCTGTGGATGCTCACAGCTTTGGACCATCTGATGACTATTTTTTATTTTGAGTGTGTGTTATGGGAATTATTGTGTTGTATTAGTTAATTTCCCCTACCTCTGATTCTAATAAAGACTTTTAAATGACTCCTATTTTGTGTGTTTATGGAGTTTAGCCTGGATGCCAGCTGAACTTAGCCCCGCCCACAACATTTGAGGTCAGGAAGCAGAGCAGTTCGGACCAGAAGAACAATTTTGTTCAGAGCTGAAAATGCCACTGTGTTTGACAGAGGACAGATGTAGGTTGCTAGTGACAAAATATTAGCTTTCAGTATGGTATGATGTCTTTGTAAATGACGTTTAATTACAAAGTGTTTCATTCATCCTGGTTCTCCCTAACAAAAACGATGTTGCTAGAAGGTAGACATGTAGATTTCGCCATCACGTCTGTTGTAGAAGATATTGACAGTGCAATAACTAAAAAACGACCAGAAAACAATGTTAAGGCAATTGTGGAGAAGGATGGTTCGGGTGTTTTTCCTACGGGATTCGCCCCCTGTATCAGTTGAAACGTGCCCCATAATCACATTCCAATGGAGCAATATCAGACTCATATTCTGACTAGAATTGTTGGGTCTTATTTCTTGTTAATTGTTCACATAGTTAAATTTCCCCCAATTCTGATTCTGATAAAGACTTTTAAATGACTATTTCCTATTTTGTAAGTGTGCGTGCGTGTGTTTACTGAATTGCTTATTTGTTGTCAATTTGAACTAAATTAAGTACCAAATCTCAGTCAAGCCGCAATTTGTCTGCCAACCAAGTGCTGGAGCCACACAAGTTCAGCAAAGGGTGTGAAAGCAGATTCTGCCGAGGTACGAGTTTTGCCTCTTGCAGCCAGTTTGGGAAAGCCATCGCTGCTCATCGTGTCCATCAGAGCTCACAGAGGAAGTCAGATCATTTGAGTCCTTATTGGTCTTGAATGTGGCATATCTGAGAAGAAGGTGAAATGTAAGACTTCATCTTATGCATGCATGATTGATAGCTGCATGAATTTATTTATAATAATAATAATAATAATAATAATAATAACTTTCTTGGCAGCTGGCTTCAGCTAAACGTTTACTGTTCAGTAACGGAACCCACTTTTTGACTATATTTGTATAAAAATCCATGTTATAATATTCACAGAAGTTCATCTCTGCTAGTAACAATGGGTAGCCTACAGCATGTCGAGCTAATTAGCTTGACTATTGCATATGAAACAACAGCTGTAACCTGAGGAAACTTAATGTAGTAGGGGGATAAGTTAAGCGTTATCCCGTGCCAACAAAACCAAAGTATACATAAACATAATAATATTACTATAATGCAAACTACCATAGGACAGAAATGATAAAGAAAAGAACTGAAGCTTACATACCTCTGCCGATGATTGGAGAAGCCAGAGGTCGTCTCTGTCGCCTAGCGTGGCAATAAAAAAAGCCACACTCCCTGCCTCACCAGTCCCAAGAGTTCACAGAGAAAACGGTGATGTCGAAGAGTGAGTGGAAATGAAATAGGCCTATCTTTAGCCAGCAATCTCCACAGCATCTTTAATAACTAAACATGCGGGTGTAACAATTAGCATAGGCTACTGAGGAAATCATTAACGTCAAGTCGTGTGCTTTTTAAGTGCGTCTTTTGGAAGTTTTCGCAGCAAGTTCACGTTCGTAACAATAACTTTTTCCAGATTATTATTAATATACCATTCTAATACATTCACGATTCACGAACTTTGAATATCATCACCATAAAAAGTGCTGCATTGCTTTCAGTCACTGATAAGTATAGTAAGTATAAGTAAACACCTGTTTTTTCTGCCCGGGCATATCCCTGTTTTACTTACTGACTCCTTACACCAGAGGGCGCCCTTAGCCTACTCTTTCATGGTGTGCGGTCGATGTCATTTTAGCAGTTTATTGGCAGTCAAACATATTGTGGACTCTTACATTATTGACTGCCTAGCTATTAAAAAAGATTAATTAATCAAAACAACAGCTTCTTTATGTTTTCTATACAAACCACTGTAAATGTTTCTTCCCTGATGGCATTGTTTACCAATATTGTAGAGATTTCCATGTTGCGTTATCAGGAGGACCATCTACATTGAATTGTTGCATTGCATTGTTTTTCCATTAAATAGTGGCGTGCATCTAGCCTGACGAGCCAGACCCACATTAAAATGTAGGGTCTGGGCACTCACCGTTCGCAGTGCTCAGTCTGAGGGGTGGGATAATCAGTTGTCTTTCAAATTCCCTCTGCACGCAATAGGACAGTGGCAGCACTATGAGTCCCATGCGTTTCCCACCAGCGGAGCTAGTTGGCTAGTTCAAACGTTTGCCAACTTAATAACAGCTTAACTCGTGTCACACTGTTCGCTAGTGATGGAGACGAGACCGCCTATGCTGAGTCCGAGTCAAGACCGAGTCTTTGAAGGGTCGAGACCGAGTCGAGACCGAGTCTGTAGGTTTCCAAATACAGTCGAGTCCGAGTCAAGACCGAGTCTTTGAGGAAGCAAGTCCGAGTCGAGACCGAGTCCTTTAGGAGTCGAGACCGAGTCGAGACCAAGACCATAAAAAAATGTCAGTTTTCATATTCACTTATTAATTCATTAATTTAATATAACCCCAGTTAATAATCAACCATTAGGCCTACAGACTAAGCTAGATTGGGAATTGTTTAGAGGAGCAGTCTTAACGTCTTAATATGGACTATGCTGACCTACAGACACTCACCGGCAGCAAAGCCATAGAGATAAATAAACGGCTCTGACGGCAGTATCTTTGCATTGCACCATGGGATGTCATTTTTAAATAATGCCGGTCAACATTGCATTGTATTATTATTGTTGTTATGTGTTGTGTGTTTTTTTTATATGAACATAAAAAATGCGTTGGTCTCGAGGACTCGGTCTGAAATTACGAGTCCTTCTCCACCCACTGTGGTCCGAGACCGAGTCAAGACCGAGTCTTTAAAGGAACGAGTCCGAGATGAGACCGAGAAAGCAGAAATTGGTCTCGAGACCGGTCTCGAGTCCGAGACCGGACTCGAGTACTACATCACTACTGTTCGCCAACAGCAACATTCATCTTATTTGTTTTCAAGTAGCAGGGAATTCAAGCCAAACCGTTGCAACTCTGCCATCAATCATTATGTTAAGCCCACCTAACAACTCTATACACGATTTCATTGGCCTGATTGAGTTTCGATTTCTGGAGCTCACAAGCCAACGGAGAGTTGCTAGACTAGCCCTGGCAGCAAATGTAATTTGCTGCCGCTAGGGGCGCGTCTAGATTTCTAGGCTAGCGTGCATCCATACCAGGAACAGAGCATATGCTGTTGTTTTGAGAGCAGGGCTGCTAGGAGCGTTTTTTTTCTATTGTGCTGTTGTTGTACGTTTTTGACTCCCCCTGTTTAATTAAGCCTCTGGCTGTCCCAGGGATTAGCCTACCCCAAGATGAAGACATTCATTACATACAGCAGATCATCTCTGCGCTGTAATTAATATCTCATTACGGACCCCACAAGAGCAGATGTGGCCCCGGAGTGGCTGAGACACCTACAGGCCTTCAGTGCTACAGTCCTACAGGCCGGAAGGCCTGCAATCCTACGACTCATCCCCACACAGATGGGATGGGAAGAGATTTCCTCCTCCTCTAACTGTTCATCTCCACACAAGCTCACATACACACACACACACACACATACACACACACATATACACACACACACACACACACACGCACAAATGCACACACACACTAACACACACATATACATACACTCATACATGTACATAGGCTACATACACACACACACACACACACACACACACACACACAAATGCACACACACACTAACACACACATATACATGTACAAACACAAACACACACACACACACACACATTACATACATGTACATACATACACACACACATAGGCAACAGATCCAAGAACAACCCCACTGATGAAACAAAAACTCTTTGGGCCCATTCTGTGTTCATGTAGGAGGCCAAGAGAAGTGAATATAGTCTAAATGGCTCCTTCTGGAGCATGTTCTTGGCTCTCCCTCTCCTGCAACCCTTCTGGTCGCCATCTTGGCCCCAGTCCGATACACCCACTGTAGGCTGTTGGCCATCTTGGACCCGGTCAGACTAATTTTGGCCAGATGGGGAATTATTAGAAAAACAATGAGGGGCAAAGGCACCCTGCCGACCCGGCCAGAAAAACAACCACAGAAAAGACCAAGGCATGTCCAAGGATCACATTGACTCTGTGTGTGTGTGTGTGTCTGTGTGTATATATGTGTATGTGTGTGTGTGTGTGTTTGTGTGTGTGTGTGTGTGTGTGTGTGTGTAAGAGAGAGAGAGAGAGAAGGTGTGTGGTTACAGCACTAGATTGATGTGTGTGTGTTTATATATATCTGTGCATTCATGTCTAAGCAATAGATTGGCTGTGTGTGTGTGTTGTGAATGTTGGTTCTGTTTTTGTCTGTCCACACATGTGCCAGTTTGCTTTGGTGTGCAAATGTGTGTGTGTGTGTGTGTGTGTGTGTGTGTGTGTGTGTGTGTGTGTGTCGACCTGACGAGGTGAATAACTGTCTGTGTGTTTGTGTGTGTGTGTGTATGGTGTGTGCGTATGTGTGTCTAGCAGCCGAGGTGAATAGCTGTGTGTGTGTGTGTGTGTGTGTGTGTGTGTGTGTGTGTGATGATGATGAGGTTGCTGGTGAAGGCCTTATCAGATCAGGCTTCAGAATAACAGGAAGAAATCAGGCAGGCATTCAGAGGGGTCCTGCACTTCCAGCGTTGCCATTGGCCAGAGAATCGCTCTCTTGTGTGCTGGGGAAGGGTGTGGGCAGTGGTCCATCATTGTCAGGGAGCCAGAGAGAGAGGGAGGGAGATGTGTGTGTGTGTACCTTTGTGTGTTTCTGGGATTGTGTGTGTGTATTTGTGTGTGTCTGTGTGTGTGTGAGAGAGAGTATGACACGTGTGCCTTTGTGTGTTTGTGTGTGTGTGTGTGTGTGTGTGTGTGTGTGTGTGTGTGTGTCAGTGACTTCTCAACACCAGCTGTCCTGGTGAGTTCTGACAGGCAGACCCCTCCCTCCCATCACATTCCCCCCCCCCCCTGTGCTTCATGCCTGGACTCGTCCTCCTACTTCACTCCTGGCCATCTCTCTTTCCCGGTCTCTCTCCCTTTTTCCCTCTCTGTCCCTCTTTCTCTCCCTCTTTTTTTCTCTCTATCTCTCTCTCTCTCTCTCTCTCCATCATTCTCCAATAACTGAATGCACCTCTCAGGCAGCTGTCCAGCCCCATCACACACACACACACACACACAGAGACACACACACACAGACACACACACACACACACACACACACACACTGTCAGCTGAGACTGGACAGGTTGACTGCTAAAGCCAGCGTGCTGTGGTAGTGCAGTAGGAACACAAATAACCCTGTTTCATGCAGTCGGACAGGACAGAGCTGAGACCAGAGCTGTCTGTGTGTGTGTATTAGAGAGAGAGAGAGGAAAACAATACACCCAAGTGTGTGTATGCTATACAGAGAGAAAAGCAAAACCCCCAGTGTCTTTGTCTTTCTGTCTGTCAGCCCTGCACCTACCCAGAATCGAACACACAACTTGCAGTGCCATCGGATTGGGATGCTAACAAGGGAGCTAAAACCCATGGGTGCTAACATCTCTTACTAGCATGCCTCTTAAGGTGTTGGGAAGAAGGTTTACTTACCCCTAGCCCCCTCAACTCGGTATCGAGGGGCAAGGGGAAGACGCAGACAAAGGGGTAAGGGAAGGGTAAGACAGAGAAATGAGATTGGCCCTTAATTTACATACTGCTCAGCAATGGTGCCAGCTCGCTAGTGTTAGACATAGAGTACACACACACACACACCGACAAACACACACACACACACCGATCCCCTCTGAGTGAGAATGTGGAAAATGAGCACGGGTGAGTTGCGGCTGTGTTTACGGTGTTTTGAAATCACCTTTTAAAAATAGCCTCGCTGAGAAGAAGCAGGCCTGTGTGGTCGTCGTGGACGATGGTGCACCCAGACACGCCGGAATGTTCCTGTAGATCATCATGTTGACGGAACGTGCGGGACTGGGATGCAGAAGCGCTCGGGTGTGTGTGTGCGTGTGTGTGGGTGTGTGTGTGTGTGCGTGTTTGTGTGTGTGTGTGTGCGTGCGTGTGTGCTTGTGTGTGTGTGTCAGTGTTATCGGCAGTGGTGTGGTCAAACTGCCTCTTTGGCAGGTAATTAACGTCAGCGTGACCCTCTCTGTGACCTTTCCCATCCCGCCCCTGCCCTACCCCATGGGGTTAAACGTCAACTGTCTTCCTCCTACCTCATCAGCAGCTTAGCACACACACACATATACATACAAATGAACACATATATAAGCTCACACACACTCTCTCTCTCTCACACACACACACACACACACATAGATAGATGCACACAAACACACAAGAACACATATATAAATAAGCACCCACATGCTGTATACTCTCTCACATACACACACACACACACATATGCACACATACACATACACACACACATGAACACACATTCACAGACACACAAACACACCACTTATGGGTGACCTTTCCCTCCAACACCCCAATAAGCTCCTCACTTTCCCCCTCCACCGCCATCGGCTGGACAGATAATTATCCCGTCAAGGTGATCAGGTGTGATCGGTGTGTGTGTGAGAGTGTGTGTGAGTGCATTAAGGCAATGCCCGTGACGTCCGTGACTAACTTTGCCTTGAAGCTTTCACAGGTACGTGCCAATGCGGCTTTATTCACACAGAGAGGAAGGCTATAGAGTGGAGAAGGAGACAATTAGTGTCAAATCTATCTCCAGTGTTCTGTGCTAATGTGCCATACATCCCACCAGAGAGGAGCTTCTGCATGCGGATCTGTGCGTTCCCTTGCCGCTGTTCCTATGGGAATGAACGTTGTGCGTACGTCAGGCTTTGTTATGTGCCGGAGTTTTAGCCTTTGCTGTATAGGAGATTTTTCCTTCTGAGTTCACACCTTATGATGCACGTAGTGCCCCCCTCCCCCCCCCTCCATCCGCCCAAACCCCCATCGCCAGCAGGAATGCATTCCAGAGAGCCCCCATGTGCTCTCTTTACGACCCCTGTGCCTTTGATGTGGGGGTTGTGGTGTGTGTGAGTGACTGTGTGTGAATATGTGTGTGTGTGTGTGTGTGTGCAGTTTTCTTCCCTGCCCTAAGCTACATAGCTCAACTGTGGGCAGAAAAGTGCCAGGTCAGACTCGGCTGCCACCAGAACTATCCTCCTCATCAGGAAAGTGGGTGTTCTATGTGTGTGTGTATGTGTGTGTGTGTGTGTGTGTGTGCATGTGTGTGTGAAAAATGCTTACAGAACACACACTCTCTGCTCACCCTGCCTTTGAGTCGCATGCTCAAAAACCTGCTCATTCAGTCGCCCAGTTGCCATAGAAACGGCAACAAAGCTCACCAAGCTATGGATTCTGAGGGGGAAGGGAAAGAGTCCTGGGTACTCTCTGTGTGTGTGTGTGTGTGTGTGTGTGTGTGTGTGTGTGTGTGTGTGTGTGTGTGTGTGAAGAAAGAGCACTAGGGGCTAATGCGCAGGAAAAGACACAAATAGAAGGCCTCACAGCTTTGCAACACAATAAGATGGGAGCCCCTCTCCTCTCTCTCTCTCTCTTTCTCCATCTCCTCTCCTCTCTAAGCATCCTCTCTCCCTTCCCCTCTCTTTTCAAAAGCAAGGTCACAGCCCTTCTCTCCCCACAGCAGAGGGCCGTGTGTGAGGGACCAAGGTTGTCTTTACATCCGGACTAATTGAGTTTGTCATTCAACCTGTCTAGGCTTTGCAGGGCAGGGCAGGGCAGGGCAACGCTGGGCGCAGAGGACTATTCTTATCACGCTGGCTGGCTCTGGCTCTACTGAACCTGCTGAGGCTGCCGCTGCTTTCAGTAATGACTGAAAAAAAGTGTGTTAGAAAAAGGGCCGACGATGTGTGTGTGCTATGTGCTGTGTGTTGTGCATGTTGGTTCTGTTTTTGTCTGTTTGTTTTTGTGTGCAAATGTGTGTGTGTGTGTGTGTGTGTGTGTGGACCTGCCGAGGTGAATAACTGGCTGTGTGTGTGTGTATTGTGTGTGCATATGTGTGTCTAGCAGCTGAGGTGAATAGCTGTGTGGCATGTGTCTGAGAGAGCCTGCAGCTTCCCCCATAAAGACTGGAGTTAATATTGCATCAAAGAAACCACTCCACACTCATCCTCAGTCTTACTCTCCCACTGGAGCGCATGGCACCAGTCGCCTCGTCAAACATGGCAGCTGCCACTGCCCGCCTGCATAGATCTCCACATTCATCCTCAGTCTGCTTCTCTTTCCCACTGGAGCGCATCTCCCCAGATGCCTCGCCAAACATGGCCGCCAGGGCCACCACCAGCCAGCACAGAGCTCCTCCAGACCTTACATGGGGCTGGGAGTGGGAGGTATTTTTTTAAAGGGTGCGTTTCTAGGAAGCACATGCCAACTGAGCCATTCCATATGTCTGTTTACACCACACAGAGCATGGGGAGGACTGCTCAACATGAATGGGTGTGATGGGTCGCCTACACTCGAAACACACGAATGTGTTTAAAACAACACAACTTGCTTTGTTTTTTTACACATCTCTGTGTCCAGATAGGGACAACACAGTTTGTGTTGTTTCCTTTTTTTATTTGTTACACAATATCTGTTGAAAATAGCACAACTTGCGTTGCTTTTCAACACATCTCTGTGTCCAGATAGGGACAACTCATTCGTTTTAAGAGTGAAAGAAGAAGAATACTCAGCTGACACTGTAGTATCAGTGTGTGTGTGTGTGTGTGACTGGTTGCGCTGTCCTATGTTAGATGTCTTTCACTGAGGAATATGTAGACAGAGAGTCTATTCCAAAACACTACGGCAACATTACTGTAACAAGGTGCTGACCACTGGTCATAAACATCACACACTCTGGCTCCAGTTGTTTCGGCCGTGAGGCCTTATTCAGATCCAATTTCAGTGAATTCTCACTGAGAATGAAGTGAGTGAGCAGAGTATCAAAGCGGATCTTTTTCTTTTCTGTTGAATGGAGAGCAGTTTTAGCCAATGGCATTCTCACATTATATTAATTTGTTTTCTGCCACACTGACAAGCGAAGATAATCTATACTAATATATACTACTTGGATAGATGACTGTAGCAAAGTGTTTGTTACTTGACAGTATCGACATAAGAGTGACATGCAGGCTTGGAATTTCACCATTCTGGGGGCAAGGCCACTTGGCCTTCAGTTGGGCATATTTGGTGGGGGGCACAAAGGCCACATGTCAGGGCACCAAGGCCAAAGTTAACTATACAGTAGTAGGCTATAAAAATGATCAAAGTTGTATTTAGCCTATTCACTGCAGTAGACCTGCATCACTGTATGAAACATTACAAAAACATATTACATAGAACTGTAAATCATCTGACTATCTAATATTTACAGATATCTAGGCTATATATAACATTTATTATGACCGCCGCGCAGCGAAGCGGCGCTCATATAGGTTTAGTCAGAATTTTTTTTTTTTTTTTTCTTTTTCGCATGCCCAAATTTCCGTCAATGAGTCCCGGGACACTGAAAGACCGGGGTACACGAAACTTGGTGGGCATGTAACCCCACATGGATAGCATGGAACTATCGTTTTTCGTTTTGATCTGTAGCCCCCCCGCTGGACTGGACCCCCCGAAAGGAGGGTAGGGCAGACACAGTTTTCTGTGAATATCTCGAAAACCGTAGGGTTTAGGAGGACCTTTTTTTTTTGTATGTTGATCTCAAGGGGCCATGTCAACCCATTCCATAACCACTCATTTCATGTATAGCGCCACCTAGTTAAACACAAAAAAGTAAAAATGAGGTGTTGTAATCACAGGTATCTGTGACCTAACATAGTCAAAACTGCACGAAATTGGAAGTGTAGGATTATTATGACACCCTCTGTATGCACGCCAAATTTTGTGGAATTCCGTTCATGGGGGGCCACACGATAAATTAATTTATGTTACTATACACCAACTGGCCTGTAGGTGGCCGGAGACAGTTTTCTGTGAATATCTCGAGAACCGTAGGGCCTAGGAGGTCCACCTTTTTTATGTATGTTGGTCTTAAGGGGGCATGTCAACCCATCCCATTACCACTTATTTCATGTATAGCGCCACCTAGTTAAAAATTAAAAAGCAAAAAATTCATCACAATATCTCTGGCTGACAAGGTCAAAACTGCACGAAATTAAAAGTGTAGGATCATTATGACACCCTCCGAATGCATGCCAAGTTTTGTGTACTTTCGTTCATGGGGGGCCTTACAATAAAATAATTTATGTGTTCATTTAGTGACGTACACCAACAAGGATTCCCGGGACACTGAAAGACCGGGGTACACAAAACTTGGTGGGCATGTACCCCCACATGGATAGCATGGAACCGTCATTTTTCGTTTTGATCTGTAGCCCCCCCGCTGGACTGGACCCCCCGAAAGGAGGGTAGGGCAGACACAGTTCTCTGTGAATATCTTGAGAACTGTAGGGCCTAGGATGACCATTTTTTTCCGTATGTTTGCCTCCAGGGGTCATGTTAACCCATTTCATGTGCACACATGTGCACAAACAGATACACACACACACACATACATTCACAGTAATCATACGTATGGCATACTCACACAGTAGACATATGTACGCTTGCATGCACAGGCACATACGCAGGCACACACACAAGCACGCACACACACACACACACACACACACACATAACATAAACATGTACATGCACACAATTCAAGAATTTCTCAGAATTATGAACAGGCAAGATGGAGGTGGGGTTGTATAAAATGAATTTTACATGTGAAATCTATGAACTAATCATGTTTTGGTACTTGTTGTCTAGCAGATACCAGTGAGAATTGAGTGTGGATAATGCAATTTAGTGAGACAGTTAGAATCATATAGGAAATATATGGAATATATAGAAAAAATGTGCTGGACTGGGCGGCGGTCATATTTTGTACCGCTCTGCGGTACATCTAGTTGTTATAACAAGCGGTACAGAACTGGTTTTCATGTATTTTGACCGAGGACCGGTCACCGAAAACAGGTACTGTCTGCCAGAAAATGGGAACGTCTGGTCACCCTAATCTGAGCTCCTTTTAAAGGGCAAATACTAGTCCCTCCGCTCAGTGGCTGTTACTATGGTTGCCATCTCTCAACCGTGGCGATGTCTGATTGCCTGATGGGAAAAATCAGAAAAATCAGACGTTTCGAAAGGGCAATCAGTCTACAGGACAAAAGAGCCTACGTGCACTGTGTGTCTGCGAGAGGATTTTTGCTTTAAAGACCACAATGTTCCCTTGAAAACGAATGAAGCAATAGTGGTGTCGGCGACAGGCCGTAGCCGCAGATAATCACAGCTCTGGCACAATCAGGAGTGTCATAATACTTTTATGCAACAGATCCACTATCAACTTATCGAATTTAAAAACGTCAAATTGTATTTTCTATTGTTTTTTTTTATTTTTGGTTCGTTCATCCTCCGTTCCAACAAATAGTTTGTCTTAGTCTTGGTGTTTCCTGTTATTACTCAGTAGGCAACTTTTAGTGAGAGAGGCTATATACTTGTGCACACAATAAATTATGTAGCCTACTTGTTTGTTTAAGCATCTCATGCTAAATTAAACATTCACCCTACTCCATTTACTGCATGTTCTCACTCAGCAACTGTCAAATGTGACGTTATTAAATCGCAGCACTCTCGCTAGTTCAATCGGACCTAACTGTTTAATGAAAATTAATGAATGTTAGACTCTCCTTGTAAATCTCGTAAATCTGGACTGCATCGTGCAGAGGTATGTAGGTCATAGTTGTGTGTATCTGATAAAACTCTGCCTATAGTTTGGACTGTAAACATGTTCTCTATACGTTCTCTATAACATACTGTGAGGGACTGTAGTTAAAGAGGAGGTCAGCGTTGCCTCGTAAAACTCTCTATGAGTGACTGTGTGCAGATGGAGCCAGGCGCTGTGAACTGGCTCTGGCTCTCTGTGCTTGTTACCGCGGGTTACTGAGGGAGTCCATCATTATCCAAACACAACAAGAGACTTCACAGCACCAGTCAGCAGCCCAAAGCAACAACTGATCAACCAATTGCCACCGCCAATCACCAACAAACTTCTGAACATGTTTTGAAAAGGCTAATTGATCATCACAAACATGCACTGTGCCAGGTGACATCAGAGCATTAACTCTGAGCATGATTGAACTGGTTTTTTTTTGGACGGCAGAACTTGTGGGACAAACACAGTGTTTTGCAGAATGGCTGCTTTCCCCCTTGTGTGTGTGTGTGTGTGTGTGTGTGTGTGTGTGTGTGTGTGTGTGTGTGTGTGTGTGAGGGCCCTCTCTTCCTCGACTCTAATGAGTTATGGTCGCTGCAGTTGTATTGTGAGGCAACAGCCCTTCTTGGTCCTCCTCCAAGGTTAAAAGCCCCCATTAGTCTTCTACAGCTCAGACTAAACACTGTGTCAGCGATTGTGAGCGCACGTTTGTGTGTGTGTGTGTGTGTGTATGTGTGTGTGTGTGTGTGTAGACGCTCTGCATGGCTCTCTTCACATGAGCGGACACAGTCCTGTGTTTTCTCTCTCACAGTCATCTCAGAGTTGCAAAACACACATACTCAACCACAAAACACACACATTCATACATACACACACACACAAGCTGCAGCCTGCGTCAGGCACAGACCTGGAGGTTCCAGTGGTGATTATCCGCATGTTTGGACAGCGTATGTTACTTATGGGCAACGAGAGAAGGTGATGAGAGATTCCCCTCGCTTGTCGACTCAGAACACTGAGTACCAAGCTTCCTGCTCCGGCAGGTCAACGGTCACTAACACCAGCTGATGAGAGCCCGTCTGTGGAGGCGAACTTCCTCTGCCCCAGCTCTGGGGTGGCTCCGTGGGAGGTCTCCTGGAAATGTACGTGGAGAAATTAGTTATTCACCCCCCCCCCTCTCTGTCATCGCTGCACGTGGAAAGAAGTTAGACTGTAGATGTGATAGTAAACAGTCACTTCCTTCAAAAGTAAACAGAGTGCTGGAATCAGCCGTAAAGCTGGTCTAGGGGAAAGGCAGCTATCTTGATATTGCCCCCCTGGGCAACTATTTTGGGCCAAACAAGATCATATCTCACTGAATGAGGTAAGATCCATTATTCCACATAGCATGGTCAAACAGACATTACACAGCCTACCAGTAACAAATCTAAAGTTTTCCATCAAACAGTTTTTGTCTACTCCAACACATTTTGTATAAATATGCTAGTATAGTATTACTTAATGATACATGTTAATACAAGGAACAATCATTTACAAAACAATAGAATAAAATGTTCGCTCCAATACACTTGGAAGTATACCTAAAAATTGTCAATGACAAGTTGCCATGACCATTTTTAACCTTCAACAAACAAAGATTAAACAAACAAACAAAAAAACAGTAATATGTGTTCTTGGTGCTGATCGTGGGGTTGTGTATGGTTCTGGGCTTTGGGCAGTGTGTGTTTGTTGCTGATCGTGGGGTTGTGTATGGTTCTGGGCTTTGGGCAGTGTGTTTTTGTTGCTGATCGTGGGGTTGTGTATATGGCACTGGTGTTTGGGCAGTGTGTTTTTGTGCTGGTTTGTACAGACCCACCACACTCTGAAAGGTAGCTGAGAGGTCAGCTGTCTACAGATGTTACGTGTGAAGTTGGAAGGGAAATGTTTGCTGTTAGAGCTCTGTTGTCACTGGCACCAGCGCCTGCAGCACAGAGAAACAGGAAAGGCTCAGGGTTCATTACGTGGGCTAGCTCAGCTTACCTGTGGAGCAACTCTCGCTCTACAGTAGGTGGCAGTTCTACTCACCTGTGGAACAGCTCTCACTCTATAGGTGACAGTTGTACTCACCTGTGGAACAGCTCTCACTCTATAGGTGGCAGTTCTACTCACCTGTGGAGCAGCTCTTGCTCCAGGTGGCAGTTCTACTCACCTGTGTAGAACTGCCCTGAGTAATCACACATCATTCAGCATTAGCAATGCTTCAGTCTCCAAAGCTGGCTGGATGTGACAGTGTTCCATCACCCTATTTTATGCAACATTTTCAACTTAATAACAGTTTATAAATCATTATGATGGTAAAATGACCTGTAATGGCGGCTTTCCCTGCTCCCCCTACCGTCTCCTAGCGGAAAACCAGCCTTGCAAGATCTGCACTAGCGTCCTTGCAGTGTCTGAATCCGGAAGTCTTGTGAGAAGCGAGAACGAGCAAGAAACACGAAATGCTTAAAATTCACTGGACATACACACGCCCCCTTTTTTTCCGAACGGACGGATATGGTTACATACTGTAATATGTTTATTAACGGTATAATGAAGATGCAGATCTGTTCCAGAATCACTGTTTATCGTATTTAATTACATAACATTGCTATAGCTTTGTAATAGGTTTTGATGAAAGTGGCATAGCTTCTCTGCTATACTAACTATTCGACCGTGATAATCTTTACCAAATGGGGTTAGGAAAACCACACGATAAATTCCGTGCATCAAAGCAGACTGGAACTTTCATGATTAGTAGTATTCATGCACGCCAGCTGTTTACTGTCTTTACAGCACCAGGTGCGTCTGTCTAATTCTCAAACAGCAGAATGCTTAAATGCTATGTTAAGCTACAAGTAGGCCTAAGTCAATGTATAACAGCTATGTATAATAGCTTTTTACAGTAAGCATTGGTAGTTGTGAAAGCAGCTGCATCCCTTCTAAATATCAAAATATGGAATTGCTAACATATCTTTTCTTTCTCCCTCAAGGTGCTTTGCTTACATTTCTCAGCCTCAGGCTCTTCCTAAGGATACCTCCACTGATGAAAATGGCCTGAAAGGTTAATCTTATGTGTGTGTGTGTGACTGTGTCTGTACTTGTATTTATGTTGGATTTTTAAATTTATTCATGGGTTTCATCAGGTCCCTTTCCACAGGTGTATTAATCAAGCACCATGCAGCCTGCATTCATAATCATGGTGCGTAATTTTATACACCTGTGGAAAGGGACCTGGTGAAACCCATGAATACAACCTGCACTCCTTATAGTTTGAACAATGCATCCTTTTTCTTTGCTTGGGGCCCCCAAATTCCTTGAAACGGCCCTGCTCTCAAGCATCAGTTAGCCATACCGGCTAGCTAAGATGGCTTCATTTTTTAGATGTTGATCATGAGCATCAGCAAAAAGACCAAAGAGACAGTTGTGAAATATGCACCCCAAAGTTGTAGGGGAAGCTCTGTAGAAAAATGCGACAACAAAGTGAGAAATTGGCAAAGAAATGTTTAGTTACCGAACGGCCCTTTAAATACAAAAATGCTATTTAGTGGATCAGCCTCTACCACCTCAGACCGATAACAGCAGGTTCCTCAACAGATCTTGAACTGGTCAAGCTGTGATCGTGGACTGTAGGATAAACAACTCTTGACAGTACGTGTGTGTTTGCAAGTGTAGGCCTATGTGTGTGTGTCTGTGTCTGTGTGTCTGTGTCAGTGTGAGTGTGTGTGTGTGTATGTTCGTTTGTGTGTGTGTGATCTCTACTCCTTACTATACGTTGGTGCGGGCTAGGATAATCACCCTCATGTGTAAACAGGCTCTCAAACCTCTTCCCCTTCTAATACCCCAACACTTCTTTTTCCTGTAGTAATGGCTAACAAATGGCAGCTTTCACCTTCAGAGGGAAGAAAACAAACCTCCCCCTGAATGGAAGCAAAGGACGGAGGGGCGCAGAGAGAGCGGAGGAAAGTGACAGAGAGAGAGAGAGAAAGAGTGAAAGAACAAGGCACAAGAGGGAGAAAGAGAGAAAGAAAGTTTGAAAGAGAGAGAGTGAAAGGGTGAGGCGCTGAGTGTAAGAGAAGGACAGAAAGAGAGAATGAAAGAGTAAGGCATGGAGTGTAAGAGAGAGGGAGAGAGCGAGAATGAGAGAGAGAGAGAAATCTCCTGGCGTTATGCGTTTGATGATGAAACAATAAGGCAACATGTATTGATTACTCTCCGCTGTCATATTGGATTTCAGATGGATCTGTTTTCTTGTGTGAAATTGAAGGCCTTTGTAGCTTATAATTATGTTCTGCAAGCACATTTCTATACCAATGCTAGCTACAGCCAGCTTGATACTGTGATGCAATTACACCACAAGCCCTGACCTCTGACCTCTAAGGTCATCATGGAGTCCATATATGAGTGCTTTATATTTGCCTCTCGCTCAACAACTGTCTGTGCTGAAGGGGGAGGAATGTGTGTGTGTGTGTGTGTGTGTGTGTGTGTGTGTGTGTGTGTGTGTGTGTGTGTGTGTGTTACTATGCAGCTCTCCATCTGTCATACAAACAAAGCCACCACGCCGTGCCACAGTGCACACGATCTGACCTGGGATCAGAGGCGAGGTGAGGCTTGTCCGCTCCGATGGCCCCTTGCTGTCTCCCGGCTGATATATGAACTACGCTGCTCTCGCGGTGACCTGGGCCCTGGCTAGGGCTTCCGGTTCAGCCTGTGTGGGGGTAAGTGGGGGTAGTTTGGGGGGGTTAGCGGGGTAGTTTGGGCCTGGTGAGCCCCAGCCGTTGTGTGTGTGTGTGTGTGTGTGTGTGTGGAGGTGGAGGGGGTGTGTGTGATGGATGAGATCCCGCAGGCGCTGTGGGTGGAGGTGAGAGTGATGGTGTGTGGACCCCCACGACAGCTTGCTTTATTGCCTCCATTTTCCCCGCTTCGAACCCTTTTCTCCCAAGAGAGGAGGGGAGAAATATCACAGCCCACCCCCCTCTCTCCACCTCTTTCTCTGTTTCTCTCTCTCCTTCTCTCCCTCAGTAACAGCTCAGAGGGGCAGTGGGAGGTGGGGGGCTGAGAGTGAATGGTCTTGATGTTGACAGAGCCGCACTTTCAGCTTTCGGGGTGTTTACAAACTCAGGGTCAAATAGAGCTGTCGCTGGCTGTCATTCCATGTTGTTGCATTAATACGCTTGTTAATTATCTAATTAAATAAAGCTGTTTGCGGTCACAAAACTATGAAACCTCCTGTGACGAGAAACAGAAGCCATTGTGGAGGGGTGCTTTTGTGTGGGCTAATTACATTTGGGATATGAGAATTAATTTAAGGCAGCAGCATCTCCCCGTGTTCCACATCCAGAACGGCTAATGGATGAGTTTCTAAGGAAACTGCTTTCTCGGCAGTAAATCGCCATGCCAACAGAGGGTCGTAAAAGTAAACAGCTCACTAATTTCAGTGATAAATTTAAATCCAGCTGAACATTTGTTAAAATTATGCTACCCCTTTTGAGACCTAGATGTGGAAATAAGTTGTCTGCTGCAGACTTATTGCTCTGCCCTAAACTACTTTAAAACGGCAGCATGGAGGTTGTTTACAACCCATTCCTCAAATAGTTAGCAACCTTGTGATGTTAGGTTTGTTTATATACTTAAATATTTCTTTCTTTCTTTCTAATGTATTGAGATACTATCAGCAAAAAGGCCTTTTTAGGTTGATCCACAGACCGTTATAAGGGATCACGTAAAGACGTTGGTTGATTTGTCAACTTTATTTAGTTGAAAAAGCATTTAGTGTCAAAGTCTTCATCTATTAAATGTGCATGCCTCTGATGTAATGACAGCAGTATGATAAAAGTTATTGGTGTAGCTCCAAAACACAAGCAGACTGTTGAGACAGCATGCTGAGATGTGAAGCGTAACACACACAAACACACACACACACACACATACACACACACTCACACACACATGCACACACCCATGCACATGCACACACACACACACACACACATGCACACGTGCACACACACACATACACACACACGCACACATACACACGCACACACCCATACACACACACACACATGCACATGCCACGCACACACACCCATCCACGCACACACATACACACACACCCACCCATACACACACATATACACACACCCACACACACACATACACACACACACACACATGTGTAAGCAGTCATCTGGTGCAGTCATGATGGAGGAGACCACCTATCAGTTGGTATATATATATATGCACACACCACCGGCAAGCACACACAACACACACAACCACATTAACATTTACTCGCTCACTCGCAGCAGGACAACAGAGAGCGCGTTTGCATGCTGCAAGCTACCGACTGCTTGATCTTTCATCCTAAACGAGCATCATGATTTTCTTAATTGGCCACAAGCATTTTTGGCTTATAAGAAAAATGTTTACTGACAAACAGCTGCCCACGTGTCCTCCATGTGTTGTGATAATGTTTAGGACTCTCTCTTGTAGAAAAAGATAAACTGTTGATGCAGTTGCATGTTGAGCAGTTAAACCTTTTACATTGTTAAAGTTACATTGAGAGGATATAGCACATCTGATACTATTTAGATGCCTTATCGTAGACTTTATGTTTTTATCCAAAATACTCATATTTCTTGTAGATTTTACAGTTCTTTGAGGGTCCAAACAACAGCAAACTTAAGGATGAATCTTGCTGTGATTAGACCAGAGCTTTTCACACATAGCTGCTGTATTGGTGTAACTAAATATTTATTACACGAATAATGCTATCTCAGGATCTATTAGTAAATTCATATGACATGACATACTAATCGTTATTGTCAAGGGGATTGATAATCAGACTACATCAAAGACTAATATTTTAGGTATGCCTTATCTGCACGGTAATATGTTTTGGATTAAGGCCCTCTGCAGGCAACCTGTGAACTGAAGAATTATCTATTTAATTCATATGTTGTTACATATTGAAGCTACAATTCCTTTACCAGATGAAGGAGAATTCAACTCAGTCAATCTCAGAATGTACCTATTCCCCATATTTTAAGAGGTAAAACGCAACAATTTTAAACACGTTTAAAGGAATTTTATCATGTCTCGTTATGTGTTTAGTGTTATATACCGGTAGTTATATAGTTGAGTCTTATAGTATATCTCTATCCAACAGCTGAATATGCCCTGGAACATGTATAATAGTACTCTATCCATCATCTGAATCTGCCCTGGAACATGTATATAGTGCTCTATCCAGCAACTGAATCTGGTCTTCTCTTTGAAGAGTCCCTCGCCTGCGGCCTCAGTAATGATAATAATAACAACAACACCACCACCATCAAGGCCTCTAAAGACACATGGAAAAATAACACCGGCTGTTTTACAGGGGATGCCAAGCACAGTGGGCACCAGCGCCGTGGGCATGAACCCGATGGTGGAGCGTCTCATGGGTATTCCTGGCGTTGCTCATATTAAATGCCAACCAGGTGCTCCCCCCATCAAACACCAACCTGCTTGTGGTGACCCAAGCAAACCCTGCGAGTCCCCAGTTAACCCTTAAAGGTGTACCGTCACACCGGTGTGACGGGAATGTTGGAAAATGAACGTTCTAAAGAATATCTGGGTTCATTGAATTCAACATAGAATTTTAGAACCTTCAATTGTTGCGGAACAGAATCTTATGAAAGAACCCATGAAAGTCAATGTGTGCAGCTTGAGAGTAGCTGAAATGTGTGGTGGTGGCGCAAAGTTTCACAACATTTGAGAAATTCATCTCTTTTCAGTTCATGGAAGCATTATGTAATGTTATAATAAATTAATGGTGCTTTTAAGTAGCTTTTTTATATGCGGTTGGGGGTGTACGGTTCGGTCCATTTTAAAATGTCCATAGTGTGTTTGCGTTATCAGTCCATTAGCGGAGAGTGTGTTTTTCACCCTTTGGCAAAGCGATCAATCGCTGCTCATTTCTGGGACTTCAGAGAAAGCCTCTTTATTTGCCTAAAAGCATCTTTCTGCAGTGCTGTGGCTGTGCTCTTAATGCTGTGTGAGTGTGAGCGGGGATTCTCTTTGATTTATAATACTGCCGCCGCATATTTAAGTCATGTGTGTTAAGCCTGAGCTGAGCTTCTTCGAATCTTTCAAATGCAGTACTTTGGTGAAGACCTCAGCAAAAGAAACCAACAGGTTTTTTTCCTCTTCGCATTTCACAGTATTTCAGAGATGATTTTTGCAGCTTAGAAAATAAGAGCAATAATTCTAAGAATGTCTGGTTGAGGGTTGAGAGAGGGTGGCTTTAGAACCCTCAAGATGGGCATTCTTTCCATCAAATATTCCATATTTGAATGTTCCGAGTGTTTATTCAGTTGCGTTTTTATGATATGTAGATGATATTCGAGGTTTGGCCCTCGGGTATTTAAGGTTACAATAACAAAAACATGGGCAGGAACGGTTTAAAGGTGTTTACTTTAGATGCCAAGCAAGCAGAATTTTGTCTTGGACTTTAATTTGAAATAATATTGAGTCACTCATCTCACCTCTGGGAGACGGGGAAATGAGGCGTATTCCCGCTGTGAGTTTACTGTGTCGTGGGCAGATGTCGAGGCTGAGTAGACACCATAAAAGAACCACTGGGGCCGCTGGACTGGATCCAAGAAACACAGCCATCCATGGAATCTAATACTGGGCATTTTCTCACAGATGCCCGGGCCATTAAAAGATTGGGAGAGTGAAAACAGAGAGAGGGAGAAAGAGGGAGAGAGAGAGAGAGAGAGGAAGAGAGAGAGAGAGAGGGAGAGAGAGGGGGGGTATGATCTGCCGGCCGACATGGTGTCCGTTTTGGGCAGCTTACAGCAGCCAAGTTTTGCTCTTAATCATAATCATACAGACAGAGGAATCCTGTCAGGCAGAAAATATTATCGCTTGACCCCCACCCCCCACCTCGACTGTCTTAAATTAATCCTACATGTTTGAGCTGTGGGAAATGATTTGGAGATTGTCTGATCTGATCTGACACTGTCAGATAAGTGAGTAATGCTGCACAGATTTAAGAGGTGCTGAAAAGAATAGTTCATTTTCAAAGCTTTAGTCAAAGCAACCCAAATCTTCTGATGCTGCTAAAAATCTAGCATGGAGACAAAACATAGAGTGAACATTTTGGGATTTATTATGACACTGTTAAGGTTGCTTTTTCATCTTCACTGTAACTGATTGAATATAGCCAACGCAACCCCGTGTGTGTGAATGATGACAGAGACCATGTGGTACCATACATGAAATAAACATCAAGGTCTCTTTGAAGTTTTCCTTTGTAATTGGTTTCTATGTTATTGTCTGACACAGCCATGTAAAATACATCATAATCACTTCACCAGCTTCTGTCTTTAGCACAGAGACAGTGATTTCACTATTCCAAAGATGAAGCTGGTATGGAAAAAAAGCGATATGCCTTTGAGCCATTTCTGAAAAATGGAGAAAGTGGCATTCAGTCCTCCTTCACTTCCAACCAGAATGAGTCTTCAACAAAGCAGAGCCATTTGTTAAGTCGTGCTGAGGTGGAGGATGGGTCTGATAGCCTGGAGGAATAAGATCCCACCTGGCAACCCCCATAAATACAGCTGTCAAGGATGGCAGGCAAAATGATAAGGATGAGCACAGGTTTAGCACACACATTTAGCACGGTGCCGAGAGAAACGTCTTCAGAGGACCTTGCTCTCCGATCACAGAACTTGTTCCTCTCGAGGAGTCGGACCGCTGGGGGAGGTCATTGACAACACGGGAAAATGAGCGCTGCGTTGATGAATGACCGAGCGTAAAATAGTCGTGCTTAAATGGGGAATGGTGTGAGAGGAATACACGCTGGCTGGCGGAGCCATCTTTCACACTCACTCACTCTCAGATCCTCCGTGGGCATCCTGACATGGTACAGATGTTCCTGCCGTCTCTCTGTGTGTGTGTCTGTGTGTGTGTGTCCATGTGTCCATGCTGTGTATTTGTCTGTGTGTGTGTGTTGGAGGTGTGTGTCTGTGTCTGTGCTGTGTGTCTTTGTCTGTGTGTGTGTGTGTTGGAGGTGTGTATGTGTGACAGATGTGAGGCTTTGTCCTTTAAGATCCGTCCGTACATCAGGCAGGATAGGAATACAAATGGTTTGTTGAGCTGTCGGGGGTTCAGACCCAGGTCTCTCACCACACAGTGTCCATCAGTGAGAGAGAAAGCCCTGATGAGCTTGGGCTTTGTCCATGGAAATGTGTCCTTGGTGTTGAGGAGACCTGCTGACACCATGTCCAGGTCTAGACGTAAATCACACGGCCTGATTGACATTCCCAGGAGACATTCCCCTGAGGGAGTCATGAGAGAGAGTCTTGATTTTTCCTATCTGGTAACCGGAGCCCAATGGCTGCAGGCAGGATGACCAAAGGACTTCTCTAATCTCTCTCTGAGGATTGCTGACTCTGTGTGTGTGTGTGTGTGTGTGTGTGTGTGTGTGTGTGTGTGTGTGTGTGTGTGTGTGTGTGTGTGTGTGTGTATGTGTGTGTATGTGTGTGTGTGTGTGTGTGTGAGTAAGAGTGAGAGAGAGAGTTTATGTGTGTGTGTGTGTGTCTATGTTTTTCACTCAAGTTCACAAGCGCAGAC